>NC_143480.1:3382807-3694901 GCF_027475165.1 Benincasa hispida
TAGAAAACAATCATTTTTCATTGATATGATGAAAAGAGACTATGCTAAAAAATACAATACAAGAAACCCAAAAAGGAATACAAAAACATAATAGAAAATGAAATAAATAACAAAACATAATAGAATTATGAGAGCAACATAAAAGTGTTCCTATTGAGACAAATAGTATATCCTATAAAGTTTTTATAAAGAGAACGCCATGAAGAGGCCTTCAGACGAGAAGAACCAAAACGATCATCCCATGAAATATGTTCGTTATGAAAAAACCCTTTAATTTCATTCAAACCACAACTCAAATAACAAAGCCTTCACTTCATTAGACCATAAAACTAACTTTATAACAGAAATAACTACCCAAAATGATGCCCCCTACCCTGACCAAGAACTAACTGTATAGACAGAAATAACTACACAAAACATAATTTACACACATACTGCCACACATATATAACTGCCGAGACAAATATAAAATAAACCAAAAATTACATATAACCAACTGCAGACACAAAAACACAGAACATGCACAGCCATCAGCCACGTTTTTTGTACTATAAGTGTATAGAATGGGAGGCCTATCCCAAGAAACACAGATATGGATATGAGATACGGATATGACATGATACCATACAACAATATGTCATTTTTTAAAAATCTAGGATACAACACGACAAGGTCACGTTTTTAAAAGATATATATATATACTTTTTTTATCCCAAAAGAAAATTCAAAAGTAAATGGATCGATGCATCTACATGTTTAAAAGACTTAATTTTATGTATTTGATACTCAAAATTTATTATTCTTCTCATATTTGTCTTTTTAGTCTACTTACTAAGTGAAAATTCTTTCTGGTAAAAAAAAAAAACTCTACTTAATAAGTGTTCTATGCATGTCTAACACATTTGTTGTACCAACAAGTGTCTGATATGTCCAACATGTACCGGTGTGTCTAAGGTGTCCGACATGTGTTGGACACGGACACACTAGCCAAATTAAAGTATTTGTGCTTCTTAGGGCCTATCAAGCAGCTAATTGAATACCTTACTGGTTGTCTTCGATCAGGTTGTTAACAAATACAATAATACTCATTGTTCATAAATTTCCAAAAAATCTTTGAGAAACTAATTGTTTAGAAACTCTTGTCTCCCAGTATTCAAGGAAATTACTTTTAAAACACTGGTTGACATACAATCCTCCCTCCACCCGTTGAATTCTATAGAGTTGCAATATTGACAAATTATTTTCAACATAGCAGTGGACATCCATGGAGAATCCAACTACTTAACTAAAAGTTTTCAAAAAGTAAATTGTAATAGCTAAATTATGAGAGAGAATTGTAGTTGGCTATAGTTGGACGTAAGAGATATTTTAGATGCTAATTATATTAAACTGAAATTACCTATCATCCCCACCATCTGTATCAACTGAGTGTAACTATTAACAATAGAGATGTTCAGATTGAGAACAGATGACCAAAAATAGTTTCAATCAACATCTTCCGTGCAGCTTAATCCCAATATGCATAATGTCTCTCATTATTTTCTTGACCAGAATAAAATTTTTTAACTTATATTTCAATTACCAATAGGGTGTTTCGTTGTATCTGTTAACTATTGATTGATTTTGATGTTTTTGTTTTTAAGTTTTAACCAAACAAAATATTTTTGAAGCTTCAATTTTGTGTAAGTCGCTGTCTTACCTCATTAAAACCTTCCAACTTACAATTCCTGTCTCCCTTTCCTCCTGCTTGATTATTAGTACAGAGTTCCTCCCTTTCCCTTTTCTTGCATAACTCGTGTCTTTTGGAAATTTATTCTCAAGTTTACTTTCAGTAGGCATAGGGCTTCCTTGGTAATGATTCTTGTCGTATTGATTTTCTACCATTTGTTCTTCCAGTTTCCCAGCATTTTCCATTAGCTTCTTGAAATGTTTGCTGTTTCTTGAGAGCTCCTCAAAGGTTCCTTCCTCTACAACAATACCTTTGGAAATCAGAATAATTTTGTCGACATGGGGAAGAAAATGTAATTGATTTGTCACAAGCACCCGGGTTTTCCCTCGCAATTCTTCCTTGATACAATTGTTAAAAACCTGAAATACATTAAGTTCACATTAGACCTCCTACATATGAGCACCAGCAGTAACCCAACGTGTTTATTTTCAGCATTGGATATAGTAAGAACTAAACTCAAATGAGTAACTAAAATAGAGTCGATAGTTTTAGAACCCAATGTGGTGAGACTTCAACCCAAATGAAGAAATAAAACAAATAATAATGACAAAAATAGAATTGATTTACTGGTAAGTACCACGAAAAAGATATCCTACAGTTACATATTCGATATGTAGCACAATTTTACAAAGTGCTTGTAATGCTAACATAAAATGTAAAATCAAGGCAATTTAGCCAAGCAGCATACCTGCTGACCAACATGAGCATCTAGGGCACTTAAAGGATCATCAAAAATATAAACTTCAGAATCGGAATATACAGCCCTGGCCATAGAAACTCGCTGTCTTTGACCGCCACTTATGTTTACACCTCTTTCACCAATCTCAGTGAGATCACGGCCCTGAAAAGTAAGCTTGTGAGGCAAATTGTTGAACCATTCAATTTAAATAAATATCTCTACATAAATAACTTCGAAATCCACTTAACAGGAAGCAATTCAAGATCATGCTGCAATGAAGTGACATCAATGGCCTTCCAATAACGGTTTGATTCAAACTCTGATCCGAATATTATATTGTCACGCACCTAGCAGAAAACATTGGCAGATCAGGAGGGCATGGTGAAAAAGAGTAAAGAGTTGGATTGAGTAAATATCTTTTTCTTCCTCTTTTAAAGGTTAGCAGCAGGGAGAATGCTACCATCTAATGATTGATATCTAAAATGCCCTAGCATATTCACTTTTCTTGGAAAAATGAGGATTATAGTTAGGAAGAAAGGAATTGTGGCTCACAGTGGCATTGAAAATCCATGACACCTGAGGAACATAAGCAACTGTCCCTCTGATTTCAACATTTGTGTCTGCCAACGGAGGCAGCTCCCCTAGCATTGCCATTAAAAGTGACGTTTTTCCTTCTCCCGTACCTCCAATGACTGCAACTAAGCTGCCAACTTCTATATGCAAATTGACATTTGATAATGTCAGCTTCTCTACCTGCAAAAATGTTACATTTTACAGCCACTACATCACATCTGGAAAAATATTCACTTGCATTCATCATTTTCAGATGACAACCTCAAAGCATAGAAGAAGATTAATATTTTTTTTGTGAATAGGAAATGAAGAAGATTAGGAGAGTTTTGTTTATCACAAAAAATGGACATATAGAAACATTTTGCATAGAACTAATTAATCTGCTGGGCAGAGTATACAAAGCACAACTTGATGGCAATTTTTCAATTATTATTATTATTTTTTTAAAAAATTTTTAATAAAAGAAAAAGGAAAAAAAAAAATGAGCCTTTTCAGTGATTAAATGAAAATGCCAATAATAATATAAAAGTAATGGATTAGGAGGTGCACCAGAGCATCTCAACTAGGTTGATCCCCTTAGCACCCACATCATCTCCAAACAAGAAAATAAGGATACAAGAATTACCAACAGAGGACAAAACAACCAAAAGCTACTACAGCAATACAATCGGAAAAGGAAACTAAAATAGCAAAAGTATACAGAAATATTGAGTAAACTTAAACATCTGGCCGAAGAAAGGCACTCCGGTTGAGGCTTACACAGAAATCTTGAAGCTCTTTAGTCAATGATACCCATAAAGATGCTGTATGTTACACTCTGAATCCAAAATACAGTGAAGTTTTCCATCATTTCTACATGAAATCTGTCTTATCCAAAAAAATTTCTACATGAAATCTGTTTTTTTTGTCTGCAAATGCACATTCTTGGAGCTTTACTCATAATTTTTCATATTATCAGAGAAAAGTTAGGTTTCCTTTCTAAAAATAAAAATTATTTCAACTAAAAAGGTCTTCCTAATCCTAACCATGTTGCCATTTCACTGAAAATATAAGTCAAGCTCAATGTCATCTTTATCCTAAGTACAAGAACCAACAATCTGCCAGTAACTGCACAAAGAGCTTAAACACGATCTTCCAAGAAAAAAGCAGGCCTCACAAAGATGTCACGTTCATTTGTTTACCAGCATGTCTAATTCAAATTGCATATAGATATGCAGTTATAGACCCGCACATTGAAGAATAAACAAACACCATAGAAAAAATCATTTTTTTAATAGACACAACCACTTTAATTGAGAAAAAAAATTAAAGAATACAAGCACGGGCATAAAAAAAACCAAGCCCACAAAAAATCAGGTAAACAGAGGTATATAACACCAACAAAAAACCTTGGAATCCCATGAAAAGCATCCATTTCTTATGGATATTGCTGGAAGCCCCGGTTCCAATGGTGGATTTGGGGCAAGAATTCTCTCTTCAATCAAGAATAGTTCCTCCATACGCTGTAATGATACATGTGCATTTACAACCTGTACTACTAGAGTAGAATTAGAAAGTGAATAGACTTCCTTTCTTTTTATTTTAATATTTTCTAGACTAAGAAATAATTTATTGATAGATGAAATATATTCAACAAAGCTCACACACACACACACAAAAACTCTCTCAAGAATGACTAAAAGAATAAAATGAATATAAGACACTAAGGAGAAGAGATTGACATAACTTCCCAAGTTGATCAAAATTTCTGTAGGTATCTTATATCTCTCCCCACCCTTAACTCCCAAAGGACTGCACCAAAGATATGAACCCACAAACCTTTAGTGTGGTCACTTAAATTAAGTCAAGATGCCAAAGGGCCTGAGAAGTCAATCTTTGACATTCTTGGGCACATATCTTGTTTCAGTAGGGTTGCTCAATAACTGTCTTGGAGCACTACCTTTAGGAGGATATTAAAGGATGAGGAGACTGAAGACCTAGGTCCTTATTGGAGGACTAGTCTACAGCAATGACTGGAAGCATGGAAGATTGAAGAAAGTGGATATTAGAATCCTCGGGAATCTTTTCAGTTAAATTGTTATCCAGATAGTTGGGAGTTTTGTGTTCAATCTTCAATGCACAAGAGTTTGTTTGTTTTTTTTTTTTTTTTTTTTTTTTTTTTTTTTTCCTTCCAGCAATCTGGAAATCAAGAAGTCCTAAAAGAATCAATGTTCTATTATAGATTATATCCTAAACAGTCCCCTAAACACTGCAGATGTGCTTCAAAGGAAACTTCCCATTACATTGCTTATGCCTTCCGTTTCTTCTCTTTGCCATGCAGACACGATGATTAATTATATGTTTTTTAGGGTGTTCTTGTTCTTTGGCCTGACGGTATAAACTCTTCAATCTGTTTAATTTGCATTGAGTGTTCTCGAATAAGGCCAAGAATAATGTTCTTCGGCTCCTTCCTGGATTGTCTTCGTCTCCGAGATCAAATTTATTACGTGTCAATTTGGTTAAAACTTCAACTTCAGAATTATGGTTGGAGGGAAATTAGAGGATCTTCGATAGCAAGTACTTTCTTAGCTCGAGTGAAGTGAATCCGCTAGACTCAAGACTCCTTTTTAGTATTCTTTTTATCTAATCTTTTTTATTGGCTTCTCTTTACAAGACATGTTTGAATTAGGATGCCTTTATATTTCTTTCGTAGTTTTATTTTGATTTGTTCTCTCTCTCCCTTTTAGCATCTGTATCTTCTGAGCATTTAGTTTCCTTTCTTTTCTTCAAAGAAAATTTTCATTTCATGCTTTGAAGAAAATCTCTTCTTCAAACCATTTCCCCACAAGTTCTAACAACACATATCCGCTCAAATCCTCTTTCAGGTAAGGTCCAACAAGACATATGTTGTCAAAAGAAAATGGAAAAGTAAAGTGCAATGGAAATGATTGAGTACCTGACTTAACAAATTAGGAAGCATAGTAATAGGAGAACGAAGCACCGCAAACAGGGAAAGTGATGTAAAGGCCCTTGCAGGAGTCAGATCTCCACCAAGCAAAGTGAATACCCCAAAGGAGATAACAGTTACAAACACTGGGACACTATTCAGAATAAAACCGTTTAACTGCAACAGATGGGGTTTGGTAAGAAATAAGAAGAAAAGAATAAGAATGTGGAATTATTTGTTACTCATAATAGTTTCCAAACAATACAGCTAAATGCTCGTATCTCAACTTAAAAAGTGGTTAAATACTTGCTACACAAAATCGAACTTCCGAGACTGAAAATAACTACATTATTTTTGCATTAATATCATAGAAAATATTTTACAAGCCATTTCCAAGAGTATGGTAGAATGGATTGCAATTCTCTATAAAACCACGGCATTATGTTTAATGTTGAAAGAGATGATAGTAAACTTTTTTCTAGCAATAAGTAAAGTTCACGTGATAAATATTGCCACAAACCTGGTAACAAATAGTACACATGAAAAATGTTTTTATGAGATAATTGTGTATATTTTTTCTTTTGAGCAAGAAACAAGCCTCTTTATTAAGGTAATGAAATGAGATTAATGATCAGCAAGTGCATCCGAATATCTTAACTAGGTTGACACCCCCTTAGCACCACCATCATCTCCAAGAAGAACTATAATAATCGTGGATTTAATCAATATAATATAACCCAGATATGAGGTAATCGTATATCAACCTGAGATAAGTGTTTGCAACTATAGAGCTGCATTGATATATACTGAGCTGTAAATGTGTGTAAAATGGCTTCTAAAAGCAATGGAACTGATAATGTACATAATTGTGATTGCCGATTATAAAAATGCACTATACTATAGCACAAAATAACAGAAGAATATCTTGTTCAGGGAAAAAAAAAACAGATGAGTAGTGCATATTATTATTATTATTTTGAGAACTTGGAATCGGAGACCCACCCCACTAATCCGAGGGAAGCCATCCCCTACCCTAAGGTCCAGAGACATCGAGGGTCTTCCATATTGAGCTAACCCGAAGGTCCAAACACATGATATCATGAATAGTGCATAAATTGTCTCTACTATTTTTATATGATGATATTGTTGAGATGAAGTTTTTCTTCATTAAATTTCAACTTTTAAGTTTTTTAAAATTTATTGTTATATTTAATTTTCAGTTTGATATCTATGTTAGATCTAAGATTTAAGTTGTTTGTTATTTTTAAGCTTTTAATGTATTGTGAGTTTCTCCTTTTAATATTGTTTTAAATTATAAGTTAGTAGTATTAATTAGGTTCATATCATTGTCCCATATAAGGGTGAGCTATCATGTATTTGAGAGTATCACAATTTTGTGTACCATATTTTGAGTATCACATTTCTTATACAACATTTTGTGTATCACCAATTTTATATTTTTCCTACTTCAATAAGAAGTTTGAATTTTCAGTCTCATTTTCATTTTTTCTTCTCTTTGTTTAACAAACATTGAGATGTTGATTTGCTTCTGCAACATTTATTTATTTTACATCGATTCCATTTTCTCAATAGTGGTATCTACTTTGATTTTTTCAACAGTGGGATTAGAGCCTTAGATTTAAAGGCCTATGATTTTATTTGAGAGTGATTTTTTTTTTTCCATTTTTTGTATTTGAAAAACGTCTTCCAATTCCGGTGTTTCCTCTCCTCCACATTTCATTGGTGAAAACTACCAGTTTTGGGTTGTTAAAATGCAATCCTATCCCAAGGCACTTAAGCTTTGGGAATCAGTTTCAACTAATGTTGATCCTCAACAACTGGGAGAAAATCCAACGTTGAATCAGATCAGACTACATTAAGAGGACAAATTGAAGAAGCCCAAAGCTTTATCCGTGATTCATGCTGCTTTATCAGATCCAATATTTTCTAGGATTATTGATTGTAAAACGACAAAAGAAGCTTGGGATAAATTGCATGAAGAATTTGAAGGAAGTGGAAAGGTGAAAGTTGTCAAACTGTTGACTCTCAAGAGAGAGTTTGAGATGCTAACAATGAAAGATTCAGATTTTGTGAGGGATTACACAACAAAAGTGATGACCATTGTAAACTAGATAAAATTAGCTGGTGAAAATTTTCCAGATCAAAGAGTCGTAGAAAAAATAATGGTCATGTTCCTGATAAATTTGAGTCAAAGATCTCAGCCATAGAGGAGTGTTATGATCTTACAACTCTCTCCATAGTCGAATTGGTTAGAAAATTACAAGCCCATAAACAAAGAGGTACAATGCATAATGAGGAGTAAGTTGAGGGTGCATTCCATGCACAGTTTAAAGACAAGAGACTTGTTGGAAAAGATGATAGACATGCAACTAAAAATCAGGTGAGTATGGAAAAAAGAGGAGCATCAGGAAAGGATAAATTTCCTCGTTGTTTTTGTTAAAAAGACTAACCATGCTGAAAAGAATTGTTGGTTAAAAAACAAGCAAGTCTACCATTGCGATTATTGCAACAAGGACGGTCATACGGAGAAGTTTTGTTATAGTAAACAAAACCAAATCCGTTTTGTTACAGTAAACAAAACCAAATCCAAAATTCCCAACATCTAACAAATTGCACAGATGACAATGAAGAAACAAATTTTTTGTTTATGGTATCTCATTTTGATGACAAAGTGTCACGTGGCTTATTGACAGCAGATGCACTTCGCATATGGCTAAAGATGTAAATCTTTTTAGCCATGGTGGTTCTTGGACATGGCGAGACAGTACTAGCTAAAGGCAAAGGTACTATTGACATACATACTAAGCAAGGTGAACATAAAATATCCAATGTTTTATATGTTTTAATGTTATCACAAAACTTACTTAGTATTGCTCAGTTGTTGCATAATCAATTTTCTGTGATTTTCAAAGACCAAGTTTGTGTCATTTATGACCCTCAAGGAGTAGAGATTGCAAGGGCCAAAATGGTCGAAAATGCATTTGTTTTAAGTGGTAACTCACTATGTCATCATGCTTTTAATGCCAAAGTAGAAGGAAGCAAAAGGTGGTATCAATGCTTTGGACACGAAGACAACGAAGCTTTGAAAATTTTGTCTTCTTCTAACATGGATGATAATATTTTCAAATTTATCTCTATTGATTAGATTTTCAATAGTTTTCAAGAAGGGAAGATGCACGGTCTACCTTATCTAAAAGAAAAACTTGATTTGGTTGCTAATGTCTTCAATTTGGTACAAGATGGAAGAATAACGCACATCAAAGTCAAGATTTTATTTATTGAAAGAAGCCAAGAAAGAAGAGAGAGAAAGTGAAATCATGGAACAATTTTTCAGCATTCTCACAAAAGCTGAAAGCTGCACGGATGACAAAAATAGGGCGCTTTTCTGTATTTCCACAACAAAAGCTGGATGTGACAAAGAAAAACCTCGAGGAGAAGTGTTGAGATTTGAGGTTTTTCATCATTAAATTTCAATTTTTAAGTTTGTTAAATTTATTGTTATATTTAATTTTCAATCTATGTTAGATCTAAGATTTAAGATGTTTGTTATTTTTAAGCTTTTAATGTTTTGTAACTCTTTTTAATATTGTTTTAAATTGTATGTTAGTAGTATTAATTAGGTTCGTATAATTGTATTGAGAGTATCACAATTTGTGTATCACATTTTGAGTATCATATTTTATGTATCATAATTTTAGTATCACATTGTATCACATTTCTTATACAACATTTTGTGTATCACCTATTTTTTTCCTACTTCAAAAAGAAGTTTGAATTTACACTCTCATTTTCGTTTTTTCTTCTCTTTGTTTAACAAACATTGAGATATTGATTTGCTTCCGCAACATTTATTTAGCTTTCATCAAGTCTATTTTCTCAACATTGGTATCAGAACTACTTTGATTTTTTCAATAGTGATATCGGAGCTACTTTGATTTTTTCAACAGATATGACCCCAGTGAGGCATGTATATAAGGCTGATGTTACTTGGACAATCTCCCATATAAGATTCAAATATACTATATGTGGTCGTTTTGTTTACTTTAACGTAAAATCTTTTGCAATGCAATAGGTCATGCTGTCCATGCCTTCTAGAAAACAATAAGAAAGCATGTCTGATGGCAATACCGCATAAAGTAATTGTGCCTTACGAAACCATGAGAGCTCATCATTCCTTATTTCTTGGACTCTAGATGAAAAGCTTGCTTCCCATGCATAGCATCTGAAACATTTTTTAGCTTGGTGTCAAGAAAAGCAGAGATGTACAGAACTTGTAAATTTATCATACGAATTTAACCATACTTCACGGTGTCCATGGCTGATAAAATTTCATTTGTAAGGCCAACCCTTCTATCTGTCCCCTGAAGTCCCTTTTGAGTTTGCTTTCGCATTTTACTAATTATTACAGTCTGAATGCACAATACATTCCAAATAGATAAGAAAAGTTACAAACGTAAGTTCAATAACAAGATTAAGAATTTTACTAACAATTACTTTCTGTATGGACCTGACACATTCCTTTTTTTGTGTTAGTTTAACATGATCAGAATATACCAGGAGATCCTAAAGTCTAACTCTTGCAATATCACATCCCAACCTCCCTAATTGCAATGGATAGTTTACCAACATAAATAAGTGGGTTTAACATCAATATCTTGCCTTTCGTATAGCATGTATGTATTAATTATTAATACAATTTTTGTTCTTTGAATTACAAAAATTTTATTCTTATTGCTATCTTTCCAAGAAATTTGATGGGCATTCCATTCAGGATATCAACTGCAATTGGCCGGTGTTTATCAAACCTCTCCAAGTTTTTCTTTCTTGTTTTAAGTCTCTTGCTTAATCTCTTAGTTTGTTTTACTTTAATTTCATCACTACGTCCTTCCGTTTATGTCTCAAGTCCTTTATGGTTTTTTGTTTATACTATGTTTTGCAGTATCTGTTTGTATCTTAGAGCACTAGTCTCTTTTCATTCCCTTAATGAAAAGTTTCATATCTTTTTTCTAAAGATTACAAAAATCTGAAAGTTATTTTAATTCTTAATGCACAAAAATCAAAGGTCATAAGATAGATGTTGGGATGGTGTTAGAGTTGGGGAATGCTATGATCATTTGAATGAGAGAATGTTTATGCTTTCATTAGATGCATTTCATTCAAGTTCAATTTTAGGAAAACATTCTAAAGGTACAATATGAAAGTGCACAAACAAACTTCATTACCTGCACAGGTACCATCAAGGCTAGAATTAAAGCCCCAAAAAGTGAAGCAACGCCCAATTGTTGGTATAGAAGAATCATTGACATGATAATACGAAATGGAGAAGACCATATCCCATGAAGCTGTTGACATATTTGCTGAACAGAAGTTTTAGGAAATTAGTAATAGTTACTTTTGAGCAGTTACAGGAATCACCTAATATTTTTAAAGACGTACAGTGATATAATAGAAATTGTGGACAAACTAATAGTAGAAGATCTCAAGGTGACATTGGAGTTGAGCTTTGGTTTATTTGGTCTTTATTGTTTCTAGGTCATCTTCTTTTGATTGTAATCGTTTTTAAATTCCTGATTTGTATTTTCTTTTCACTCCCTTTGGGAGTTTGTAACCCTTGAACAATTTCCTTTTCATTATATCAACAAGAAGTTATTTCTTGTTAAAAAAAGAAAAAGAAAAAAAAAAAAAAACTCTATGTAACATACAGAAAATAAAAAATAGAAAAAAAAAATGTGTCTACTTGAAGGCCGTTAGCATCTGTTGATATCATGTTTGTAATTTTCCCATATGGAAATTTCTTGCGTCCTTCATGGGTCAATCTGAGTGATTTGCGAAAAATAGCAGCTACCTGCAATTAAGAAAACAGACAACATTTAACAATAAAGAAAAAAAGAACATCTGCATTTAAGAGACCCAAAGCCTCCAATTCATCTCACCCACATGAAAATCCAAATGTAACTTAATGATTGAATAAATGCGTTTATATGAAGATAAGTAGCCAGTATAGAGAGACTGTTTACCAAAGTAGACCTCAGTCGAAAACCAACTCGCATAACATTTTGATAGTACTGAGCTTCGCATAGCACTCCAAATGACTGAATACGTAATATTAAAGTAGTCATTTGCAATTCAAAGTCTAAACAAATTCTAAACCAAATGTTGGGAGGCAAAACCTAAAATATTTATATCATCTTGTATGGTATGGTGTGCCTTGGAAGGCCTACAACAAGATGTCATGTCACCAATGATAACTAACAGTAAGCCATCATGTAGTCAGAAGTGATTTATAGATTGAGGTATTCAAAAAATGAAGGAAACAAACATATTATAGTTTTAAAAAGTGAATATCAAAATTCACTGTCTCTTTTCATTAATACAAATTTTCAAAAAATAAATAATAAATAAAAATGGATATCAGAAGTCATACCACACCAACAAAGATTGAGAATGCATATATTAAACCAATCCAGGTTGGATCTCCCTGCTGCATCGACTGCAAAACAAGATATAGATAAACTTGAAAGTTCCATGATCAAAACAGAGGCCACCAACATTTGTTTGAAAAGATAAAAAGATCAATAATGTCCCCTATAATTGAAGTTCTTTTTTTCAAAAAGAAAATCTTAGAATCCATGTGCACATTTTATTTTTATTTTATATGTAAACAATGTGTAATTTCTTCTTTACCATATCCTTCTTTTCCTTCTTTTCTTATCCTTAAATATGAAAATCAAAACAGAGTATTCTCTCAACCATGATATTAGAGCAGGTACTCTGAAAAAGATTTTTTTCCTTCCCATTGCCACTAATCACAGAAGTGTCTATTCATTTTTCTTTACAAATACACGAAAAAGGCACTCTTGTAGGAGGCAAGTAGTCAATGTGCAATTTACTATGCAAACCATGGCTATGAGGGGAAAAAAAAGACTAACCTGTAATAAATGGTTCAATATTATTGGCCCAACAAACTGAGAGAGGTCATTGCCAACCTGCCAGATATTCATGGTTAGACCTGAAAAGTGAAATGTATTCTTCCCCCACAAGTAGCACTTTTTTCTTTTTTGTAAGGCTTTTCTTTTCATTATTTTAATGATCCTTCATAAGGTCCAAATGAGAAATGAAAAAGAAAGAAAACTATCTTAGGAGAGAAAATAAAGACTTCATATTTTGAACCAATAAGGTTAGAAGAGTAATGCTCATGGACGGATATGCCAAATTGGCATTAAAAGAAAAATTCAATATCAATCAAAACTCAAATATAAAAGTTACATTTCCAGGAAGGTCTATACCTCCAACCAGATAAAAGAAAATGCATGGAAATACAGGAAGACAGTAATTTATTTAGTCTTGATGAAATTACTGACTCACTCCAAAGCAATTTACTTGACTGAGCTAATTGAGATAAATTATCACCCTTTTAAAGTATAACTTGAGAAAACCATAGAGTTGAGAATTCAAAATGTGGCTGTAATGCTTTGTAGAAATTTCTCTGGAGAAATGAAATAAGTTGACGAGAAATATAACTAGCATACAAGAAAGTAGAACTAAATATCCCTATGAAGGAAAGAAAAGAGTAAAAGAACTTAAAGTCACATCGTGAGGAAGAAGATAAATCACTACATCCTGAAAGCATATTTTCGGAGTTTTTATAGTCTTGCCTTGCCCCTAAGCCATACTTTTTCCCGATATGAATATATCTCTATCTGTTTCATATAATACTTATATATGTACATATGTACATATATACATTTTTGGGTACATGGTTGAGTTGGTCGGGGAGCCTGTGTTTGAATTCCAAGGTTGGGTTTTGTTGCTTTATTATTATTATTATTATTGTTAAGTACTTTTGTACATTTTTTTCCTTCTTCATGTCACTAAGCTTGTGATATTATATAACTTCAAATGATAATTTTTTTAATTTTGCAAACAGAAAAACTGCATTCCAAAACTCTATGATTTGAACCCTTTTGAGTAAATTGCAAAAACCACTCCTAAAGTATGGTATTAGTTACAATTACACCTTGAAACATTCAAATGATAAAATTTAACCCTCAAACTCATACAATCATTACAATTTCTACAACTATGTAAGTTTGAGGGTCCAATTTTAATGGTTTTTTAAGTTTCAAAGCTCAATTTTTACAATTGAAAGTTTGAAGATATAATTGTAAGTACCGCCCCACTTTAGGGATGGCTTTTACAATTCGCCCAAATTTTAAAAAGACATCAACTCATAACTTACTTTTGAAATTAGAAAAGTATTGATTTCAATATTCCTAAAACCCAAATTTTATTCTACCACCTTGCAATATGTCGTGATCTAGAGGCTATTTTGCATTGCTTAAAAAAGTTTATCATACTAACTATTTTTCTTTTATGGTTTAGAAAGTCACGAATTTAGCTTTCAATTCTAACGTTGAGCCTACTAACTTGCAATATGTAATACGAAGGGCTTAAAAAGTTCATCATACTCACGATTTTTTTTATATAAATTAGAAAGTTTTTATTTTAGTTTTCGATTCTAACTACTCGTTGACTTAATTGCAATATGCAATATGTAACATAAACGGTTATTTTGCATTGGTTTAGTAACATTATCATACTAACTATTTTTTATAAATTAGCAAAGTCTTGATTTTAATTTTCAATTCTAACTTTTATCCCAAGTATCCTAAACCCAAAACTAAATTAAATAATAAGGTGGCTGTTTTGAATTGAATTTTAAATCCTCAAACTCATTAGTTATAGAAAGTCATCATTTAGAAGTTCAAGTAAAACTCTTATCCAAAATTGAAATTTGTTGGCAAATGCTTGTTTAAACTTGATTTTAATTAAAATCATTAATCATCTAATTTTAAAATATTGAAAATCATGATAAAAATAACATTATAACTTCCATATAATAAAAAAAATAGAAAAATAAATGCTGATAGCTATTTTTGTTTCTTGTATTTTTCAGTGAACAAATATATGATATGATTAAAACAAATACAAGACTATTAAAAATAGTTTATAGTGTTTAATACAATTTTAAGGCATTAAAGTTACAATATATTTTAATGACCAATAATTAATTACACAACATGACACATTTGTGTATCGAATTTAGGAAAGAAAATCAACATTTGAAAATGACACACATAAACATTTATTTAATTCAATAGTAAACTTTTTTCACATTAGCCAATCATAGACACACATAAAGTCCAAATAAAAGAAAAGAGACCGAGGAAAAAAATTTATTTGAAAATGAATTGTTAACATGAACATTTTATTAATTACCAAAATTGATGAAAAATAATCAAGATTTAAAAATTTAAAAATTTCTAAAAACTCGTTAATGAAAAAAAAATTTAATAAAAATGATGAAAAAAAAGAATGAAAGAAGAGAGAAGATAATTGAATGAAAAATAAAAAAATAAAAATATAAAAAGGATAATTGAATATTAAAAGAAAAATTAATTTCAAAAGAAAAATACTTTGGAAGAGAGAGAGAGAGAAAGATGGATGAGAAGAGAATGGAAGAGTTTGAAAGGGGAGGAGAGAGAAATATGAGTTGAAATGATTGTGGGTAGTGGGGTGATTGGGCTGTAATGGGTTGAGTTGAGTATTCCAAACCAACCCAAAATCCAACAAACCAAACATGGGTTTGGAATCCAAACCAATTTCAACCCATTACAACCTCCCAAACACCCCCTCCTACTGACCAAGTCATTAGAAGATAATATATGAATGTTTGCAAGGGGGAAATGAAGAGAAGAAAACAGAAGACAAGAGAAGGAAAATTTTACAAGTTACCTTGAAAAGACCTCCCCACCAGAACCTAGTAAAAATTTTGAAGAGTAGTAAACCAAATGAGTTTAGAAACAGTGACAGAGTAATATAAAGCTTATTAACTGCTAACCAAGGTTGTAAATCAAAGCACAAAAAAAAAAAAAGAAAACAGGTCTTGCACTGCACCTTCGTCCAAGGCTTCGATTCAATGCTCTCATAAGCCAAGGCTTAGGCCTTTGAACTTCTGCAGCCCAACATCTCTGGAACCTTCAGAAGTAAGAACATTCTAAGCAATTGAATTATTAGATATGGAGATAGAAAACAAACAATAAAAAACAATAATCATAAAGATAACCTTCTGATTAGTGTCTTAGTTTGATCCCAGTCATCCAACCTCCAAATATCCTTTTCAGCTACAGGCTTACTATAGCCCAGCTTCATAAGTGGAGTCACCCACCCAAAATATATTCCTACCACGTTGTACCAAAGCTAGTTATCCGAGTACATTACTATCACAAATTTTGACAACCCAGTTCCATTTATATTTTCACAAATCATTTTTCTACTCGTTCAATTTCAAGTAACGAAGCAAAGTTTTTAGTCGAATAGGCCATAAGGGTTTCACATTGGTTCCTTCATGTCCCTTCTTTGCTTTAGGATGGTTTATTTTCGCAACTATTTAGTATTTGAAATTCTAAAGAATGCATCGATCAACTTCATTTGAAGTTGGAGTTGCTTAGTAAGGATTTGGCCCTCTGTAGAGATTTTTTTATTTCAAGAATTTTAGAAATTCAAGTTGAATATAGTTAGGAGTTAGCTGAAGTTTTTCTCAAAATTATTGATAAATATAAAGTTAAGATTCTTGTAGCCGCTTCAAAGGCCAATTGTCGAAAAATCCTGATTGTAGCAAATCATATTCTAGTTGAATGGGAAGTTGTTTTGGCCGTTTGTGGAATGGAAAGTCAAAGCTTTATTTTCCATAGAGATCTTGGTTCTGGATGGATTGCAATGCAGAATTTCTGAAATTTATTGAAGATTTTCATCTCTTTGGTTATTTTTTTTTGTTTCAAATGATCACGGTTACATTGCCTCTGCTTTTGTCTAAGCTTTTATTGTTTTTTCTCGAGAATATTTCTTCATACTTTTCTTTATTTTGCCATCTGTCTCACTTCCTTTTTGGAGTTTGTTTCCTTTAAACATTAGTCTCTTTTCATTTTTTTCAATAAAATGTTTGGTTTCTTGTTAAAAGAAAGTTAACCCTAACAGACGCTATAGCATGAAAAACATGCCTATTTTTTTAGAAGATATGCATATAATACTTCTTCTTCTTCTTCTTCTTCTTCTTCTTCTTCTTCTTTTTGTTTATTCTTAAAAAAAAAGGAAGAAAGAAAAGAAAACAAGACACTGTGTTTTAATTTTGACACCTCATAAAGAACCAAATTGATGCAAGCAATACAAAATTTTGAATAATTTTTTAACAAGGAACAAAATTTCCAAGGGAAACTATTCAACTTTAGAAGTTTTAGAGTTTTTTGAACAGGAGACAACTTTTCATTGAAAATTTAGAAGTTTAGTTTAGAAATTACTTACTGGAAAAGATATTAACATGCCTTTCAGGAAAAACATGCTCTGCTCCAAGAAGCATTTCATAGTCCATGTTGTCAACATACTCAGATGGCAAAGCAATATAACCAGGATAAGGTTCCAAATTAGGGACATACGCAAGAAGAAGTACTGCAAATAACACCTGCATTACAAGAACATCTATTTACTTGACTTGAATAGAACAGAAGTGTGAGTCCTCATTCACAAGGAAGGGATTACCTTCTTTATCATTGTGTTAAATATATGAAGAACCTTTCCTTCTCAGTCTAACAAAATGTTCCGAATAGAAATATCACACCAAAACCAAAAACAATATGACGTTTTTATGCAAAACCTAAAGGATGCATTCTAATTCAACAATTATGACCATGATTTTCTTTCTGCAATCAAATCTACTTCCATTGTTTGATAGAACAGAGGCATCGATTCTTGTTTTAAAAAAAAATGCAAAAGGTATTAATAGCCAGCAAAAAACTCTTAGCTGCATCTACTTGCATTGGCTTATGAAAGAATAAAAGAAAACACAAATATCAACATTCATGAACATTTTTTTTCTTTTGATGACCAACATGTCATAAATGTCTCATCACTTTTCTTCAAGTGAATGCACTAACAATACAAACGTGCTTACTACAGGGGAACCGCACATACACAAATATATATTGGAAAGACGCCTGTGGAGTTAGACCTATCAGTCTGTCACCAATCTTTATAAGGTATAAGCAAAGTGCTAATTGCAAGCCTCGATGAAGGGGATGTCAAATAATTTCTTTTAGTCAAGGTGGCTTGTGGACAGAGGGTGTCCTTTTTTTTTTTTTTTTGTCTTTCATTAACTTTTAGCTGTGAGACTTTTTATCTATCACAAAGTGACAAAAAATAATAATAAATGAAAGGAGTCTCTCTAAACGGAGGGGGGTTTCTGCAACTACAATGCTCCCCTTAACCCCCCCCCTTCAGAGATTAGCATTTCTACATACAAATGCCTACTACTTAAATTATTCGCATAGATAACACCATAAGATTTGTTATAGTTTCATGGACAGTTCTATAAGCTTATGATGGGGGAAGAAAAACATAACCAAAGCAGTAAACAAGGTATTTACAGATGCAGTTTTCAAGAGAAAGCTTAGTAAATAAAAATATATATGTTCTCACAAGAAACCAACTAACCTGGAAAGAAACTGTGATGATAATCATATAGAGATCCGCACTGCATGGAGAAAGATTTTTTAAAAATTAGGGAAAAAAATAAATAATAAATAATTGAAGAACTTAAAGTCACACGTCTTCTTCATGGTGTTCATTATCTGAATGCTTTAAGGGATACTCCATCCAAGACCTGAATAGAAACTGGGGGAGTCTCATTGTTTCTTTTTAGTTGCCATCTCTTTTGTTTGTATTTTTTTATTATTATTCTATTTTCAGAATTTTCTTTTGCTTGGTTTCTTTATATTTTGGCGCATTAGTCTCTTTTCATTCTCTTAATGAAAAGTTTAGTATCCTTTTCAAAATAAAATAATAATAATTGTAGTACTACCGAGAGAATGAAAAGAAATGCACTTTAAAAGCAAACTGCTAAAGCCACATGTATCTTCATCATCAGCCACAATTAATTATAACTAGGAAGACAACAAAGCTTGGTACAAATTAGAGTACTATTAATTTGATAAAGTTCATAGAATCAGAAATCACTTAAAAAAAAAAAGAATTCCAATGAGTAAATACAAATTAAAAAGATTATTTATATACAATATTATGATAAGACCTGCGCTGAAATTTGTAAACTTCATTTCTTAGTTATCCACGCCTTTGCCTTACATTCCTTTACATTTATAACATTGTCTCCATGCAGAAAAAACATCTAAGAATTTCACGAATTGAGGACATGCAAGTCCAACAAAACATTGTAATGACCTTTCTCAATTTCCTCCTCCTTCACGCCATGGAGAAGAAGGGTTTCAATTATCCTCCTATTTTATACCATTAGCTCCTTTAAGCTTTCTTTTATTTTCAACGTTTACATTACCAGTTGGAGCACCTGAAGGGCATGATCCTCTGAATTTGCTTCTTAGCAGCATTTACTTTCTCCTTCCTCCTTTTGAATGCATTGCAACTAGAAATAAATGATGGTTGGATACCCTGCGACCCTACATCGGTCTCCAATAATTGCTGCAAGAGAAGCTTTTTGCTTAGTCCCACCACCACCATCACTCCGTGCTTGAGTAAAAACGAGCTTTTCTTCCCTTCTTTCTTCCATAGACCTCGTTAATCCCACTGATGACCTGAGATGAGCCATTTCATCTAAAAACCTATGGTAAATCAAGGATAAACATTCATGTGAAATATTGAGCTTGTTCCCATTATCACAATTCGATTCATCATGCCAACTACTGCCTTGTAACTCAAAATACTCAAAATCATCTTCTAAATTATTGAACTCACTCTCATACACTAGGCTTTTTACTTAAACACTCACTCACTACAGCCTACAAATCAATCCCCATATTCTCCAATTCCTTCCCCTTACCACTGGCATTTGACATTGATTTCATTTCCATATATTGAATCACAAAAGGAGCATTCTTCACAATATTCTTTGTTGTGATATCTTTTCCCCAAGGCACCTTTTTGCCAACTTCCACAAGTTCCTCAGAAGTTCCCTGTACCTCATCTTACATGTTGAAACCTTGGCATGAACCTCCATGGCTACATTGTCATTACTAACATCAACCTCATTCAATTCCGACACCAGAACCAACACAGCAGCCACCATCAGTAGTGGCTGCCGCCCAATCATCAAAAACCATTTCTTTTTTTTTTTTTTGAAAAGGATACGAGTCTCTTTATTATTGAATTATAAAAAGAGACTAATGCTCCAAAGTACAAGAGATTTATACAAAGAGCATAAAGATCAACCAAAAAGGAAAAACCCGAGCCTACTTGAAAAGAAATAGAAATACAGCTTCAGTGAAAGAAAAGAAACCCGGATCAAAAAGTGAAGTTAAGGTGCTGGGAATATAAAATCCCTACCAATTAAGAAAAATGTCTTGTATTGAGAAGCCATTGAATTCTTTGTTCAAAGAGCACCATGCCGAAGCGTTCCTTTTAGCTGAATCAAAACGAAACTCCCAATTTTTCCCAGCATCATGGAAAATTCTCTGATTCTTTTCAAACCAAATATCAGAAAGGATAGCCTTGACCATGTTGATCCAAAGCAGCCGTGGCTTTTTTGGGAGAGAGGGACTTGAGAGGAGATAAGTTAGGTTGCCTCTGAGACTATCACCAAATACCCCTACGAAGTTGAACATTTGAAAGAAGGACCACCAGCACTTTTCTGCAAAAGTACGTGAGAAGAAAAGGTGCTGTAAATCTTCACTTGCTAAATTACATAAGGGACAAACAGAGGGCAGTAAGGTGACTGAATGAAGTTTTCTTTGCAGGACCATGGAGCAATTCAGCAGACCAAAAAGCATAATCCATATTTGAATGTTAACTCTCCTTGGGCTTTTAGATTTCCAAAGAGCTTTGAAAAAGGAGATCTCCATTGGGCGCTTGGAGGAGAGGTGGGCTGTGAGGGACTTGACTGTGAAAGAGCCTGAGGCTTCCAAGGACCAGTGGCGGCTGTCCGGGCTAGATGAAACTGACTTTTCTGATAATGCAAGCAGCAATGCTTGAAAATGAGCAATCTCCTCATCTTTTAACAATCGTCGAAAGGTGATGGACCAAGAATTTAGGGAATGATCCCAGTGATCAACTATGGAGCCCCTTGACAGTAAGGAGATCCTAAACAAAGATGGAAAATGAGAGGACGGTGCAGACGGAAAAAGCCAAGGGTCTGACCAAAAGCTGACTCTATTTCCTTTTCCAACAATAAAGTGAGCTAAATCTTCCACCTTGGACCAGCTTTTTGAAATATTTATCCACGGGCTTCTCAAACTATTCCCATACTTTCTAGATGAGTGCCAATCATAAGGCCCTTTGCCGTGGATGCTGGCAATAATCCTCCTCCAGTAGGAATTCCCCTCCAACATGTACCGCCAACCCCATTTGGTAAGCAAAGCCGTGTTTTTGACTTTAAGTCCGCCCAAACCAAGACCTCCGTTTAAAATAGATTGAGAGACTAAACTCCATTTAGCCAGGTGATTGATTTTGCTTCCTTTATGGCCTTCCCAAAAGAAGTTTCGAATTGATCTTTCTAGGGAACAAGCCACTAAGACCGGCATTAAGAAGATAGACGTGTAGTACGTTGGGAGGTTGGATAGAACTGAAGAACAAAGTGTTGCCCTTCCACCTCTTGAGAGATTGAATCGCTTCCATTTATCTAGTTTCCGGTGGACCTTTTCTATCACAGGCTGCCAAAAGGAGTATTGCTTATAGCCTCCAAGGGGTAAACCAAGGTAAGAGGGGGGGAGAGCTTCGGCCCTGTAATTAAGAAAACCAGCCATGAAAGATAAATCATTTTCAGCTATATTAACTCCACTGAGGGCTGACTTTTCCCAGTTAACCTTCTGACCAGAACACCACTCAAAGAGGCTGATTGCTTCCTTTAGTTTTAGAAGCATTTTGTTGTCATGTTTGCAGAATATGTGGGTATCATCAGCAAATTGGAGCAATGGAACATGGATTCTCTCCTTTCCAATGACAAAGCCCTCATATACTCCATTAGCATACAGCTTTTCAATAATAGAACCGAGCACTTCACTTAATAAGATAAAGAGGAAAGGCGACAATGGATCTCCTTGTCTAATACCTCTTGAAGCTAGAATACAACCTCGGGGTCTTCCATTGATGATGATTGAGTATTCAGGGTCGTGAATGCAGCCCAAAATCCATGAAATCCACCGGGATTCAAAATTTTTAGCAATTAAAATCTTCTCTAGAAAGGACCAATCCACCCGGTCAAAAGCTTTCTCCATATCGAGTTTTAGGATCCAACCCTTTATCTTTTTTGCTCTGTATTCTTCCACCACTTCATTAGCAATCAAGACAGCATCAAGAATTTGTCTTCCTTCAATGAAAGCGTTCTGAGATGGGCTGGTAATGGAATTCATCATTTTTTTCTGTCTTTCAGCAAGAACCTTTGCCACTACTTTGTAAGTTAGGGTAGTAAGGCTGATTGGTCTGAAATCCTTAATGTTGACTGCATCTTCTTTTTTTGGATGAGGCAGAAAAGAGCTCAATTTGCCACTAGAGTGAAAGTCTTCGAAGAGCTTAGTAAACTTATCCTTGACCAAAGGCCAAAATCTCAAGAGAAACTCTGAAGTAAAGCCATCTGGTCTGGGAGTTTTATTTTTCCCCCAAGATTTGATGGCCAAAACAATTTCTGCTTCCGAGAACTTTGTAGTGAGAAGAGCATTATGCACTTGTGTGACTTGGGACCAATTTAAAGGGGCTGGTAAGTACTCACCTAGGAATTTTGAGTAGAGGGAGTCATAAAAGCTTAGAATAATTCCTTCAACTTCTTTGAATGAGTTTGTAGGCACCCTTGGTCGTTGAGGAGCTCAATAATCTGGTTCTTCCTTTTCCTTGCTGCCAAAAACCGGTGAAAGAAACTAGAGTTTTCATCTCCCAATTTCATCCAATTCAGCTTACATTTCTGTATTAGATTCCTTTCTTTCAGCCTGTAAATTCTTAGCAATTATGTTTTTAACTTGGAGATGCTAGTTGCCACCACAGAATCCCACCCAAAGAATCAATCTAAGCTTCTTTTTCATCTATTTCCTTTGACAGGGCCGTTTCCTCTCTGCTTTGAGCTTTTTGGTATTCAGCTAACTAGGTTTTTAGAGCTTCTTTGACCAGCCTTAAGTTTGCATTGATGACATAGCCTGGCCATCCCTTTATATCGTTACTCTTCCAGGAGTTTTCAATGGAAATGACACACTCTTTGTTGTATAGCCAGCTGTTACAAAATCTGAATGGAGAGGGGCCCCAACTAATAGTGCCTATGCTTAGGAGCAATGGAAAATGATTAGAAAGAAGGCGAACCTGGCGATTCACCCTTGAGTTGGTAAATAATTCATCCCATTCCTTATTGATAAAGAATCTGTCTAGCAGAGATTTAGAGTTGGAATTTTCTTCCCTGGACCACGTAAATTTTCCATTTGATAAAAGAATCTCTAGTAGGTTGTCTGAATCAATGAATTCATTGAAAAGTTTCATGCCTTTGGTATATCTTCTAGAAGGTGATCGTTCATGACTCCAATGGGTTAAGTTAAAATCCCCTCCTAAGCACCAAGCTTCAGGGCAGTAACTTGCAATGGCAGAGAGTTCAAGCCATAAATATCTTCCCTCCTTATAATCAACTGGTCCATAAACATTGCCAACAGACTTTCTTGCATAGGGTACGGCATTTGATCGACAGGGAATAGCCCCCTTTAAGAGATTCTAAAACTTCAATTTTGCTACTATCCCACATTGTTAATAGGCCACCAGACTTGCCAAAAGAATCCACTGATTCCCAGCCAATTTCTTTAGAACTCCAAATAGATTTGATGAAGGCAGCATCGAAATTCTCCTTCTTTGATTCCTGAATAAGTACTAAATCTGGGTGTAGACTTTTGAGCAGACTCCTAAGTGCAATTCTTTTATTTAAATCTTTAAGATCCCTTGTATTCCAGGAAAGTATCTTCATTAAGAGCAGGGTGGAAGGAAGCTAGCAGAGGAGGGGGACTTCAGGCCAATATGAAGCCACAGTCCTTAATTATGGATGTTAAGTGATCTGGAATTTCTGGTGGCTGAGCTGAAGGGGGACAAGGAGTGCAATGCTCTAAAGGGAAATCCTTTTCTTCAATGGAAAATAAAGCCTAGAGATCTATGCGGAGGGTAGAGTCTTGAAACCTTTCATCTTGAGCCGAAACAGGGCAAAATTCCAGTTCTGCACTGCTTGCACTAAAAGGTGAGTCCAACTCCAAAATATCTAAACTTAGGAGGGGAACAGGGTAATTCCCTAATGAAGGTGTTGCTTGATTCCGAAATGGTGAATCTGGTGTGATTGAATTGCAGAGATTGTGAAATGGGGGAAACTTTATTTAAATTTGGAGAGGGGAGTTGGATTTTTGTGCAACTTACCTCTAACAAGTTCGGATTGCTTTCACTCTGAACTGAAATGGAAGGGTCCGAAGCCACACTTGTTGCCTTTAAGGCCATGTCATAAAGTCCTATCCATTTATTTTTTAAAGAGGTTTTTCTCTGAATGAAGAAATTGGAGAAGTGATCCCGAGCGTTTGATTGGTTTTGGCATGGAGAAGAGCAGCCTGGAGGTTTTCCAGAGTGGCAGCTAGGAGTTTCAGAATCTGGAATAAGATTGTTGCTGACCTGTCCTTCTTTTTGAGACTTTTCAGTTGCTCCTGATTTATAGGAAGATAAATATTCTGATCCTTTCACATCTCTACCCTGCACTTCCTCAGACACGTCTTGCGTGTTAAAAACTTTTTGGGGAGTAGAAAGGTCGGCTAAAGGGCTGGTAAAGAGTCGTGACCTTTGCCCTTCTTCTTTATTAATTAAATTGTTGGAGGCATCATTATTTAAAAGTTGACCGGCTGAAATCTTCTCTTTCCTCATTAAAGACGACTCTTTGTTTTCTTCTGAGACGTTTCCTCTTCCTTGACATCTACCTTTTGACAACCTTTCCCCTTCATCTGCTCTGTTTGGCTGGAAAAGCCTCTCCAGTTGGACTGACGTCTGAAGTTCATTATCTATTGGAGCTTTTGGGTTCCTCGAGTAGCTTGGAAGCGACTGAGAAGAAGCTAAAAAGGACCAATTTGAATGTAGAACCAAGGAATCGACACCTTCATCCTTCAAAACTTGATTTAAACGTAATATATCTAAAGGATTTGAAAACTCATCAATGGAAATTTCACTAGGATTAGAAACAGAGGAGTCTGAACACTGAATATCACCAAAATTCAAGAAAATACTGCCAAGGCTTTCATGCTTAACTTTGATAGTTGTCGGGATGTAACCACATAAATTTCTTTTAACTCTAATTTTGGCTTCTTGACAATTATTGAGATTAAGGGTCTCAACAGCTATGCTTTCCAGACCACCAAAATATGCTCCGATGGCTTCAAAAGTACTTCGGCACCAAAAATCAAGGGGGAGATTTTTTATGCTCAACCAACCCCCAAAACCTTTCATGACTGTAGGCCTACCATGCTTTTTCTAATTCCATTTTTCAAATAAAAGGTGGAAGGGGCCAATTTGTTGCCACTTTCCATTAGACTCAATCAATTCAGCTAGGTCCCCTTGTTCAACTATGATTAGTGCCATATCTGCGTACAGGGAATTTAGAATAATGTTGGAGTTGAAAGAACCTCTCAAGACTCGTGCTATTTCCTTCCATTCATTGTGGACAAAAAGCCTTGACACTAGCCATAAGTGATGGAAGTCTTCTTGGAGGACATCATAGTCCTTTTTAACCCAAAAACAGGGCTTACTCTGTTTTTTCTTGCTTGGAGCAGAGGGCTCAGGTTGTGATATGAAGGATTTTTGTATTGGATGATCTGGTAATGAATCATTGGAGGACTTTTTTCCCTTCACCACATCTGAAAAACTTCTTGTTGAAGGTGCTTGAAAGTTAACAGAGAGAGTACCGAAAGATGAAGGGTCTGAAGTATAAGAGCTCACCATTTCCTTGAATTCTTGCCACCCTGTCACACCATCACCATAGGGAATATGAATGTTTGTTCTGCCTCCTGAAGAAGGCTAAACTGCACATTCAATGAACCACTGATTCTTGCTTCGAAACTTTGCTAACCGGATGAAGCCCTAATCAACTCTTTCCTTAAGGAGGAAGAATTCGAAAGTTGGGCCATTCAAGAGTCTACCGAGGCTATCATTCAGCCATAGTGTTGTGGCTGAAGAGAGGAAGGTTTTTTTTACCGCGCTTCAAATCTTCCAGCCAGAAGCCATTCTTTTCCCGCCACATACAAAAGTAATGATCTGAAATACGACAGCTTTTTAGTTCCATAGTGCTGCAAAAACAGAGGTGAAGGGTTCGAAAGGCAAAGGGGGGGTTACGAGGGAAAGAAGAGGGAAGGAGAGGAGGAGGGGTTGGCCGGAGGGGAGAGGACGGGGACTAGGTGAGAGTAATCGGAAAGGGAGGGTGGTCGCCAGAGGGCTTGAGGAGGGAGGAGAGAGGAGAGAGCATTATTTCCATTAAGAAGTTCAAAACAATTTCCATACTTGGGCTTCCTTTTCTCTTGATAGGGAGTGTTAAAATATATATTTAAATTCATCAGAAACCATTTCATAGCACACTGTAACGAAAAGATTCCTTGCTTAACAATTCTCTCAAGGATATCTGCATCTAATCTCGAGAAAGATGATAAATCCTAGAGGTCCGCTTTAATGACCCCATAATATCAAACACCGGAAACTCAGGCCCTTTTAAATCCAAAATATTAATAACTGTAATAACCATTCTGCCAAGTTCATGAAGATCACATTCTAATAATTAAACATTTTTTACCATCCGTCATTCGACCAATGATCACTCTCTACAGATAATGTGTATCATATCATATATAATACTTGTACTATATGAAGAATCGTTTGATGCACCTCTAAAATGATATGCCTGGAGTTCGAAGGGGGATATTTTTCCATGTATATCACTCACTAAATGCCATTGGCCAATTGTAGTGCATTATGATCGTGGAAGAATGTGTCAGCTAGAACTCCTAACAAAGACTAAGACTAATCAGCCGTCACAGAAAAGTTATGTACATAGTTGAGAAGAAGTTATTTAATATGACTAGCAGGATAGACTATATATCTAATGCTTAACGCTCATTGATTATGAGAGTGACAGTTACATTGTAGCAACCACATTGAATACTTTCTTCAAAATGTATTCAACTCATGTTTTCTTTTTGTATGAATTTGAGATTTAAAAAGTTCTTACGAATTTGGTTTAATAAAAAGTGTCAGGTGGAAAGGCAAGTGATGATCAGTTCGCTCTGACTGACTTGGATGCTCCTTTTTTTAACGAAGTAAACCAATTCAATTTGGTCTGGCACCCCCAATTTGTAGTACTTTGCTTCTTCACTTCAATTTTCAAATCCCTTTGCCTAAAAAGGCCTCCACTTTCATATTCTGTTTTATTTTCCAATATCAGACAGGATGGGTGACAACCAAGGTCAGTACAAACACCACAAGTTTCTGGTTTTTTGGTTGTCTCCCCACTGGATACACTCCTCCCACTTTTTTAACAAGTGTAAGGTAAATATAATTTACCAACATTATGGGATAGAATAATGTAATTTTCTAACACTAAATCTTAACTGGATTTTTCATCAACTGTTTACAGCTCACAGTTCTAGTCAAACTCAAATGTATCTGATTACTGGACTACCTCCTTTGTCGTAAGCATAAACCATCCTGATGAGAAAACTAAAAAAATTTGCAGTAACTTGCTTTTCATTTTGATTTAAAACTTCAAATGGGAAAAAACATTATCAACCGTATAATTTCGGAAAAAAATTAAATTGAAGTTCCAGCAAAGAAAATAATTCTTTTCATGTTGGCACACAAAAGGAAAAGCTAAATGTAAGAAACTGACCTGCTATAGGAATCTGAAAGTGGGAGTACAAGATTTAATAGCACAACATCCCCAACCAGAACATAGATTAGTCCAAATCGTGTGTACCAACGAAATTCATGGATGTAAGTTTTAGTCTCCATAACAACCATTACTAACACAGAGCACCAAGAAAGAGACTCCACAATTGAGCAAATCACCTGCAGCAGCAACAAAAGCCAATCCATGTATTCAAATCAAAGAATGGTACTGCTAAATTAAATGTACAATAGCAAAACATACTGCATTTAGTATTTCATGCAAAAACTATTGATTATTAAGTTTCTCTTTAGGTTCAAAATTGTAAATCTTGAATTCATAAGATGCTGGCAAGAATCAAAGCTGCTAAAACCAC
The DNA here is from genome assembly GCF_027475165.1 of Benincasa hispida. NCBI lineage: Eukaryota > Viridiplantae > Streptophyta > Magnoliopsida > Cucurbitales > Cucurbitaceae > Benincasa > Benincasa hispida. The sequence continues at coordinate 3,411,046 of NC_143480.1, forward strand.
CAAAGTTTTTATGGGGGAGATTAATGACGTGTCATTTCAACAGCAAAAGAAAAACAAACCTTGAAAAATATATGAAAGTTCAACGTACCTCAAAAGGAGCATATCCAGTATGATCATCTAGGCTGAAAATCGCCACACCCGTGGCTAACCTTAGTAAAGGAACAATAAAACAGCAACCGGCAATTGTAGCAAGCATATAATTATAACAATTAGAGGTCAAACGAAACCTCTGCACTTTAGAATCCTTCTTAATCAGCCACGTTCTGTAGAGGCATAGTCCAAGAAGAACCAAATGACAAGAAGAGACCACTAGAGAGTCAATTGCACAAGGCGTGTATGACCCGAAGGCACTATCAACTGCATTTGCCCATACACTGTTTGCCATTGGCTGGCAGAACCAATCTAAGGCCTCAAAAGGCATATTTCCTCCTATTCTAGTATTCACTACAGCAGGAAGTTACAGACCTGGTTGCTTCTTCTAGTTCGAAATGTTACAAGCTTGGGAGTTTTGTGCTACCATCAACTCACCACACAATGTGTTTCCTACAACAGAAAAAACTACATTCAAAATTTCAAACCAGAAAGCCCATGAAATGAATTTCAATTTGAAAAAACGTAACATCGGGAATCCACTGCATTGAAGAAATTCATGGTTGTTCAATATTCATTATGATAATCCCACACGGTAATGCCCGCAGCATGCAATTTTTAGTTGAGTCTTTCCAACTGAGGATTAAACGGTACAAACAATCCAATACCCATTTCCATATTTCACAAACAAAGTCAACGATCAGCTTCAATATAGCAAAATGAATTGATTGCAAAAGTTCCAAGCAAGGACAGCAGCAGATTACAAGGAACGTCTGACTTGAAGCAATATTTTCAATCTCGATTCATAATTTAGTAAAAGATTACAAGAGGAACTCACTTGCATTTACAGTGTATCCATATATCGACTTGTAAATTCTCTTTGGAGAGTTGAGGGAAGTTTAAAACGCTGGAAACAGGAAAAGGAAAAACCAAATAAGAACAGAACAATATGAATGCAGTTGTGCTTGATACAAACAGAATTGCAAGCGTCACGGCTTACGAAGAAGATTCGAACCACGGATTAAAAGAAATGAATTGAAGGGGCAAACATCCAATGTAGTAATTAAAATTACGCCTCATCACAGAGCTCGAGCAAGATGGTCAACAACACTCGTGAGTGGGAATTCCACTAGCTCCGACGAATAATTGATAAAAGACAGGCACGTTGCCAAAAAATGAAAAAATATATATGTTTTTATTTTTAATTGAAACTTAAAAAAGTTAAACTGAAACAAATTCAAAAGTTAAGTTGTAGTAAAAAATAGCTTAATTCAATAATATTGACATACAATCTCATCTAAAAGATTGTTCAATTTTCTACCGTCGAAATTATGGTACTCCAAAGAAAAAAATAGTAAAATCCTAAGATTTTGAAATTAAAAAAAAAAACTCAAAATGAAAGAAATTGAAAAAAAAAATATAATTTTATTTAATTTCAATTTCACAATTTCAAAAATATATACTCGTAATTTCTGTCCCTACCAAAAATATATATGTATGGGATGATTATCATAATTTTCTTTATATACTTCTAATCGATTTAAAATACATTGTGGATATTGATTGGACAAAACAAAATTTTACTAGTGTATAAAAGAATACATGTGTGTTTTTTAAGTATTTAATTTTAAAAATAAATCATTTAGAAGGCAATTGCTTTCAATAATACATCAAGAAAACCATAAATTTACATTATATGGGAGGTTGCACACTCACACGTACAAATATTTAAAATAAATCAAAATCAAGGAGAATGATATCCTAAGGGTACATCCACCTCTCTAGCCACGTGAGCATCAATTAAATGGGCAGTTGGTTCTGTTGATGATGGAAGGCATTGGAATTACTCACTCTAGGTATGCAAGATAATTATTAAAGTTTCGTCATTCTTTTTCACCTTCGTGATTGATCGACAGAAAACAAATCCCTTGGATGTTGACGTTAAATTTTGGAAAAATTGCACAAAAAACCTATTTTAAATGCTCAAAATGGCAAATAGTCCAACTTTTGAAAAGATGTCGAATAACATTTTGCCGATGTCATAGACACATAAAATTACACATTTGCCCTTTCTTTTTCACTCCTTTTCAGCACATGATTTCCTTACTCTTCCTTCTTCTTCCTCCACATGCCCAACTTTTGGAAAAACTCTGGCATGATTTCTTCTTCTTCTCGACCATGCAGCTTCGACCAACAATGCTCCACCTAAATTTCTTATTGGAATTTCTTTCATTAGCTTTCACTTGATAATAAAGGTTCCAAAATGGGCTTTTTCTTCTTTTCTTTTTAAAGAACGAGGAATTCCTTCTTATGGTATCGTATTTGCTTGTTGAACCCTCTAAATTGCATGAAAGTAGGATACTTTAATGTAATTTACACGTTTTCATCTCACTATTTTATGAAGTGGGTTCCGAAATCGAGCACTTAAGACCTTGAGGGGCGAGGGCTTTCTCTCCTCTAATAACCAACTCGTTCTTTCTAGAATACTTGCTGACATGCGAGACAAGACTGGACTGAAGAATTTTAATGGTTGCAAACTCCCAAACCCTAGCCAGAACACTACTTCCACAGATGGCTTGAGAATGACGCTAGGTCCCTGTTCCCGACAATAGATCAAGAAATCGGTCAAGCGGGATCGAAGATGGTATAGGCTATTGAGAATGTCCTAAAACTCGCAGTTTGTAAACATTAAACACATTCTATTCACAATAAAAATATTATTGAGATTTCTTTCGATAAAGATGTTATTGAATTTCATTCATTCTTAGTTCCAATAAACTAACCCATGGCTATAGCACGAATACTTAAACTTTATGTAAATACATAAAAGGGGATCAAGTATATAAGTATATGGATAAGGTTGGGTACCTTATCTTTGAAACACTATGGATGCAGCCCGCTTTGTATATTGATACAAACAATGTGATCTCAAAGTTGTTCATATGGAGAAATGGGAGTGGGGACATCTTATGCAAAAGATGTTTGCATAAGACTAGCCCACAAAATAGTTACTTTTCTTTATAACGATCGTTTATTGTTAAAACTTGACTATTTCAATTTGATGACCTAAGATAACTTGATCTTAATCCTGAGTCAACTATGAACTCTTGTTTATTCAGGATTATCCTTTAATCTACATAGGTGAGAGTGGTTCAATATCATCGCTCAATAAGCCTCTTATTTTCGGGGTAAGACCAGATAGATAGCTGGAGACATAATTATGCAAGGTGGAATTTACTCTTACCCATTTTAGGGTTAGCAGATAGGTTGTTTCCTTAAGTACTGACTCCTAGTCTTGAACAAAGCGGCCCCATCCTCTCGTGGCTGAGAGGGATTCGGTTTATTGGTAGCACTATAAACCAATTGTTCATTATAAGGTCAATGGAGACTATGAGCAAGATGTATTACATGGGTAAAATGGTAATTTTGACCTTGCTGTGAATACGAGCGACCTGTGAAGGATCGACTTACTGATTATGGTTAAATCAAGTGGATAGAAATATATCTACAATGAGGAGAGTGCAATACTGAGCTATAGTGATATATATCGATAGTTAACGAATATTGATTAATTCAGTTTAAATAGTTTAGCCAATTAATCTCAAATCGTTGGAGCTCATGATCTGTAGGTCCATTAGATCCCTCTACTAGCTCGTAAAAGAATTAAACCTTAGAATAGCGTGTTGAGAGGATTTGAAATGTTCAAATTCGGTTTAGGGTTTGGATTATTATATTCGATATAATCAAACATTTAATAATCAACTCAAACATAATTGGAGAGATGGAAATGTATAAATTTGATTTAAATATCAAGTACATCAATAGTGATTCACGTAAGGGTTAGGTGTTTTATTAATTTAATATTTGATATTAAATTATTTATTTAAATAATTATTATTAATTTTATTTAAAATATAAGATTCAAATTCATTATTAAATTAGAAATTGAAGATTCAAATTCATTTTTAAAGTTTTATTTAAATTTTTTATTTATGAAAATTGAAATTAATGTAAAAGGAAAAATGATTTTAAAATTGGAAAGTGGAAAATCCAACTTTTCCAATTTTTGTTACACCTAATCCACTCAATTGAGTGGAAGATTGAGTGTCAATCTCCACTGTTCACTTATTTGTATGTTAATGTTAAATAAATAGAGATTTATTTGATTAAAAATGACCATGCAATCAGAATTGAAAAAGAAAAATTTATGGTTTTCTTTATTCACTCCAACTCCCAAATTTATACCTAATTCTCTCTCAATTTGAGTTCTTCCACTCAATCTAAGGTCCGAGATTAGTGGAAAATATATTTGTGGTGGTCTATTATAGAAATTGAAGAAGAAACTCGAGGTGAATCTAGTCAATTTAGGAGAATCGTCAAAGGTATTCACTTGAAATCCTAATATACTAAAACTATGAACATGCATGTCTATTAACTAAAATTGATGTAGTTAGAGTGCTTAGATCCTTAATTGCATCCGTTTGTTGCATGTCAACTCCATCAATTGGTATCATAGCATGCTTTAAGTACTCAATTGCGTTAATTTTAATATGGTGAGTGTTTTTTCATGAGTTGCATGAAATGGTTGCTGAAATGGATGAATTTTGGTTTTGGCATCTAAATTTTCCTTCAATTTGCAAGTAATTGTTGTAATTGGCTCTTTGTTTATGAGCCTTGATGTGTGATTAAAAGTCTGTAATTTTATTAGAGTCAATAGAGTTGCAATTAGGTTGTGATTGAAGAAAATCAGAAGCATGCTCAACTGTAGAATTTCAAAATTGAAGCTTTTGTCAGACAGCGTTGCAACGCTACCCTCACAACATTGCAACACTGTTCTTCAACCAACCCAGAAATAAAGATGTTATCCCTTGGTGTTGCAATGCTAGGATGGAGCATTGCAATGCTGCTCATCCTAGCCTAGTTCGCGTGTGCGCCAAATGACTAGCAGTTCAACTGAACCGATTTGACTAGTTCAGGTCTTAGAGGTCTGGTTCAGCAAGGTTTTGATCGGTTAAGCCCATTTTGAAGTCCTGGAAGTTCAGTTTGGGCGGTTCGGGTCTGGTTCGGATTAGTTCAAGCGATCCAAAGGCTTTTGGATATTCTTTTTCAATTATTAATGTAATAATTAATTTGTTTGCTTACTTAGAATGCCAAAATCAATCCATTCTAGTTTGTGTTTAATTATTTATGCATTATGAATGTATGTTTAATTAAATTAAATCTTGTGTGTGCATAAAATATGCCATGTAGATTTAAAATCCTACTATAGGAAGCATGTATCATGCGTTGAAAGTATGTTATAATATATAGTGTGCATGATTTAGAGTTTCATATATTTAATATAATTGTTATATTAAAATGTGGAATTCTTGATGTATGTTATAGCATGTTTATAATTTTATAAAGTGTTATAAAATGGGTTAGACATTTAAAATCTATAACAAAGATAAGAAGCATGCTCACCTAAGGTTAACGAATAACAACTTCTTTTAATAGTTAAAATAGGTCGTTATCTTGTAAAACTCTGGTTACAAACTCAATCGGTCTATAATCCTATTTAAGGTTGGAGGTACTTAAGTTGACGGTTTATAAAACACCTGCTATTTGGGGATTATAGCCGAACTATTAAGCGTTGTTAACTTGGTTTTATGAGCATGCATGAGCAATGTGAGGTAATAAAATTTTTTTATCACTTAGACATCGTAGGTTAAAATCCAAATATAATCGTTATACTTGGATAAACTCACATAGACTTAGGATGTTTTAGCTGACATATACCTAAATGCATAACTATACCCAATCTATTAGAACACTTCAGTGGAGATTAATATATGATATATTGTTTTTAGCTCTCATGTCCCTAAGAGTTCACACCGTAAGATCCATGCTTGGCTTCGTGTCATTTACCGTGACTGCTTCATTCGGAAAGTGTTTGCATGGATCAATAACAAGGTGAATTAAAGGAAGTTGTTCATGGTAAGTATAAACCTCGAGCTTCATTTTCCCTACTTAAGTATGTTTAATAATGTGATTAGATTGATAAACTGGTTAAAATATGAGTTAATTCTAATTTGTAGGGAAAAATTGAAGAATAAAAAGAGTGTTGATGAAGGTCCAAAGTATTGCAAAATGTAGGACTCAAAAGAAGTAGCCTAGTAAGTAAGAAATTTGGCTAAGGGTAGAGTTAGGCATAGGATGCCATGAGCGTTGGTAGGAAGCTTAGTGGGCAATGACCTTGTCATTGGAGGTTAGGTGAGCTTGCAGATGGCTAAGTTGTGGTCCGTGTGATGAGGCTAGGCATTCGTGATGTGCAAGGCAAGACATGGCTTGAGGTTGTGGCATGGCTAGACAAAGTTGAGTAAAGGCTGCCTAGGTGATGGCCTAAGGATTGGCAATGGGCTTGTGCAAGCCTCAGGTATAGGTAGGCTGACTTTAAATGGTCATTCCAGAAAATCTACTCGTGCTATTGAGATGATTCTAAAGGCTGAGTGAGTATAGTTTATGAGCTAGGACTGCCGAAAGGAAACTTCAAAGGAATCGAGCTGAAAACTTAAAAATTTGTAGAAAGGACAGATTCGCAGGTGAATCTGAGCTAGTGATGCATTATTTTATGCGATGATATAATGAAAGGAAATTTCGATGATGGGAAATGTGTTGTGCAACAAGTTTTCTCAGTGGAACCCAAGTATAAATCCTACTGAGTTTCCTGGTAAGTCTAGGGTCGAACTCAGGGACTAAGGAAAACAATATGCGGTAATAATTTTTAAGATAACTTTGCGATAACCAATAAATTAAAGAGTTGTTGGGTTGTTGTTTGCAGTAAAAAAGTGTATGCGGCAGAGTTAAGAAAAGAGTTAACACTACGGAAGATGCGATGAATATGTGGAGAGTGGGTTGAGAAGGGGTTCAGCTAACACTTCCTAGGATTGCGTTCATGTTATGCGATCACGCTACACACATACAATAGCAAATCATCTCTCCTAGCATTCTCAGTAAGTGGGAAATATTTTTTCATAAACTTTTCTACTACTTGTTCCCAAAAAGTAATCTCCCCTGATTCAAGAGAGTACGCCCATTTTCGTGCCTGATCAAATAGCGAAAATGGAAATAGAGTTAGTTGAACTTCCTCGGTGGAGATATTCGGGAACACAAAAGTGTTGCAGATCTCTATGAAGCTCCGGAGTTGGGCGTGCAGGTCTTCGCCACGCTTTCCTTCAAACTGTCCAGCAATTTGGATCATCTACAGCATCACTGGTTTCATTTCGAATCGAGATCCATCAAGAGCAGGCCTCATGATTCCTGGGGAGAAATCATAGAGGTTGGGCGACGTATAGTCCCGAATGGGCCTATTGCGGTCGTTTGCCAGTAAGATTGGATTCGCCATGACATTGTTTTCATTTGGTGCTCCGTTTCTAGTTTGTTTCGCTATATTATCTTTCTCTTGTGGTTGGCGGCTATCTCTCAGTCTTCGTCGGAAATTTCTTTCAATCTCTAGGTCGTAATTCGCCAGAGATTGAAAGCTGCAAAGAAATTAGAAAAACTACTGTTAGCATACTGATTTGTCGAAGTCCCCGGCAACGATGCCAAAAATTTGATGCGTTGTTTTATGCGGTGATATAATGAAAGGAAATTGCAGTGATGGAAAATGCATTGTGCAACAAGTTTTCTCAGCATGACCCAAGTATAAATCCTACTGAGTTTCCTGGTAAGTCCATGGTCGAACTCAGGGACTAAGGAAACAATATGCGGTAATAATTTTTAAGATAACTTTGTGGTAACCAATAAATCAAAGAGTTATCGGGTTGTTGTTTGCAGTAAAAATGTGTATGCGGCGGAGTTAAGAAAAGAGTTAACACTATGGAAGATGCGATGAATATGCGGGGAACGGGTTGAGAAGGGGTTCAGCTAAACTTCTTAGGATTGCTTTCATGTTATGCGATCATGCTACACACATATAATAGCAAATCATCTCTCAACGCAAATGTTACGGCTTCTAATTTTTAAAACGCATGCAATATATGCGATAAGTCTATAGGGCCTACATATAAGCCTCTATTCTTGCCTATGCGATGACGAATGACACACACACATATAAGGCGGCCGCATAATACCATAACCTATCTCTAGGGTGCATGCGATGCATGTTGGCAAACAGAGCTTATCTCTAAGTCCCTATCTCTTGCTTATACAGATCTAATCTTGCTCTCTCGAGCCTAGATTCTAACCTAGCTCTCTCAAGTCTTAGTTTCTTTCTTTAGGCCTTCTCTTGAGTAGCTCTAAAGGGATGTTGGGCACAACATAAGACAAGATGATTGCATGCAATGAAAATCCTAGGTCAACCAAGTTCTTCTCAACCTATTCGATAAATTTAGCTACTCATGCGTGCCTTTAAAAGAATGAACAGATGTAAATAAGTAAGTTCCATTTTATAGATATAGAATTGAAATACAAGTTCCATTTTATAGATATAGAATTGAAATACAGAATAACAATGCGGAATAAGAATAAAGAGCCTGGTAGCAATCTCTTGCTTCCCAAGGCTTTTTACACTGTTATTCTCTACGCTACTCAAAAGATAATCTTACTCTCGCAAGAATCGGCCCTCTATCTGTCTTTCCACGCCTCCTGGGTTCTCTCTCGAGCTAACCCGGGCGATTTTCCGGCGTCTTTTCTCTTCTCTCACTCCGCGTTATAAGTAAAAGAAAACTATGAACAAGGCTAAGAAAATTATCTAACTGTCTAACTCCTTCATTGAAGGTGGCCTCTGGTATTTATAGAGCTTCGGGGTGAAAGGCTTCTTTTCTCTTATGATTGCACTGATGGGATGACATTAATTCTGTCTGGTGCACCGAATATTTGTCACCGAAAAGTTGAGTGTACTTGCTACAGTAGATTGTTAACGGCTTGTCAACTTAATTCGGAATCAACCGTCATCAGCTTTCTGTCCTATCGTGATTTATTATGCTTTTCACCCAGATGCGACCACCAAGTTGCGCTGACTCTATGCGGCAACCTTCTTGAGCAGATACTTACGAGCGTAAATAACCGTATAGCCTTGCGTTAACGCAATCTCTTAATGCACATATATAGCCTTGCGTTAACACAATCTCTTAATGAGCAGATATAGCCTTGCGTTAACGCAATCTCTTGATGTGCTCGGCTGTTGATTTCTTTGTATCGCGTTCTCCGCCTTGTGTCAACACATATTTTGCACAAAAATACATAAGTTAACTGTTTTCATGTGATGGATGCATGCGACCGCAATATTGTGAACTTAATGATTTTGGACGCAATATAGTATATTTTTATCAACGCAAACTTGCATTATTTTATAACTTAGCACTGTAATAACGTGCATTTCTGCCCGTTATCACACCCCCAAATTTAAAACAATGCTTATCCTCAAGCATAAGCTAAAGATTTCCTTTAGAAAGTTGACTGCCTTCTCTTTTCCTAGATTTCTCAATGATGCCTTATTCAAATCCTATATACAAAAATTTCCTTAATTCTTATCCAAGTCTCTTCATAAAATATTTCTAAAATTTAGGGACCACAAGCTTAACCTTCAAAAAGACTTTTACTAAATTCCAGGACATCGCATGATTTATTTAAAAAAAAAAACTTTTTTTACTAGGGTGTTAAATGATTTTTTTTATCCTTACATATTTTAGACATTATTTTTTCTCTCTCTAACCTTGCACTAATCCAAGTGCCTCGCCTCCACAAGCTTAACCTTCAAAATGACTTTTACTAAATTCCAGGACATCGCATGATTTATTTTAAAAAAAAACTTTTTTCACTAGGGTGTTAAATGATTTTTTTTTATCCTTACATATTTTAGACATTATTTTTTTCTCTCTCTAACCTTGCACTAATCCAAGTGCCTCGCCTCCACAAGCTTAACCTTCAAAAAGACTTTTACTAAATTCCAAGACATCGCATGATTTATTTAAAAAAAAAACTTTTTTCACTAGGGTGTTAAATGATTTTTTTTTATCCTTACATATTTTAGACATTATTTTTTTCTCTCTCTAACCTTGCACTAATCCAAGTGCCTCACCTTTGTTTTGACTTGCCCCCACGTGTGTCATGCAGACATCCAACTACGAGCAAGACGCTCTTTCTCAGACTAGACTCATGCCCATTTGGCAGCGGAGTTGCGGTCATTTATTTATGCGTTGATCACGATTCCTACCTTCGTTTTGGTTTGCCCTCACGTGTGTCATGTGAACATCCAACTACGAGTAGGATCCGATCGCAACGTTATGATTTTTATATATATATATATATATATATATATAAATAAGCAAAGCTAAAAATAGCAAGGTCGAAAATGAATACCGCACCCCCAAATTTAAAATGCGGCAATGTCTTCATTGCCAAAAGATTGAAAGAAGTCATGCGATATTCTTAGAAAGTTCGTAAATGGTCAGTTTGAAAGAAAGCTAGCAGACCACTAACTTCTAGAAATATTTCATGAGGTGACTGTTCTAAAATTAAGTTGACTCTAGTGTATACGAAAAAATAGAAGCATGTGTTTCATAATTGAAATCATAATTGGCAAAGAGAAATCATGTGGTGACTTACTAAATTGATCAATGTTAAATGATTGCGGTAACAATAGAGGATGCGGTGATAAAATTTTCAAAATTAAAATTCGATATGATAGTGCAAAATTTGGAATAAAGTCAAGTAAAGATACAACCCCCAAATTTGCATTGTCGCCCATATTATTTGTTGACCCATCTTGCTTTGCAGTGATCTACTTTCTTTGGATTGCGGTGATGAAATAAAGTAGTTGTGTCTTCATGTAGTGCCTCCACAATCGTTTGCAAAGTAAAACATTGAGAGGGTCAAATGATAACAAAAAACAAAGTTAACAAAATCTCTCTCTCTCTTTTTAAGCAAAAATCAGATAGCGAAATGATAATACTAAAGGGAATAGAGATAAGTTGATGAATTCAGGATTTCAACGGATACTTCACAAAACTTGCACCCTGCGTCCCTGATGAATTTGAATCGCATGATAACATAGGGACCACCCACTTCTTTCTCATTCAGAGTTTCTCAGTTCCACGGAGGCGACCTTGCAATGCCAGTCTTCTCCGCGATATACTTTCACTCGTTGCACATTAACCTTGAATATGTTGGTTCCATCGTCATTGGATAACTCGACCGCGCCATGCGGGAATACCTCTCTAACTATGAAGGGTCCGGACCAACATGATTTTAGTTTCCCAGGGAAGAGTCGTAGCTGTGAATTAAATAGTAAGACCTTTTACTCGACTTGGAGATTCTTTCCGCATAATTGTTTGTCGTGCCAGCGCTTTGCACGCTCTTTGTAGATCTTTGCGTTCTCATATTCGTTAATTCTCCATTCCTCTAGCTCGACCAATTGAAGTTTTCTCACTTCCCTACAGTCTTTAAGTCAAAGTTTAGCTTTTTCACCGCCCACAGCGCTTTGTGCTCCAGCTTCAGTGGTAAATGACATGCTTTACCAAATACCAACGCATACGGAGACATGCCTATCGGTGTTATAGGCAGTCCTGTATGCCCACAGTGCATCATCCAGCTTTGTTGCCCAGTCTCTTCGCGAAGGATTTACCATCTTCTCCAATATCAGCTTAATTTCCCGGTTGGACACTTCGACCTGACCATTCGTCTGTGGATGGTATGCAGTAGCCACTTTATGGAGGATATTATATTTGCGCAACAATTCTTTCACAGTATGATTGACAAAGTGGGTGCCTTCATCACTTATTATGGCACGTGGGGTGCCAAAACGAGTGAAAATATTCTTCTTTAGGAATTTGGAGACGAACGCCGCATCGCTTGCAACGCATGCTACTGCTTTTACCCACTTGGACACATAGTCAACGGTGGGAATGGTCCCATGAAATCAATGCCCCAGACGTCAAACAACTCCAGTTCTAAAATGATGTTCATGGGCATCGCATGTTTCCATGAAATGTTACCCGTGCGTTGGCATCGGTCACATTTCATCGCGTAGTCTCTTGTATCCTTAAATAGTGTTGGCCAATAGTACCCACTTTGTAATACTTTCGCTGCGGTGCACTAGCCTCCAAAGTACCCGCCATATGGTGAATCATGACATTGCGATAACATGCGTTGGTGAGCAGCATCCAGTACATATAGTCACATAATCTGGTCTGACCCCCTTTTATACAAATTTGGCTCATCCCAAAAATAATATCTGCATTCATGCATGAGTCGCCTCTTTTATTGGTCGGTATAATCTTCGGAAAATTGCTTGCAAACCAGATAATTTACCACATCTGCGTATCATGGCAACTCTTTAATCTAAAATAGCTGCTCATCTGGGAACATTGCACTCACCTCTGACTGATTGCAATCAACCTTTGGATTTTCCAATATGGATAAGTGATCCGCAACTTGGTTCTCCATCCCCTTGCGTTCAATTATTTTCATATCGAATTCCTGAAGGAGGAGAACCCATCTAATCAACCTCGGCTTCGTATCCTTCTTTGTCATCAAATATTTTATCGCCAAATGGTCAGAGTGGATGAGTATTTTTGTTCCTAACAAATATGCTCTAAATTTCTCCGACGCGAATATTACCGCAAGCAACTCTTTTTCTGTGGTGGTGTAGTTAGTTTGAGTAGGGTTTAAAGTCTTACTCGCATATGCGATGGGATGCAATATTATTTTTCTCTTTTGTGCTAGCACTGCTCCTATCGCATACCCGCTCGTGTCGCACATTAATTCAAAGAGAAGTGTCCAATCTGGTGCGATCAACACGGGCGCGGTCGTCAATGCGTTCTTCAAAATCATGAATGCGTTGCGGCAATTATCATCAAAGTCAAATTTTCTATCGGCCTCCATCAACGCACTCAGTGGTCGTACTATTTTTGAAAAGTCCTTAACAAAACATCTATAAAATTTGGCATGTCCCAAGAAGTTCCTGACAGCCTTTATACTTGTTAGAGGTGGGAGCTTTTCAATTGCTATAATTTTTACCTTGTCTACCTCCAACCCGTCTCTAGATACCTCATGCCCCAGCACAATGCCCTTCTTCATCATAAAATGGCATTTCTCCCAATTAAGCACGAGGTTCGTCTCCTCACATCTTTTTAATATCTTCTCCAAGTTGTTAAGACAGACTTCGTATGTGTGCCCATATACAGAGAAGTCGTCCGTGAATATTTCTACAGAGTCTTCGAGATATTCTGAAAAGATGACCATCATGCACCTTTGTAAAGTTCTCGACACATTGCAGAGGCCAAACGGCATGCGACGAAAAACAAATGTTCCATACGGGCAGGTGAATGTGGTCTTTTCTTGATCTTCGGGAGCAATCATGATCTGATTATATCCGACATACCCATCCAAAAAGCAGTAGAAGCCATTTCCAGCTAGACGATCCAACATATGGTCAATAAAGGGTAGAGGAAAATGATCTTTCTTTGTTGCCGCATTTAGTTTGCGGTAGTCGATGCAAATACGCCATTTGGTGACGGTTCTTTGCGGTATCACTTCGTTATTTGCGTTAGGGACTACCGTAATCCCTCCTTTTTTCAGCATGCATTGCACGGGGCTGACCCACGTGTTGTCTGCTATCGGATAGATGATGTCCGCGTCTAACCACTTGATTATCTCCTTCTTTACGACCTTTTTCATCGCAGGGTTGAGTCTGCACTGATGTTTGATCGATCATTTGTGGTTTTCTTCGAGACGACTTCTATGCATACAGTATGCAGGGCTAATTCCTCGAATGTCTGCAATCGTCCAACCAATTGCTTTTACATATTTTTTCAAAATGCTCAGCAGCTCATTTTCTTGATTTTCATTAAGTACAGAGGAAATGATTACCGGTAGCTTTTCATTCGGCCCCAGAAACGCATACATCAGGTGGTTAGGAAGGGTCTTCAGCTCTATTATTGGTGGTTGTTTTAAGGACGGTTGCATTGTTTTTCTTTCTTCATTCACTGTCGGTTCAACTTCTTGGTTTGCGATCATCTCATCTTCCTTGTTTGTTTTTTCTGTGATCGCATTACATGCAACAATAGATGCGATCACATCCTCATCTTTGTTTTCATCTTCAAGCTTTTCTTCTTCATTCAAACTCTGTTCATCCTCGAATTCATTAAGGTCTTTTTCTTAAGGATATTTCATGGCTCGAATAATGTCAAACGTGAGCTTCTGTCTGTTCACGCTCAAGATGATCTCTCCTTTGTGCATATCAATCTAGGCACGACCAGTTGATAAAAATGGTCGCCCCAGGATGATGGGCACATCTTTGCTTGCTTCGTAGTCCAAGATGATGAAGTCTGCTGGCAATATAAATTTGTCGATTGTAACCAGCACGTCCTTCACCTTCCTCTCTGGATGCACCAGAGATCTGTCCATTAATTGGAGAGTCACTATCGTGGACGCAAGTTGCCCCACATTCAGCTGCTTGAAGATTGACAGAGGCATCAAGTTAATGTTGGCTTCAAGATCGCATAGCATTTGCCCGATGTATAATCCCCAATGGAGCAAGGGATAGTGAAACTTCCACGGTCGTGCATTTTTGGTGGGATTATGGATTTTGAGCTCTGCGTCAAAGCAGATGTGGTGAACTTACCAGTGCCTCTCTTCTTTGTTACCATATCCTTTAGAAACTTCGCCTATGCGGGCATCTTATCAATTGCTTCAGTGAACGGAATATTAATATGCAATTGTTTTAACATACAATTGTTTTAATATATTCATGAAGCGTTGGTACTGTACCTTCACATTTTTTTTCTTTCTAAGTCTCTGCGGGAAATGTGGCAACTGTACTCTCACGGTCCCCTGTTCTTTTGGCTCTGAGGTGGATGCAATCTTGGGCTCTATCGCCTCTTTTTCTCCTGTTTCTTCTCAAATCACCGCAATCTCTGGTTCCAGCACAATTGGAGCAGTCCGGCTAGACTTCTTCTTCTCCCCTGCCACAGTCTTTCCATTCCACAATGTCACGACTTGACATTGCTCTTTACCCATACCCCCTGGGTTGGTGGGAGTTCCGTTGAACTCGGCAGGGCCTCTTGCGGTTTGTTCTTGAGTTCACTCGCAATCTGGCCTATCTGTATTTTCAAGTTGTGAATAGACGTCACTTGGTTTTGAAGCACAGTTTCGTTCTTCTCAAGATATTGCTTTAACAAACTTTCTAAAGAGGAAGATTGCGGCGCTTGCGAACGGTTGGCTTGATTACTCGTCTGACCGTTGCTTAGCGGGAAAAATGTGGATGGCCCTTCTTTTTGCGCCATTGATTGGAAATTTTGCTGTTGATTTTTCCATGCAAAGTTAGGGTGATTTCTCCACCCAGGGTTGTACGTGTTAGAAAACAGGTTATTCTTCACAAAGTAGATTAACTGTGGACTTTGCGGGCATTCTTCCATTGTGTGTCCTTCACCGCAAGTAGCACACCTTGCAGTAGTCTGGTTGATTGTGTTCACTTGTCCACTATGCGTTGTGGGGCTGTTGATTGCGATTCCCTGTATCCAGTTCATCATTGCAGTCATCTGACTCTTAAGTGATGCGATAGCACCATTGTTTGCGTCACTATCCTTTATTCTCAATCTTTGATTGCTCTCTCTCCAGTTCTCGTGATTTTTAGAGATGTGTTCGTTGCTATCGTGATTTTCTCTAGGAGTGTATTATGTAAAATAAATTGGAGAATTAAGTTCTAAATATAAGTGATGCGTTTAAATAATTGTAATGCGTTGGGCGTTAGATATATGCATAGCACACAACTTCTTCTAATGACGTTCAAGTTTTCCTAAACCAAACCCAAGTATAAATCTAATTTAGGTTCCTGGTAAGTCCAGGGTTGAACTCAAGGATTCAGTTAACCAAACGCAGACCTCGCGTTGTATCAACTATAGGGGTTTTCCTAAATAAATGTGAGAAATGTGTTATTTACACTAATTTGCTGTGCCTATGCAAGAGATGCAAAAAAGTTGAGTAGTTAGTGATAAATCATGTGAGAATGGAGTTTAATGTAAATGGATGCGTCGATCTAAGATGAATGTACACAAACTAGGATGTGATATGGATCAGATGAAGTGATTTGCTTAATTGTTCATGCATTAGACTTCATTCAACATTTCTCAATGCAAATAACATACAAAACCTATCTCTAGGATGCATGCGTCTAACACAGAATGCAATAGACACCAGTAAGTCTATCTCTAGTTGTACTAGGCATCCTACTTGATGTAGCTTAGTTATTCTTTCGAACAATCTAAGTTAAAGACGCTTTTTACCAATTTTTCAAGTTGGCTTGAGCGTTGGAATGAAGTTTGGCATAAAGTATTAATGCGTTCAACATAAACAAGAAATAAACAATGGCAAGTATGATGGATCAAATATATAAATTTTATAAAGAAACAGAGAGTCTTTACAAAAGCAATATTTAATCAAATGAAGTGAAAGCGATAAATGAGATGAAGGAAACTGAGTCAAGCCAAAGAATACAATCTCTTGTATTTCTTTGGCTCAATCTCGTTATGTACAATCACTTGTATAGGAATTGGATGAAGTGTCTTTCTCAAGAGTGGCTTCCTCCGCTCTTTGACTGGCGGTGGTGGTGGTTCTCAACCCTTCTGATTGTTTGGCACCACAACACAGCTTTTAAGAACTAAAACTATGGTTACAATATACAGAGAGTAAGGATCTTGATAATTTCCGAACTTCTTAACTTTTGAGGGACTTCATTTATTTATAAGTGTTGGTCACGTCCACTTGATGAATGGGTAGCACTAAAGTCCATGTCCTGGTTAACATCAAAGTCCATGGCTTGGTTAGCCGCTTGACTCTCGGAAGCTTTTCAGATGCCACCTGCTGCTTAGAAGCTTTTCAGACGCTGCCTGCTGCAGGTGCCCATACTTGCAAATGGTGATGTGACACAATCAGCCTGGATCAATGTATCTTCTCCACGTTGAACTCCCTCCGACGCATGGCTCATGCGTTAGGGCTTTTCCCGCGGCACTTGTCTAATGTGTCAGCGTTAATTCTCGCGTTGAAATCCTGCAATACAATGCTTTAGTGCCGCGATATTTAGTAATAAAACTTCTTTTGTATGTGTATGCTAATGTTTGAATAAATCCATGCATTTCTTCTAAAAATAAGGAGAATTTATCATTAAAAACCTTAGTTGTTCCAACTTAAGAGCAAAAATAACTTGTATTTCTACAAGTTATCAAGATGCGATCAAGGATGTCCTTGGCCTCATCATACGTTTTATCTAGCAGACCTCCAGCGGTTGCCACATTGGCAGTGGTCTGCGAAGCAGGGTTTAATCCGTGATAAAAAATCTCCATTTGTAAGCAGTCTAGTAATCCGTTATGCGGGCAGTCTCTTACCAGCCTCTTAAACCTCGCCCAAGCATCACTGAGCGATTCGTCCATGTCTTGTTCAAAATTGGTTATTATTTTCCTTCTCCTGGCATTCTCAGTAGGTGAGAAATATTTCTTCATAAACTTCTCTACTACTTGTTCCCAAGAAGTAATCTTCCCAAGTTCGAGAGAGTACGCCCATTTTCATGCCTGATCACACAACGAAAGTGGAAATAGAGTTAGTCGAACTTCCTCGGTGGAGATATTCGGGAACACAAAAGTGTTGCAGATCTCTATGAAGCTCCGGAGGTGGGCGTGCGGGCCTTCGCCACGTCTTCCTTCAAACTGTCCAGCAGTTTGGATCATCTTTCATTTCGAATCGAGATCCATCAAAAGCAGGCCTCATGATTCCTGGGGAGAAATCATAGAGGTTGGGCGACGCATAGTCCCGAATGGGCCTATTTCGGTCGTTTACCAGTAGGATTGGATTCGCCATGACATTGTTTTCATTTGGTGCTCCGTTTCCAGGTTGTTCTGCCATATTATCTTTCTCTTTTGGTTGGCGACTATCTCTTAGTCTTCGTCAGAATGTTCTTTCAATCCCTAGGACGTAATTCGCTAGAGATTGAAAGCTGCAAAGAAATCAGAAAAATTATCGTTAGCACACTGATTTGCCGAAGTCCCCGGCAATGGTGCCAAACACTTGATGCATTATTTTATGCGGTGATATAATGAAAGGAAATTGCGGTGATGGGAAATACGTTGTGCAACAAGTTTTCTGAGCAGAACCCAAGTATAAATCCTACTGAGTTTCCTGGTAAGTCCAGGGTCGAACTCAGGGACTAAGAAAAACAATATGCAGTAATAATTTTTAAGATAACTTTTCGGTAGCCAATAAATCACAGAATTGTTGAGTTTTTGTTTGCGGTAAAAAAGTGTATGCAGCGGAGTTAAGAAAAGTATTAACACTACGAAAGATGCGATGAATATGCGGGGAACGGGTTGAGAAGAGGTTCAGCTAACACTACCTAAGATTGCGTTCATGTTATGCGATCATGCTACACACATACAATAGCAAATCATCTCTCAACGCAAATGCTACGGTTTCTAGTTTTTAGAACACATGCGATATATATGATAAGTCTATAGAGCTTACACATAAGATGTAAGGGTCAGTCTTGATTAATGGAAATTGAGAGAAGAACACGAATCGTGTTAAGTTTTGCCACAGGTGAGAAGGTTTCTGAGTAATCCATCCCACACATCTAAGTGAACCCTTTAGCAACCAACCTGGCCTTATATCTGTCGAGAGTCCCATCAGATTTGTATTTGACAGTGAACACCCACTTGCACCCGACTGTTTTGTGACCTTTCGAAAGAACGACCAGATCCCATATTTTGTTTGTCTCAAGTGCCCGCATTTCCTCCATAATTGTGACTCGTCGTTCAGAAACTTTCAGAGCCTTGTACACATTGCTTGGAATCATCACGTTATCCAGAGTGGTAGTGAAAGCCTTAAATCCCGAAGATAAGTTACTGTAGGACAAGAAGCTTTCATGTAGTGCTTGGTGTAAGATCTCGTACCCTTCCGTAGGGCAATCGGTAAATCCAAGGTAGTATCAACCTTACCGGTTTTGTCTACCTGTTTATCTGTACCCAACTATTGCACATTTTTAGTTCCCTATGTATCACCTAGTAATTCACCACCACCATTGATCCTAACTTCATCAGAGTTCACTCCATCACCTTCAACATCGTTAGAGTTCACTACATCACCTTCAACACATTCATTATCATCAAGAATAGAGGTATCTTGAGCTGGTTCTGGTTCTGACTCTTGGACACCTTCCGGTGGAGCAACATAGGGAACTATTTTGGGAACTATTTCTTTTCGAAGATTCTTCTTATAGTAGGTTATCCAGGGAACTTGTTTTGTAGGAAGGATAGGGTCATTTGTTTCAAGGATAGGCTCAGGAAACAGATCTAAAGGAACAGGGTAGGTGGATGTGTTAGCCTCTTCACTAGTGGTCTCCCCACTAAAGAGGACTAATGGGAAAGAAGGGTTTGTCCCCTTGAAAAGTGGCATCCATGGTGAGAAAATACTTTCAAGAAGAAGGCTAAAAATACTTGTAGCCCCATTGATGGAGTGGATACCCAACAAACACTCACTTTTGGGCCTGATGAGCAAACCTACTCTAGTGAGGACCATGATTATGAACAAAAACAGTATAACCAAACACCCTAAGGGGAACATCTAGGAAAAGGTGAGTGGACGAGAAATACTCTTAAAACACTCTAAGGGTTTGGAATTTAAGCACACAGGAGGGCATCCGATTGATGAGATGAGCTGCAGTAAGTACAACATCTCCCCACAGATACAAGAGTAAGGATGCAGGTATCATGAGAGATCGAGCTACTTCAATAAGATGACAGTTTTTCCGCTCAGCCACCCCATTCTACTGAGGGGTATAAGCACAGGAATTCTAGTGGACGATGCCTTAGAGGTTTAAAACTTACAAAGGGACTGGTTAATAAACTCACATCCATTGTCACTTTGAAGAATGGGGATTTTGGTATTGAACTGAGTTTCAACGGTATTGTAAAACTGTTGGAATATCGCCGTCACTTTAGATTTGTCCCTAAGAAGAAACACCCATCTAAAACGGGTGTGATCATCAATAAAGGTGACAAACCACCGTTTACTTGACATAGTTGTGACATTAGATGGACCCCAAATGTCACTATGTATCAAATGGAAAGGTCGGGAAGGTTTATAGGGTTGTGAAGTAAAAGAGGCCCTGGGCTGCTTTGCACGAATACAAACATCATAAGATAAAGACGACACATTCACATTATGAAATAAGTAGGAAAATAGGTATTCATATAATGAAAGCTTAGATGTCTAAGACGAAAGTGCCATAGTAAAAAAATCAGTTTCAGAAACAGTAAGAGAAGATAATAAACTAGTCCTAGACAAACTCCTAGAAGAAGCATCATCGGAAAGGAAATAGAACCCCCTATTGTGTCGAGCAGTGCCAATCGTCTTCCTCGAGCTCAGGTCCTAAAACAAAACATCATCTGGTAAGAAAACAACTTTGTAGTTTAAATCTCTGGTTATTTTACTGACCGATAGAAAATTGTAAGATATATTTGGCACACGTAAAACTATCTATAAAATTAATCCCTGAATCGGAGATAAGTGACCCTTCCCAGCAATGGGGGCAAAAGACCCATCTGCAATTCGTATTGTCTCATTTCCAGCACTTGGATAGTAGGAGAGGAATTGATCAGATGATCCAGTTAGGTGGTCAGTTGCTCCTGAGTCAAGAATCCAGGATTCACCCTCTCAACAAAGAAACTAAAGAACTGAGGAGTATCTGATTGGACAATATTACCGACTCCAATTGTACCTGGATCAATAGGGCTGGTCATCTAGGAGCACCATCAACTGCTTCACCAACGAAGGCTCGACTGGATTTAGATTTATCATTTGGAGGACGCCGCTTGCCATTTGGTGGACGACCGTGTAGTTTCCAGCATTGATCTTTTGTGTGCCATGGTTTCTTACAGTGTTCACAAATTGGCGGGGACTTTCCATTCTGTTTGTCACTCTCAGACGACTTGACTCCAAACATAGTAAAGTCTAAGGTAGTGGTTATTGTACCATTCATAGCACTGGTTCTATCCTCTTCTAATCTGACTTCTGAGCATACTTCCAGGGATGACATCGATTTGTCCTAAAATATGGCTTCGAACGGTATCAAATTTCGAGTTCAAGCCAGCCAAAAAATCATATACACAGTCAGCCTCCTCAATCTTCAAATACTGAACCCCATCGACTAGGCAATTCCAAACCATTTCACGACAGAGATCCATTTCTTGCCACAATTGTGACAATTTATTGAAATAGGACGTTACATCAAGAGTCCTCTGCTTACACTCATGTACTTGTTTCCTCAACGTATAAAGTCATGAAGCTTTCTATCTCTTCGAATATAGTTTCTGGACAGCTTTCCAAATATCTCAAGCTGACGTTGAATAAAGTAGGGGCTTTCTGATCTAAGGTTCCATACTGTTTATCAAAATCGAGCGAAGGAGGGAATCCTCCCCCTTCCATATACGTTCCTGAGAATCCCTAGGGTTCGGTCTTAGTATCTCCCCGATTAGATACTCGAACTTGTGTCATCCCTCAAGGACCATTTTCACAGATTGAGACCAGGAAAAATAGTTTTGGTCGTTAAGTTTTTCTCTGATAGTTATTCATGCAGAATTGCCCACAGAACCAAACATAATGTTTGCAATAGTAAAATAGGGTAAACAGTTACCGGTGTTTTTTAACATAATGGAAGACCAGAATATGCATCTGGATGAAAATTGGTCGAAGGATTTGTCGTGGATCTAAAGGCTACCTCGAGCGCAGAAATCTGCTGCTACATATTAACTAGTTGCTATTGAAACCCAATGGTCCCGCCATAACCCATTGTCTCGACTGGAAAAGTAGTGGCCATGGGTTTTTTCTGCCTATAAACCCTAAAAAAGTAGGCTCTGCTGGCATGGAGGAAGTGGCTAGCTGAACAAAGAAATGAGCTTGATGAACCGGCTGGCCCGGTTGGTTTGGCTGGACCGGGTTCGACTGGATCGGTTGGTTCGACTAGACCAGCTTGACTGGTAATTGGTTTGAAGAACCGAGCAGAAGAGCGTCTGGGCAGGTCGAATGGGCTGCGATTGAAAGTTGTCAGGTCTGTTGTAAAGGTTGATTGCCGAGACTTACAATAGTGGTTGAAGCGCTCAGCCGAGGAAGGGAAAGGCTGTCCGATCGGCGGGAGTCCACGGTACGATTGTATGACGGAGGGAAAAGGGCCAGCTGGATCTGCCCTATCGACGGTTGTCTAATGTTGTATGAATGGCTAGGGCGCGACTGCTCCTTCTCTAATAAGTTACGGCTGAATCTATAATGGCCTAAGTAAAAATCACAAATATTGGTCAACGATAATTCTGCTTTCAACACTTTGGAAATTTTCCACCGGAGTCCCATCCCTACTAGAGTTGATGACTGAATTTCTTCTATCTCAGCTATAGTCTCATCATCGTACTTTGATACCATATTGAAAAACTAAAGGGTAGAAGAGAAAACACCAAGGTTACGTGGAAAACCCTAGGTTGGGGAGGAAAAAACCACGATAAGAGTTTTTTTTTATTAATTTTTTGATATACACTACATAGTACAAGTACAGATATAAATAGCCATAGGTCAGAAACCCTAGACTGTAGACACCAAGTAAAAAGACTAAAAAGTCCTTAGGGTAAAAAAAATTTTGCAATAGTTAACGATGGACCGAAGAATGACAAGAAGAATTCGTGACCGAGCATATGAAACTAGCTAGATGCTTCCGCACATGTTTTTCATGTTTTCATGATACAGTTGTTAACAATCAAATGTTTGAAGTTTTAAACTATGTTTCATATTTGAATTTACACTTCAGGGGAACTGATCAAAGATTTTCAAATATTTAAATTTTAATAAAAATAACTTGTTTTTATGAAATTTTGTTGGTTAAATCAAATTTTGTGAAAGAGAGTCATTTTGAGATTTATACATGCATGTAGTAACGGTCCAATACCAGTCCTAGAAAGTCGGATCGTTATAATTGATATTAGAGCCTAAGTCTCTAAAAGCAAGTAGGTGAACTAATCACCTTATTAGAGCAGCACAAAATCTAAAAGTCCAAGTCTCTAAAAGAAAGAAAAAAAAATGAAAAATATTCTCTTCTTAAATCCAAATCAAGAAATAATCATCTTCACCCGAAGTTCCCCCATCCCCCCTTAACTCCTTTCTTCTAATCTTATTATTTCACTTGCACACCTCAACTTGACACAACAAACATTATGTGATGAAGGACAGTTATATCAATTCTATTTACAACAATTTCCATTAAATGCATTCTGCTCTAACTCTAAATGGAAGTTCACTACTACCAGCCGAGTTCTATGACTACTACTATTATTTCATCATATTCTATTTGTGTTTAGCATCATCCATATAACATTCTTAATCAATCAATTTAGTTTCTTTAATATATTTGGTTAAATCAATCATCGGAAATAGGTATGGTTGTTCTTTGTTGTCCGAGGTGGTTTTGCACTCTCCTTTTAGGGACAAGGGAACAGTTGTTGAGGCAAGCCAGCTTCTGTTCTATTTTGTGGGGTATTTGGGGCTAGCCTAATTGTAGAATCTTTAGGGTTTTTGAGAAATCTAGAGAGGAGGTTTGGGTGTTGGTGAGATTTAATGCTTCTGTTTCGGGATTGGTTAATAGACCACATTGTAGTTATGATACTGGTCTGGTTATTTTGGGTTGGAGTACCTACTGGCCTCATATTCCATTTGTATTTAGCATCATCCATATAACATTGTTAATCAATCAATCCAGTTTCTTTATGGTTCCTTTAAGTGCCCATCACTGCTGTAAGTCTCTGGTGATGTAATGACCTAAAATTTAACTCTTCAGAGCTGATAAGAGTTGTCTTGTGGATACCATAGATTCATAAGGCTTTTAATTTTCATTAAATCATCCATGTTTTACTCTATGATTCATGTAATAATGTAGTTATATTTATTCAATTGTGTGTCGCATTGCCATATTGCTTTTCAGCATGTGCTGTATAACAGTTAGGATAACAAGGGAAGCTTTTGGACTTACATTGCATGTTTTAATACTACATTTAATGGGCCTGAGAATCGTTTAAGATTTTAGCGTCCAGAAGTACTTGATTGTATTTTGCAATCTCAAGGGATAACTTCCGCAAGGAATTTGAAGAGCAGAATCTAGATGTGAAGTCAATGCGTGATGTGATGTAAGTTTGGGTAAGTTTGATTATAATTACTATGGATTTGTAGGGTTTCCTCCAATTTGTGTTTTTGCTTAAACTGGTTGGCTTACATTCATGACCCTACAACAAAAGTCAAAAGTTAAAACATTAAACTATATTTGAAAGCATTCTATTCTTTTATGGCATGTGATGATAAAGGTCATTTTAAGTAAAATTTCACAAATATATAATTACAGTATATAGATCCAGTTAAGTAAAATTTCACAAATATGTTATTATAGTATATAACATAATATTCAGGAAATGAAAGATCCAGTAAAGTAAAATTTCACAAATATATAATTAGAGAATTCAATCTTAATGGTGCAGCCCATATTTACAAATACTACTTCACATATGTAACAAGGGTAGTATCACTGGTAAAAACAAATGTGACTTTGAGCTCCTCAGAGAACCACTTTTGTTGAAGCTTTTTAACCTGTAAACAGAAAGAAGATAATCATCAACTCGATCCATGGTAAATAACCACGTAAATGAATAAATAGAAACAAAGTAAATAACCACGTAAATGACTTTTTAGAACAAAAACGGACATTGAAGACCTTGGGGGACAATTAAGGTTTCCAAGTGTGTCTTTGGTTCCTTCTACAAGAAAGGTTTCAATTGTTTATCATTATTACTATTATTATTATTATTTTGATGAAAACAACTTTCATTCAGAAAAAATTGGAAGAATACAAAACATAAAAAAAATCCAGCCCATAAAAGAAGAAACTCCTTAAAAAAAGGACACTAACTATACAAAATGGCACCTATAGAATAATTACAAAAATTCTTCGAAATCAAAACCTGAAAAAAAAGTGTAATATCTAACAACTAACAAGGGACCAAACATCACGAGATTCCTTTCCAACCCTCTAAACACCCAATTATTCCGTTCCTCCAAAAAAACATAATCTATTGGTAAGGCTTGTTATTCATTTCCTCTATCAACAATAGTTAATTCATGAATGTGATCCACCTAACCGTGTGGATTAAGATCTTGTCCTTAGCCTTTTTTTTGTACAGCTTATGATATCAATAATTAAATATCTTGTCGGCCCTTGACAGCCGATACCAGTGAGGCAAAATAGAAGTTCTTGATTCTAAAGGTTTCCACTTGATTTTGTAAGCAATTGATTTTCTCAAGGTTTAAGTTATTTGCTGTGAAGACAAGATTAATCAAGCTGTGTTCCCTGGACTTCAAGGTGGTCGACACAATCACACAATTGTTGGTTTAGCAGTTGCACTGAAACAGGTCTTCTCACCCAATAAACTCTTGCTATTGCTTTAGACTAATGCCTGATGTAAGTGTTTAACTGAAAATGAAGGCTCATCATTAAATTATTGATGTGTTGAAGTATCCAAGTGAAGGTTTGAACTGAAAATTCTTAAGAAGAATAGAAAACAAGACGTTCACCTGCGAATTTTATAAATAAAGCAAAGAGAGAGTCGTCTGTTTGATAGAATCTCATCTTGACTCTTCTTTTATCACTGGAGAGGAAGCTGTAATAATGTGCTTGAAAGATGCTCTGGGAGAGGTCCTCCAAGCTCCCAAACCCCTAAAATTCTTCAAAAAATCTTCTGTATTGGAGGCTTTATTTGGATCTAAAAAACAACGAACGAGAGAGGGACCTTTCTGGAAATCACAAGAGTATTAAACTCGGGAAAAAAGGTAATCTTGTTATCCCATCTAGGGAAGATTACAAAGGATGGGAGTTTAAGAAATATGCTACTTGATTTCTTGAATGGAAAAGAGTACCGGGTAACATCATTGATGAAAAGAGAACTAAGCACTCGTATGCGGAGTTGACAACTCCCAATGCTTAATAGGGGTATTCAAAAAACCCGACTAATCCGGACTACACAACCCTAGGGTTGGGTTGGGTTAAAAAGTATTAAAAAATTAAATTTCGGGTCGAGTCTCGGGTTACTCTCTTTTAGGGTCGGGTTGACCCGACTCGACCCGATATATTTAAAGAAAACAAACAAACCTGAAACCCTCGTCTCGTGTCTGTGTCGTCCCACCCCTCACCTCCTAAACACCTCTTGACTTCCCCAAATTCCAATCCCCTCCCCAGTGCCCCATTTCCCCAATCCACTCCACGATCGTCAGTCCCTCTCATCTCACCTGTCCGACCTCATGCCTCCGCTTTCGGCCTCACGTCTCCGGCCTCACGCTTCTGGCTTCACACCTCTGACCGTCGATCACAAACTCATAAATCGCCTCTGACTCCAGTGTTCGTTGCTATCGTGATTCGCTCTAGGAGTGTATTGTATAAAATAAATTGGAAGAATAAGTTCTAAGTATAAGTGATGCGTTGATGCTTTGATGCGTTTAAGTATTTGTAACGCTTTAGTGCATTAGAGAGATGCAACAGAATGCACAACACTCCTTCTAATGACGTTCAAGTTTTCCTAAACCAGACCCAAGTATAAATCTAATTTAGGTTCCTGGAAAGTCCAGGGTCGAACTCAGGGATTCAGTTAAACAAACGCAGACCTTGCGTTGTATCTATTGTAGGGGTTTTCCTAAATATATGAAAAGAAATGTGTTATTTACACTAAAGTGTTGTGCCTGTGCAAGAAGATACAAAAGAGTTGAGTAGTGAGTGATGGATCATGCGAGAATGGAGTTTAATGTAAGTGGTATGCGTCGGTCTAAGATGAGTGTACACAAACCAGAATGTGATGTGGATGAGATGGGATGATTTGCTTATCTTTTGTTTATGCATTAGACTTTATTCAACATTTCTCAATGCAAATAACATACAAAACCTATCTCTAGGATGCATGCGTCTAACACAGAATGCAATAAACACCAGTAATTCTATCTCTAGTTGTACTAGGCATCCTACTTGATACAGCTTAGTTATTCTCTCGAATAATCTAAGTTAAAGATGCTTTTACCAAGTGATCAAGTCGGCTTAAGCATTTGAAATGAAGTTTTGCATAAAGTATAAATGCATTCAACATAAACAAGAAATAAACAATGGCAAAATTATGATGAATCAAATATATGAATTTTATAAAGAAGAAAATTGTCTTTACAAAAGCAATATTCAATTAAATGCAATGAAAGTGATAGATGAGATGAAAGAAACTGAGTCAAGTCGCAGAGTACAATCTCTTGTATCTCTTTGGCTCAATTCTGTTGTGTACAATCACTTGTATAGGAGTTGGACAAAGTGTCTTTCTCAAGCTTGGCTTCCTCCGCCTTGACCAGCGGTGGTGGTGGTTCTCAACCTTTCTGATCATCTTGGCACCACAACACAGCTTAAATTACGACGGCGCTAATTACAGAGAGTAAGGATCTTGATAATTTCTAAAAACTCCGAATATATGTTTGAACTCTAGAGGGACTTCATCTATTTATAGGCGTTGGTCATGTTCACTTGGTGAATGGGTAGCATTAAAGTCCACGCCCTGGTCAGCATTAAAGTTCATGCCCTGATCAGCTGCCTGACTCTCGGAAACTTTTCAGACGCCGCCTGCTGCTCGTGCCCATACTTGCAAGTGGTGATGTGACACAATCAGCCTGGATCAATGAATCTTCTCTGTGTTGAATTCCCTCCGACGCATGACCCATGCGTTAGAGCTTTCCCTGCGGCACTTCTCTAATGCGTTAGCGTTAATCCTCGTGTTGTTGCAATACAATGCATTAGTGCCGCGATATTTAGTAATAAAACTTCTTTTGCATGAGTTTGCTAATGTTTGAATAAATCCATGCGTTTCTTCTAAAAATGAGGAGAATTTATTATTAAAATCCTTAGTTGTTCCAACTTAAGAGCAAAAATGACTTGTATTTCTACAAGTTATCATTCGGCCTCACGCCTCTAACTCTAGCCTCACGCTTTCGGCCTCACTCCTTCGGTCGTTGATCACAGACTTGCAAATCGCAATCGCATCACGTCAATCTTCCGTCCTTCATGCCTCTGCCTCAGATCTGCCATCTTTCACTCCTCTGCCTTCGATCCATTTCTTTTGGTATGGAGTTTTTGCTTTTCTTTTTTATTGATGATTTTGAATAAAAAAAATTACACAGTTAAGTCAATATTAGGATGAATAGTTTGTGTGTGTTAATCAAATCACTGTTAAGTCAATATTAAGATGAATTATGATGAATTGTGAGTGGTTAATCCCTAAATTATTCATTACTTAATCCCTAAATCACGGTTAATCACTGTTAATTTGTACTGTTAAGTCAATACTAGGATGAATTCTAAATTATTCATTACTGTTAAGTCAATATTAGGATGAATTATGAGTAGTTAATCCTTAAGTTATTCATTACTTAATTTTTGCCTTACCGTTATGCAATGAATTAAATCAATTTTTGTTCAATTTCGCAGTGTCTCAAGAATAGCTAGACTCTTCAAAGCCATCACAATGCACACGGAATCAGACACAACCGAATCACCATTTTCTAACTTCACTGTGAGTAAAATAATTTAATTTTTATTGTGTACATATATTATTTATGTGTGATTATCTTTATACATAAGTTGTTCTGAGTTAATTTAGAAGTTAGTATTTGTTTTTTTTTTAATTGTATAGGTAGGTGTAATTAGTTGTTTACTAGTTTCATTTATTTTATAGATGGACAACAGTGGTGGTATGCAAGTGGAACCAGTAATAATGAAATGTCGCCTCCCCCCCCGCTCCTCATAATGTTAGCCAAACTCCTAAAAATATACCATCCCTACCTCCCAAGTCCAATCGAAAGAGACTTAATAAACCAACTTCATTTGTGTGGGATCATTTAAAAAAAATGGAAGCGAGTGCTAATGATGGAGCTAGATGCAAGTGTAACTATTGTGGTAAAGATTACACATGTGATAGTAATACTTTTGGAACTAATACTTTATGGAAACACTTGAGAAATCAATGTAAAAAGTACCCATATAAAGAAAAAGAAAAAGGACAAATCATCCAAACTTTTGTACCTTCAAATGATGGAAAAGGAGTCAATGCTAGTAATTTTGTGACGAAATTGTTTAGCCAAAAGGCTTGTAGACTAGCATGCACTAAGATGATAGTTATGAATGAGTTTTCGTTCAGTTGAGACGAAGGATTTTAGACACTTTTGTAGTGTTCGGTGTCCTAAGTTTGATGTTCCATCAAGAGTAACAATCGCTAGAAATGTATATCAACTTTATCTTAAGGAGAGAAAAAAAGTTGAAATCATTTCTAGTTAAAAGCTCTCAAAGAGTTTATTTTACCACCGACATATGGAATTCGCTACAAAATGTGAACTACATGGTCATCACTGTACATTTTATTGATTCTGAGTGGGTTTTGCATAAGAAGATTTTGAGTTTTTATCAAGTTGCTAATCATAAGGGGGAGACTATTGGGAATGTGATTAAGACTTGTTTGTTGGAATGGAAGATTGAAATTTTTTTCCCATCACGGTTGATAATGCAAGTTCTAACGATGTGGCTATTTCTTATGTTGAGAGAAGACTCGAAAATTGGAAATCTGTTGTTTTAGATTGAGAACTATTACATATGAGGAATTGTGCCCACATTATTAATCTTATTGTCAATGATGGACTGGAAGATATGCATGATTCTATTGCTATTGTTCGTAATGCTGTGAGATATGTTCGATCATCACCTAGGAGAATAGAAAAATTTAAAGCTTGTGTGAAAGAAGAAAAAATTCAGTATAAGGCTCTTGTTTGTTTAGATGTGGCAACTAGGTGGAATTCTACTTATTTAATGCTTGAACACGCAATTAAATTTGAGAAAGCTTTTAGAGCTTTAGAGGAAGAGAAAGATGACTCAGATTTTGTTGGTTAATTTGAGGAAGATGACTGTGAAAATAAATGATTGGGCCTCCCAAGTATATCTGGTTGACTGTAGGTGTGTTTATTAAGTTTTTAAAAAGGTTTTATGAAACCACCACAAAGATAAGTGAATCTTCATATGTGACTTCTAATGTTTAGTTATAAGAAAATTAATAAAATTCAGTTTGCTTTAAATAAATGGAGCAACAATACCAACTCTATTCTAAGTATGATGGCTATGAATATGAAGACAAAGCTTGTTAAGTATTGGGGTTCGCTTGAAAAAACGAATAAATTGATGTTTGTGGCAATGGTGATTGATCCTCGATACAAGTTAAAGTACTTGAATTATTGTCTTTCCAATGTTTATGAGAGTGATGTTGTTAAGGATATGGTTGAAAGTGTGAAGTTATATTTGTATCGTCTATATGACTTTTACAAATCACATAACATTTCACCTCGAGCTAGTCATAGTACCAACGATTCTCAACAATCAAAGACTGTCACTATCAATGAAGATGATCATGGTGTGGACGATGAAATAGATGATCCGTGGATAACTTTTAAGAGATTGAGAGAAGAAGAAAGTTCATTAGAAGTGGAGAATGATTTGACTTCTTATTTGTCTGACAATGATATAGAAGATAAAGATGATTTTGAGATTTTGTACTAGTGGAAAATGAATGGCTATAAATATCCCATTTTATCAAAAATTGTTTGAGATGTTTTGGCAGTTTTGATATCTATAGTGGCTTTTGAATCTGCATTTAGTAAGGGAGGATTCTTGATTCCTTTCGAAGTTCTTTGACTCCAAAAGTAATGGAGGTTTTGATATGTACACAAAATTGGATTCGTGGCCGCTCAGTGTTACTATATCTCCATCTACAACTTGAAGAGTTAGAGACTTGGAAATATTGAATCAAGTAATTAAATGAATTTTTTTATTGTACATATCTAACCTGTTTATTGTACATACCTAACATGTATTATGCTCAGATAATTAATATATTTAATTTTTCATGGTTTGTTTTGTAGAGAGTCCATCATCCTCTATTGTTTTAAAATAAGGAATTGAATTTGGAGCATAATGATGATTTTAATTGTAAGTTTACTACCATAAGATCAATTATTATTATTACTTATAAATGATCCTCTTGGTTTAATGTATTTGTAATTTTTCCAAACAATGAGAAGTGAAAAGACCAAATATGAAGAAGAAAATTCACTCAAGTCATTCGTTATGCCTCATGGTGCTTTTGAATGATTATTATTAAACTTGGAATTTTATGTAATAGGCTAATAGTTATTATTAAACTTAGACTTTTTGTTTCCATTTTGAATGATTTTGAATGTAGACTTTGAATATTTTGAGTATGGACTTTGAACTTGAACATTTGAATGATTTGAGTTAGTTTCTTTTGAAGTTTATATTAAATTTATGATCGTTGTATTTTAAGGTAAATGCTAAAACTTTTACATATACTACATGTTGTTTGATTATTAAATTTTTAATAATTGATGTAATATATTTAGAATTAGTTTATAAATATGAAGATTTATTGACCCGCAAAAATCAAATTGTTCAATAGAAAAGGAAGTAAAGAAAAAAATCAAAACTGGTGACCTAAACCAACCCAACCTGGAAATTTTGAGTTGGGTTGGGTTGGGTTGACCTTTAAAAAATGAATCAATAGGGTTCATTTAAAGCCAACCCGAATTTTCAAGTTGGTCCACAAAATTCTTCCAACCCGGCCCAACTCGGCCAATGTACACCCCTAATGCTTACTCCTAACTAGTTTGATCTCGAGCTTAGATTGCCCTCTTTCAAATATCCTAGTCCTGAAAACAGCAACAGAAGTAAGCCCAGAAAGAAGGTGAGGGAGATATGCTGGGACGATACTCTAATAGTCATAAAACGAGACTTCCACAATGACTAGAACACCATTCTGGAAATGATTCCATTATATACTCAATGAACTTTCATCATTAACCCCTTCCACCTAAATAAAGCCCTTTTGAAATGTTTCAACTCGTCAACAAGAGTGTAGCTCAACTGGCACAGTGCTCATACTATCGACCTCGAGATATGAGGTTCGTTCCCCCACCCCAAACTTTAATTACAATATCTTTGCAAAAAAAAAAAAAAGAGAAAGAAAGAAAAAGAAAAAGAAAAGAAAAAAAAATAAATGCCCCAACTCAGACATGGCTAGACTTCTCTCAATGAATAAAGATTAGGTCATCTTTCGGCCAATCACGCTGAAAAAAAATGGAAGACTGTGGCTCGGGCCCATGACTGATTCACTGATTCTAATATTGGGCTTCGTAATGGGTCAGTCCAAAAAGGTATCATTATTAGAGAGAAGCCTCTTCCCATGGAGCATGAGAATTTTAGCAGACCAATCCCGAAAGCTCAAAGGGATTAAATTTTCTGAGAAAAATCAAGTCCATACCCTTTTTTAAAAAGGAAAAATCTATTGCATAAATGAAGGCGATACCTCGAATCCTAAGATGACAAAAGAGAATAGAACCAAAGTTGACCTAGAGCACTCCTCTAAAATCTCTCTCTTGAGTTTAGAGAGCGTAATCTTTGAGAATCCTTTTGCCACTCTAAAAGAGAATTTGATAGAAACCCCTTCAGACATCCAAAAGAAAAAAGTCATTTTCGTTGACAAAAGAAGTTGTTAAAGCGCTCTTAGAACATAATATGTGCATCCGTGCTATCTCTCTTAAAGGTAAAACTTAGAGGAAGGGTGGGGCCTCAAATAAGAAGTTCTCTAGATAAGTTAAAGTGTTATTAAATAGTTGGGAAAAGGAAGCTATCTCAGTCAGAAATGGTAGCTCTCAGGGCTCTGAAGGTTCTCTATGTTAGTTTTCTCCTGGAACGCAAATGGGCCTTAATGCTCGCCCCAAAAAAGCTTTGGTGAAGGATCTTGTTGGTGAAATTCAACCCAGATGTCATTATTCTTTAGGAGACTAAAATTAGTGATGTTGATAAGAATAAGTCCATTTGGAGTAGTCGCCAGATCGATTGGGTGGCTCTTGACCTTATGGGCTCTTCAGGAGGTATTTTGATCTTATGGAAGGAGGATATTGTCACTATGGCTGATAAGATTCAATGTCAATTTTCTATCTCGATTCTTTGTAACACTAATGTTGATTTAATGGCTAGATCATAAGTTTCTACGACCCCTTCTCGTACAAAAATAGAGACATTTTCTAGCAAGAACTCTCGGACTTATGTGGGTTGTGTAACGCCTCTGGTATGTTGGAGGGAATTTTAATGCTATTAGATGGGCTAATGAGAAGAGCTTTAGGGGTCGTCCCACTAGAAGCATGAACGTGTTTAATAACTTGATCGAGGACTTGGACTTGGTTGACGTCCCTCTTTGGGACGGTTATTTCTCCTGGTCTAGGTCAAGAATTAGACCAGCTGCCTCTAAGATTGATTGTTTTCTTCTCTCTAAGTCCTGGGTGGATTTTTTCAGAGAGGTTAGGGCAGATAGGCCCCCGAGAGTAACATTTGATCATTTTCCCATTTTTCTTATGTCAGGAGTGTAGTCTTGGGGTCTCATGCCGCTTAGATTTGAAAATGTTTGGCTTGATCACCACCTGTTTTTGAAGAATTTAGAGGTGTGGTGGGTTGGTATTAAAGCTGAAGGATTGCTGAACTTTAATGAGGATGACATCGTGGACGATCTTAGACTTTTATACAAACCTTTATGGTGCTAAAATTCCCCATCCCTTCACTTTTGAAAGATTAGATTGGAGACCTTTCAACACCACCATCTCTACGTCCTTCGAGGCTCCTTTTGAAGAAAAGAAGATTTGAGAAAAATACAAGGCATAAAAAAAATCCCACCCATAAAAGAAGGGACCCCGTTAAAGAAAGGACTGTAACTATACAAAATAGCACCTATAGACTAATTACAAAAATTCTTTGAAATCAAAGCCCACAATAGTCAATTCACGAATGTGATCTACCTAACCGTGTGGACTAAGAAAATCTTGTCCTAAGTCTTCTTTGTACAACTTATGATATCAATAATTAAATCTCTTGTAGGGGAAAATCTATGGAAACCGCTTCATTATTGTGTGAACATATATGTATATTACAAAATGAAATGACAACATAGCAACAGACATCTCAAGATAAAAAGAATAACCAGTCCAGCCATTGAAAATTATTAGGACAGCCTGAAATCTAAAAGCCAAGTCTCTAAAAGCAAAATAATAATAATAATAATAAAAATAAAAATAAAAATTCTTTTCTTAAATCCAAATCAAGAAATAATCACCTTCTCCCGATCCTCCACGCGACCACCGATTTTCTAAAGAAACAATCACCTAAAAGCCTAAAAAGAAAGTAAATAACCACATAAATGACTTTTAGAATAAGAACAAATATTGAAGATCTTTGGGGATAATTGAGGTTTACAGAGTGTCTTTGGTTCCTTATACCATAAAGGTTTCAGTTGTTATATATTGTTATTATTACTATCATCATTATTTGGATGCAAACAAATTTCATTGAGAAAAAAAATGGAAGAATATAAGGCATAAAAAAATCTTGCCCACAAAAGAAGAGAGCTCGTTAAAGAAAGGACTCTAATTATACAAAATGCAGCTATAGAATAATTACAAAAATTCTTCCAAAATCAAAGCCCAAAAGAAAGTATGATATCTAACATCTAACAAGGGACCAAACATCACAAGATTCCTTTCCAACCCTCTAAACACCCAATTATTCTATTCCCCAAAAAACATCATCTATCGGAAATATTTCGTTATTCATTTCTTCTATCAATAATAGTCAATTCACGAATGTGATCCGCCTAACCGTGTGGACTAAGAAGATCTTGTCCTCAACCTTCTTTGTACAACTTATGACATCAATAATTAAATCTCTTTCTGGGAAAAATCCATCGAAGCCACTCCATTGTCGCGTGAATATATATAGAACATTACAAAATGAAAGGACAACATGTAACTGGGAAATAAGCACTATAAATGAATGCATGCCCTAGCAAAAGACTCCTCATGATAAAAAAGAATTACCAGTCAAGCCAATGAAAATTATTAAGGCAACATGAAATCTAAAAGCCCAAGTCTTTAAAACAAAAAAAAAAAAAAAAAGAAAACGAAAAATATTCTTTTCTTAAATCCAAATCAAGAAATAATCACCTTCCCCCAATCCTCATTGCGACCACCTATTTTATACAGAAATGATCATCAAGAAAAAAAAAGTATATAACCTCGTAAATGACTTTTTAGATCAAAAACAAATATTGAAGACCGTTTGGGAACAATTAAGGTTTCTAGAGTGTGTCTTTGGTTCCTTCTATTTTAAGTGTTATTTATTATTATTATCATCATCATTTTGATGAAAACAACTTTCATTGAGAAAAAAATGGAAGAATACAAGGCATAAAAAAATTCTGCCCATAAAAGAAGGGACTCCGTTAAAGAAAGGACTTTAACTATACAAAATGACACATATACAATAATTACAAAAATTCTTTGAAATCAAAGCCCAAAAGAAAGTATGACACCTAACAACTAACAGGGACCATACATCACAATATTCATCTCCAACACTCTAAACACCCAATTATTCCGTTCCAAAAAAAAAAAACATAATCTACAGGAAAGGTTTCATTACTCATTTCCTCTATCAACAAAGTTAATTCATGAATATGATCTGCCTAACTGTGTGGATTAAGAAGATCTTGTGCTCAACCTTCCTCGTACAACTTATGAGATCAATAATTAAATCTCTTATTGGGGAAATCCATGGAAACAACTTCATTATTGCATGAACATATATATAACATTATAAAATGAAAGGACAACATGTAACTGGGAAATAATCACTATAAAAGAATGCATGCTCCCAACAAAAGACATCTCAAGATAAAAAGAATTACCAGTTCAACCAATGAAAATTATTAGGGTAGCATGAAATCTAAATGCTCAAGTCTCTAAGAGAAAAAAGAAAAAGAAAAAGAAAAATATTCTTTTCTTAAATCCAAATCAAGAAATAATCACCTTCTCCCGATCCTCCTCGCAACCACCGATTCGGCCTGAGTTGGAGAGTTTGGATAATTATATTCGATATAATTAAACGTTTTAATTTATTGAAATTAAACGTAAATTGGAGAGTTTATAATATTTAAATATTGATTTAAGTGTTTCATTATTTTAATATTTGATATTAAATTATTATTTAATTTATTTAATTAATTATTTAAATTAAATCCAAATTAAAATTTAGAAAATCCATTTTTTTAGAAAAATTAATTTTAATTTAATTTAATTTAATTTTGAAAGTGGGAAATACCAACATTTGATGTTGGTAGTGGAGTTTTCCACTTTTTGGCGCCTTGACCACTCACTTAGTGCTAATTGAGGTGTCAATTGACTAAATGTGTGAGTGCTTGCATGTTTAAGCTTGGAAATTTGTAAAAATTCTGAAATTTTCTTTTTATTCTCATTCACTCTCAAATCCTTTGATTTCCAACTCAATTGAGAGTTTCTACCACTCAATTCAAGGCTGAGAATAGTAGAGAAAACTCTTTTGGTAGTCTACTAATTTGAAGGTCAAATTCATGGAATTCAACAAGGATTTGAAGAATTTCTACAAAGATATATATCTATGAAACCCCTTTTTTTTTGTAAAACTGTTTTATGCATGCTTTTAAACTCAAATTAAGTATAATTAGAGTACTTATTGACTCTCTTAGCTTTCGTATTTTATCTATCAATTGGTATCAGAGAATGATTTAAGCACTCAATTAACGTTAATTTGAGTTTGGTGGATGAATTTCTAGCATTGCATGTTTGGTGAATGATATGATTTTTAATTCAATTTTGGCATTAGATTTCTCTTTGTTTCAGTTGTTAAAATTGTAACCGACTCTTGATTGATGAGCTTTGATGTGTGATTAGGGGTCTGTGATTTTATTAGAGTCAATAGAGTTGAAACTAGGTTGTAGTTGAAGTTTAAAACAAGCAAGCTCAACTGGAAAATCTACAGAAGAAGCTACTGCAAGGCAGCATTGTGACGCTG
Source organism: Benincasa hispida (assembly GCF_027475165.1). Lineage (NCBI taxonomy): Eukaryota > Viridiplantae > Streptophyta > Magnoliopsida > Cucurbitales > Cucurbitaceae > Benincasa > Benincasa hispida. The sequence continues at coordinate 3,448,196 of NC_143480.1, forward strand.
CCCAAATAACATTGCAACGCTATTCTTGATTGAACCCAAGGTGTTGCAACACTATGGAGCATTACGACGTTGCTCATCCCAGCCCAGAAACGTGCGCATCCGTGAAATGGTTCGTGGGAGTGGTCCAGTTCAATCAGTTCGGGGGCATGGGGTTCGATTCAGCCTACTTTAGACTGGGCCAGTTTCAAATGGAGATTTTGAGGGCCGGTTCGGGTAGTTCAGATCCAGTTCGAGGTAGTTCGAGCAATCTAGAGGCTTCCACAAACTGTTTTTAATTTATTTTTCTAATAAGTTTAGTTTTTGCTTGTTTAGGATGCCAAAGTTGACCCATATCAAGTTGTTTCAATATTTTATGCATGTGATGTATGTTATATTTAAATTAAACATGTATGTCCATATTGTATGCCATGTAGATTTAAAATCCCACCATAGGAAAACATGTTTCATGTACTGATATATGTTATAAATTAGTTATAATGTATATAGTATGCATGAGTAGGGTTTCATTAAGATTAATATAATTGTTATATTAATGTATTAATTACTCATTGAATGTTATAGCATGTTTATATTTTTATAAGAATTATAAAATGGATTAGACATTTAAAATCTATAATAAAGATAAGATGCATGCTCACTTAAGTTTAATAGCATTATTTTAATAGTTAAAATAGGTCGTTATCTTATAAAACACGGTTACAAACTCAATCGGTTATAATCTTGTCTAAAGCTGGGGGTACTTAAGTTGACAGTTTACATAACATCTCCTACTTGGGGATTTTAGCCGACTGAGCATTGTGAATCGGTTTTATGAGCATGCGTGAGCGGTATGAGGTTTTAAAACTGGTTTATCACATAGACATCGTAGGTAAAATCCAAATATAAAGGTTATACTTGGATAAACTACATAGACTTAGGGTGTTTATTAGTTAAGATATACCTAAGTACAAGAGATACCCAAATAATTAAAACACTTCAGTAGGAGATTAATAATATATACGATATATTATTTTTAGCTCTCGTATTCCTAAGAGTTCACACTGTGAAATCTATTCTCGGCTTTGTGTCGATTTTGAAGGAACTCTTTGAAAAGAGAACCTTGAGCGAAAGCAAGATCGACCCAAATCCATTTTTCATTGAATATAAATTTTACAGTAAACAAGAAACAAGATATGCATTTATTTATAAATTACAGTATGCTAATAAAAGGGTTTTAGAAACCTCACCTTTGAAGATCTTTCTTCAAGAACTCCCTCGAACAACTCACGAACTACTTGAAGACTTTCTCCAAGAAAAACCTCAAACAAGTTCGAACACGACCACAACAGTTTCCTCGGTATTCTCAGAGTGAGAACCCATAAGTGGTGGGCTCTGACTATTTTGGATTTGAGGGAATTTTGTGGAGAGAAAGAAGGAATTGAAATTGTTCGCCAACAAAATCCAATTCACATACACAGAACTCTTTTGTCTTTTCTCACTATCAAATTCGACTATCTTGGCAAGAAGAGGAAACATTTTCTTTTTCAACATGCCAAAATTAACAACCACCCATTTACGTGGGTGGAAAGAAAAGAAGGGGAAGGGAATTGTAACTCCCTCCCTTATTATTAAAATAATAATTAATATATATAAATATGATAACTAACTTATCATATTATATATGTTAAATTATATGTTATATCAAATATAACATATAACATATAGTTTTAATATTGTATCACATATAATATAAACTATAGTTTCTTTTCTCTCTTATATGACATTTAATATAAATCATATTTATATTAAATTTAACAACTATGAATCCAATTCATAGAAACTATATTTGAATCTGATTCAAATATTTATGTTCTCTCATTAAGCTAAAATGTATCATCAATTAAATTCAGTTGAGCTATAGAGGGGACCTTATGGACCTGTAGATTGAAGTTCCAATGGTACTCGGATAATTAATTAAACTCTTCAATTAAATTACCTAACATCCGTTAACTGCCAGTCACTCCACTAAAGACTGACAGCTGCACTTTTCACACTACAAACAAATTTTTGTGTCCATTGGATATAACCAATCAAGAATGCGATGACCCTTCATAAATTGTTCACCGTTTTTTCCCTGTAGTTACATCTAACTTCTTAAGTACCACTGATTTCTCTAATGAACAATAAGTCATAGTTCAACTATGACTAAGTCACTCTCGGGCTAGGAGAGGGTGTGACCAATATGTTCATGACCCAGAATCAGCCCTTAAGGGAGTAATTTATCTACTTGTCCCTGCATCGGGGAATGAGTGAATTCCATCTTGTGTAGTTGTGTTCCCAGCTCCCTAGTCAAACGAATCCCCAAAATGGTAGGCTTGCTGAGTTGGCAATCTAGCCACTCTCACCCATACAAATTAAAGGGCTGCCTTTATGAGCAGAAGTTCACAACTCACTCAGGATTCAGGTCATGTTACCTATGGTCATCCCAGTGAAACATAAGTATCTATTATCAATAGTGTTATATAAAGAGACTAATCATTTCATGGTTCGGTCTTATATAAACTCTTTGTATAAGATACCCCTCCTCACATGTTTCCACATGGATGATCAAGATCAGATCATTTGTAGCACTTTACAACACTTGTAACACCTACAAAGCAGGCCATATCCGTAGTGTCACCAAGATAAGGTACTCAACCTTATCCATCTACTACAAACTGTTAGGTTATTATTTAAACAAGATCCACTTGTATATAAAGTTTACAAACTACGAGATTACAAGGAGATTTAGGACACCAATCCCAACAATCTCCCACTTGTCCTAAAGCTTAGGGAGACTAATGTACAATACAAATAAAGTACAAAATCACAATAAACTAGGGCATACATTATACCCCAGTAACATCTCTCATTTGCCCTAGACAATATGCCGCATATCCCGTAGACTCAGACTTTCTAGATGACCTTCGAACACTTTAGCCGTGAGAGCCTTTGTAAACGGATCAGCAACATTGTGCTTTGAAATAATCTTCATGACAGTCACGTCACCTCGATGCACAATTTTTCGAATCAAGTGATATTTCTATTCTATGTTTTTGCCTCTTCAATAACTCATAGTGTAACACCTCGCACATTTTTTTAGTAATAATGTAATTTCAGTAACTTTATAAATTGGAATTTCAGTAATTGTTATTAGTTGGAGGGCATTTTTGGAATTTTGGACTTCAAGGGTAAGTGCGGAAATTTAATTGTTGGCGTGAAATTATTCAAATTGAAAATTAATGGCAGGAATTAATTTTCTTTTGAAACGGAAAGAAATTTAATAGTATAGTGTGGAATAAGGAAAGGAATTAAATGTAATTATACTTATTTCTTTTTTTTGTTTTACTATTATTATTTTATAAAAATCAACCCCCATTTCTTCCTCATGCAATCCGGCGTCCCCCTCCCTCGAAATTTCTCTCCTTCTTTAACCTCACCACACATGCCCTACCCGACCCCCACCTCTTCATCGCGTGGCCATCGCCGTTGCTGCCTAGCCGACCACCGTTCGTCGATCGTCGGCCTAGCACCGCCTCCCTAGTCAGAGTTGCCATCCTCCGTTCACGACTGCGTCGCCCAACCGAGAGCATCATTTCGTTCGTCAGTCGAGCATCAGATCCGTCCCGCTCCATCGCTGATCCGATCTGCCACCTCCCGAGCCCAAGCCAGTCTTTGTCGCTGCTCGTTGTCGTTTTCGACCAGCTGTCGGTTCGACCTTCACCGTCATTCCATAGGTTTTTGCCAGAACTTGGAATCTGGAGTAAGATCTAAAGTTAGTATTTTCTTGGATGGGTTTGGTCACTTTTTGGGTTTGGATTTAATTTTGTATAATGTTTATGTTGTGAAGCTTGGATTGAAGTTTTAAGGTGTCAGGACCCGCTATCCAATAAGATTATAGTTCGGCTCCAGGGAATTTTGGAGCGTGTTTGATAAGTAATGTGAACTTGAAGCTCTTCGGAATGGGTTAATATGCTGGAAATTGGTTTTAAATTCCGAATTTTGGGTTATGAATAGATTGGTATCTCCGTGCTAAGTTTGGAACATATTTTTGGATCATCACATAGTTTGGGTAAGTTGTTTTGTGGCATATGAGGTACTTTTGTATTTGGAACTTAATCCTAAACGTTGAACTTAATTCTAATTTTGATTCAGGGTGTGATTCAAGAATTTTACTAAGTTAAAGGAGGGTGTGGATTACTTTTTGTTAGATTTGGTTTCGAGGTAAGTAATCTTACTACTGGAACTGCCCATAGGCCAGACATTATATGTATGCTAGCATGATAAATGAATGTATGGCAGAATGACAACATGATAGCATGATAGATTGATAGTATAACATGATCAAAGTATGTTCTGTTACGAGATCCGAATTATTTATTTATGCACATAGACACTTGAATGCTAGTATGAGATGGTATGTGCTTCCATGGTTGTATTTGATCTGATGATGTTGAGGTATATACGTATGTTGTAGAACCTTGATGTTGAGGTATATGTGTATGTTGTAGAGTCATAATGTTGAGGTTTATATGTATGTCATAGATTCGTACAGTGATGATTATGATGTTGAGACTGTGCAAATGTCCTTATTGATTAGCTAGATGCCCATTAGATTTTGTGTTTCCTTTGGGATTCACCAGTTTGTATTTCCTTCAAGATTCACCAGTTTGCGTTTCCTTCGGGATTCACCAGTTTTTGTCTCCTTTGGGATTCACCAGAGGTAGTGAGCATACTTAACTATAGTAGGATAAGACTCGGTCTCCTTCTTGTTTCATGTGTATATGTGCCCCATGAGGACTAGAGCGGTTTGTATGATTCACCAGAGGTGGGTATCTAGAGGATATAGATACCCAACCTGACCCCAGTAGTGGGGTTACTTACTGAGTATTTTATACTCATTATTTCTCATGTTGTTGTTTCAGGTAAGGGTAGAGACGCACCAGCGATAGATAAGTGGAATTCGTGATCAAGCCACTGGGACTAGTTTTTATGCTTTTGCATCATGAGATTTAGAGTTCTTCTCATGTTTCTCTTAATTTTTAGTTTTGATGTTTAAAACTTACTTTTAAGAATCTTTTTTCAGACTTATTTATTTTTCTTTATGATTTATGGGTACCCTGCTATTGATTTAGTATTTGAATTTAATGAAAGTCTTTTGAACTTACCTTATTTAATTAGCATTTATTTCGCCACAATCGAGTGTCATTTTGAGTTTCATTCATGCATGTATTTAATAACGACCTAACTTAAGTCCTAGGGGGTCGGGTCGTCACACATAGGTTCCTTAGAATTTGCCACAGCACCATTGTTATCACAATAAAGTGTTATGGACAAAGACATATTTGGAACAACTTCCAAATCAGTAAAGAGCTTCTTAAGTCAAACAACCTCTTTAGCAGCTTCACAAGCAGCTATGTATTTGGCTTCCATAGTGGAGTCTGCAATACATCCTTGTTTGATGCTTCGTCATACTATAGCTCCTCCATTCAGAATAAACACTAACCCTGATGTAGATTTTCGAGAATCCTGATTAGTCTGAAAGTCAGAGTTGTGTATCCTGTAAGGACCAAATCCTTATCTCCATACACGAGCATATAGTTCCTCGTTCTCCAAAGATACTTGATTGGACTGATATCGACTGATAATCCCTATTGCATAGCAAATATCAGGTCTAGTACATAACATTGCATATATAAGGCTACCAATACCTATGCATAGGAATCTATCTCCTTTCCTTAACCTCTTAAGGAGTCTTAAGACACTATTCCTTAGACAATACAATTTCATGCCTGAAAGGTAATAAACCCTTATTGAAATTATGCATCGAATATCTAACAAGCATCTTGTTAATATACGATGCATGAGCCAAGGCCAAACTTTTATTCTTACAACCCCTTATAATTTGGATCCTTAGAACAACTTGCACCACTCCAAAATCTTTCATTTAGAATTGGGCAGCTAGCCATTTCTTTGCATCAGTCAAAAAACCTACATCATTCCCAATGAGTCGGATATCATTCACATACAACACGAGAAAGCTACTAAGCTGTTGATGATTTCCTTGTAAACACAAGGCTCATCAATATTCTGATCAAAGCCATAAGATTTGATCGCAATATCAAATCTTATATTCCAAGATCGTGATGCTTGTTTCAGTCCATAAATGGACTGATTAAGCTTGCAAACTTTTTGCTCTTGATCTTGTTCAATGAATCCTTTTGGTTGATTCATGTAAATGGTCTCTTCAAGATTACTATTCAAAAAGATAGTCTTGACGTCCATTTTTCATATTTCATAGTCATAGTATGTGGCTATGGACAAGAGAATCCTGATAGATTTTAATAACAACAGGTGAGAAAGTTTCTTCATAGTCCACTCCCTCAACCTAGGCATAACCCTTTGCCACAAGTCTAGCTTTAAAGGTCTGTACTTTTGCATCTACATCTCTTTTCCTCTTGTAGATCTATTTACAACCTATAGGTTTTACTCCATCAGGTTGATCTACAAGCTCCCAGATAGAATTGAAGTACATGGACTCCATTTCTTAATTCATGGCTTTAATCCATTCATCCTTGTCAACATTTTTCATTGCTTGTTTATAAGACAATGGATCCTCAACTCCATCATCAATTATGATGTTTTGGGCTTCTGTTAAACCCATGTAGAGTACAGATGGGTTCACAACCCTCCCACTACGTTGAGGCAATCTCAACTCTTGAGATGGATGACTAGATGAACTGACATCAACAACCCTCGTTGATCTATCAGCCTGTTCAACAACTCTTGTTGAAGTCTTAGCAATCTCAATAGAAATCTCACTTAAAATAAGTTTACTTCATGGTTTGTGATCGCTCTGTGGTCTTCTCCCAGAAGGTAGTGTTTATTGATACAAACACTTTATTCTCACTTGGATCATAGAAGTATCTACCTCTTATTTCCTTGGGGTAACCTATAAATAGGCACACTTTTGAACGAGGTTCCAACTTTTTGGGATTTTTCATTAGCACATGGGCTGGACATCCCCAAATCCTGAAGTAGCGTAAACTACCTTTACGACCTCTCCACAACTTAAAAGGTGTTTCAGAAACACTCTTTGAGGGAATGTTGTTTAAAATATAAACTGCAGTCTCTACTGCATATCCCCATGAGTTAGAAAGATGAGCATAACTCATCATGAACCGAACCATGTCCAACAGGGTTCTATTTCTCCTTTCTGATACACTATTTTGCTGAAGTGTACCTGGGGTTGAGAGTTGGGATGTGATTCCATATTCCATCATATAGTTTTGGAATCTTAAGTCCATATACTTTCTACTATGATTAGTTCGTAGTGTTTTTATCTTTTTACCTAACAAGTTTTCAACATCAGTCTTGTACTCCTTGAACTTTTCAAGAGCTTCAGACTTATGTTGGATTAGGTATAGATACCCAAATCTAGAATAATCATCTATGAAAGAGATGAAATATTCATACCCATCTCGTGTTCTTACATTCATCGGACTATAGAGGTCTGAATGTATAAGCTCCAAGGTTTCTTTGGATCTATAACATTTTCCAGTAAAAGATCGTTTGGTCATTGTGTCTTCAAGGCATGGCTCACATACTGGTAAAGAATTTTCTTCTAAACCATTTAGAAGTCCACTTTTCACCAATTTCTCAATCTTATTGAGATTGATGTGACCTAACCTTAGATGCCAAAGATGGACATTTTCTTTTGGAGATATTCTCAGTCTTTTTACAATTGTTGTTGTTTAGAACATTTCAGTATTGAGCACAACTTTTATGACTAATGACTTTAGTACATATAAGTTATTTTCCATTGCACCAAAACCTAACTCCATTCCATTCTTAAAAATAAACACTTTATTCTCAGAGAAGGATATGGAATATTTTTGTTCAATCAGACAAGAAACAGAAATTAGGTTCCTCTTGATATGAGGAACTATATATACATCATCTAATAACATATATAATTTCTTGTCCAAAAATAACTTAAGCTTGCCTACAACAACAGCTGAAACGGCCTCACCAGTACCGACTCTAAGAGTCATCACTCTAGCTTCCAATTGTTTTCAGGAACTAAATTCTTGATGGGAAGAACATACGTGGTTAATAGCTCTTGAATCAACTATCCAGGTAGAATCATCATTCTCTATTAAGCATGTCTCCAAGACAAATAAATCAGACTTATTTTCTTCGGAATTCTTCCTTTTTTGTAGAGTAGTGGTGTCAGCTCCAGAACCCAAGTCATAAACTCTAAGTTTCATCTCAGAGGACAATCCTCGTCGATAAACTTCATCAGAGTTGACAACGATTGCTTTCTCTGTTAGTCCCTTGACATTCAATATGGACTGAAGATTTTCTTGGGAACTATACTACTGATTTCATTGTCATTAACCCTGTTTCGCTTGAATCTTGAGAACTTTCATTCAAAAAAATTTCGTATTGATTCCATGATCTCATGTGCAATGACCATGTTCTCATACCTTTTGGCCCTCAAATTAGCCTTCATCCACACATCATATGCATTACGAACATTTCGTGGTGCATCAGAGGTTGGGACTTGAGGAAAATCCTCAGTCTTGACAATTTCGAGTCCGTTTACCACGAAAAGTTTTTTAGTATATTCTTTCCACGTCGTGTAATTGAAATCGGTCAAACTAGAAAAGGCAACTAACGGAAAAACGTTATTTGACATATTTGTTGAAAAATGAACACATTGATCTACATTAGATTTTAGTATAACTCTTAAAAACTCCAATCAGTTTTAGCAAAATCTAAATGAACCCCATTTAACATCTAATTTTTCAATGATGCTTTCGTGATTTAGGACAAAAGCCACCGAAGGGTAGTCAATTGTCTCTTCACTGAATTGAGACACTCTCAACCAATCATTACACCAGAATAACTCTTATTCCTATAACAATCAATCATCATTTATTTGGTCAAGAAATCATTAACTTGCTTAATAATTTTCCATAAGTGTGACCCTCCATTTTAGATCTTAAAGTTCCGCCCCAATGAGCCAACCGAAAAGAAAAATCGATTGGGGAAAAATTAAAGTGATCCTATCCATTTCTGAAGTTTGCCTTGATATTGACCAACTGCACAAACCATCTGAAGGGGAATGCTCCCAAGGCGCCTCGAGGTCGTGCAAGAAGGTCTCACGGTGCAAACCAATGAAAGAGACCGTAGGACATGTTGACACACATCCCTTCCCCACTTACTATAAATACTCTCTCCATTCATCATGATATTGACCTATGCAAACACCATCCGAAGGGGGATGCTCCCAGGGTGCCTCAAGGCCAAGAATGAGTCTCAAGGTATGAATATTAAGGGAGAAACGTGAGTGGAAAAATGACATATCTTATACATCTTTTCCTCCCACTAAGTATTTTAACAACCTAGAATTTAATTTACTTTGGAAAAATACGACTAATAATTTTTACTAAGTGATTGTTTAAGTTTGCCCAAAAGTAACACTTACTTTGGAAAGTTAAACAATTTTGATTAATATTCGTTAAACACTTTAACAAATTTTAATAAAAAATTGTATGCTTGTAGCAAATCTATCTAATTCACCTTTCTATGTAGGTTCTCAAGGGGTGTTTTGTTTCCGTCATCTTAAGTACCCCAGCTTAGCCAAAACCCGCCTTAGACAAAAGGTCCCATATAGATATATTTGCTACAAATTTAATCTTTTATTGAAATAAATTTAATCTTATTAACCCAATTTAAAAGATTAATCTAATTTCTAATCTCATCAGAAATTTGTGAACTTAGGTCTATCTCAATCATATTTTAAAACTATTTTTAAAAAATGATTTCACCTAAGTTTGCATGCAACTCTTAGTTATTGATTTTAATATCTAATTTCATTTATTTATAACTCTTATAAAGAAAATGAAACAAATTAAAACCTACATTGCAATGATTGACATACTTTATAAAATTATAACGTTTATAAGATTACCTAAAGTACTGTCATGCATCATGCAATGTTCATTTCATTACTACATATATGTAACACTTATATATATATATCAAAGTAATGAAATCAAATAACATACATCACATGCATACATTCAAACTGTATATTATAACAATTATAATATAAATGATGCATGGCTATGTTATTTATGCATGCAAACATATAGTATAACACTTGTATTATATGATGCATGAGCATGCTATAAAATTAAATCATGCATATTCATATGTTATAACACTTATAATATAAATGATGCATGAAATTAAATGCATAACCTACGGTGGGTTTTAAAACTATATGACATACACTATGACATATAATATTAAAATATATCGCATGTATATTTACACTAACAGTTGATGGACTAGGATAGAACCTCTAAAAGGAGAAAATAAAAGGCTAATATTACATAAATTTGAGTCAACCGGTTTGAAACAGGTGAACTGGGCCTTGAACTGCTCGAATCGAACCGCCCTTCAATGAACCACTTTGCAGCTGATCGTGTAGCAAACAATTATGCAATCAAGGCAAGGCTCAACTTCTAAGCTAACGCTTGCAATTACTTGGCCGCAAGCCTCCTTCAGACAGTGCAACACCCAACCTTGGCCAACACATAGCTCACCTTGAGGCTATCGTGCCCCACCTATGGTCGCATGCCTAAGACCATCGTAAACCTCATCACACACTACCTATCTGTTGGGATTGATGCCCTAAATCTCTTAGGGTTCTGTAGTTTGTAAACACTTGTATGAACAAACATATTGTGATTTATAATATGATATTTTATTCACATTGTCTATGAAATATTTGATATTTTAGTTGCATTAACCACAAACCAATAAACTAAAATCTATGGTCATCGTTGTAACTTAAACATGTATGTGGAGACATACAAGTGGATCGTGTTTTAAATGATAACCTAAATGGTTTGTAGTATATGGATAAGGTTGGATACCTTTTCCTAGTTACACTATGAGTATGACCCGCTTTGTAGGTGTTACAAATGTTGTAAAGTGCTACAAATGATCTGATCCTGATCATTCGTGTATTAGACATGCGAGCAGGGATATTCTATACAAAGGAGTTTGTATAAGACCAGACCACGAAATGTTTAGTCTTGTTATATAACGTTGTTCATAATTGAGATTTTCATTTCACTAGGATGACCATAGGTAACATGACCTTAATCCTTAGTGAGTTGTGAACTTCTGACTATGAAGGCGATCCTTTAATTTGCATGGGTGAGAGTGGCTAGATCATTAACTCAACAAGTCTACCATTTTGAGGATTTCTCTAATTGGGGAGCTGGGAACTTAGCTACACAAGATGGAATTCACTCCTTCCCTGAAGCAGAAATAAGTAGATAAATTACTCCCTTAAGGGTTGATTCCGGGTCTTGAACAATGTGGTGCCACACCCTCTCTTGGCCTAAGAGGGATAGTAGGACTGTGATATATTGTTCATTAGAGGAACCAATGGTACTTAAGAAGTTAGATGTAACTACATGAGGCAAACGGTAATTTGGCCCAATTGTACTTACGAGCGATTTGTGAAGGGTCATCGTATTATTGATTGGTTATATCCAATGGATGCAGAAATATATTTGTACTGCGAATAGTGCAGTTGTCAGTCTTTAATTGAGTGTCCAACAATTAACGGATGGTGGATAATGTGATTAAAAAGTTTAGTTAGTTATTCATGTACCGTTGGAGCTTCAAGCTACAGGTCCATAAGGTCCCCTTGGTAGCACAATGGATTCAAGTTGAGAATCAATTTTTGGGTTAATTTGAAATGTTCAAATTAATAAGAAGGAATTTGATTATATATGATATAATTCAATTAATTCAATTATATATGATATAATTGATATAATGTATTTGATACATTATTATTTGATTGGATGAACTAATATTTGAATATGATTAAAATATATTTTCTATGAATTAGATTCATAGTTATTAAATTTAATATAAATATGCCATAAAATAAAGAAAAAGAACTATGGTTTATATATTGTATATGATGCAATATTAAAACTATAGGTTATAAATATAATATGATAAGTTCTAATGTAGATCAATGTGTCTGTTTTTTCAGCAACATGTCATTCTATGATTTTCCGTTAGTTGCCTCTTATAATTTGACCGATTACATACATTGGAAAGAGTCTCTTAAAACATATTTCATGGTACACGACCTCAAGTTTTTCATGGTTGAGGAGTGTCCTCAAGACCCGACCCTTGATGCACCACGAAATGTTCGTAATGCATTTGAGGTGTGGATGAAGACTAGATGAACCGACATCAATAACTCTTTTTGATCTATCAGTCTATTCAACAACTCTTGTTGAACTCTCAGTAGTCTCATTAGAAATTTCATTTAAAACAAGCTTACTTCGTGGTTTATGATCTCCTATGTGGTCTTCTTCCAAGAAGATAACATTTGTCGACACAAACACTTTATTCTTACTTAGATCATAGAAGTATGCACCCTTTGTTTCTTTGAGGTAGCCTGCAAAAAGGCAAACTTTTGAACGCGATTCCAACTTTTTAGGGTTAGCCATAAGCACGTGGGATGGACATCCCCAAATTCTGAAGTGGCGTAAATTACCTTTATAGCCTCTCCATGGCTCAAAAGGTGATTTAGAAACACTTTTTGAAGGAACATTGTTCAAAATATAGACTACAGTCTCCACTACAAATCCCCAAAACGAGTGTGGAAGATGAGCATAACTCATCATAGATCGAACCATGTCTAATAGGGTTTTATTTCTCCTTTCTGATGCACCATTCTGCTGAGGTGTACCTGGGGCCGAGAGTTGTGGAACTCTATGTCCATATACTTTCCACCACGATTCGATCATAGTGTTTTTATCTTCTTACCTAACAAGTTTTCAATTTCAGCCTTATACTCCTTGAACTTTTCAAGAGCATCAGATTTATGTTGCATTAGGTATAGATACCCATATCTTGAATAATCATCTATGAAAGAGATGAAATATTCATATCCACCTCGAGCTCTAACACTCATCGGATCATAGAGGTCTGAATGTATAAGCTCCAAGGTTTCCTTGGCTCTATAACCTTTTCCAGTAAAAAGTCGTTTGGTCATCTTGCCTTTAAGGCATGATTCACATACCGACAAGGACTTTTCTTCTAAACCATTTAGAACTTCTCAATCCTATTGAGGTTGATGTGACCTAACTTTAGTTGCCAAAGATGGCCGTTTTCCTTAGGAGAAACCTTTGATCTTTTTGCAGTTGTTGTTGCTCTGAACATTTCAGTATTTAGCAAGGCTTTTATGACTAACGGCCTTAGTACATACAAGTTATTTTTCATTGAACCAAAATCAATCTCCATTCTTGAAAATAAACACTTTATTCTCAGAAAATGAGATAGTATAACCTTGTTCAATCAGACAAGAATCTGAGATTAAATTCCTCTTGATATGAGGAACTACATCAACATTATCCAGTAACAGATAACATTTCTTGTCCAAAAATAAATTCAGTCTGCCTACAGCAACAACTGAAACAATCTTACCAGTATCGACTCGAAGAGTCAACTCTCTAGCTTCCAACTTTTTCCATGAACTAAATCCTTGGTAGGAAGAACTTACGTGGTTAGTAGCACCTGAATCAAGATCCAGGTAGAATCATCATTCTCTACCAAACACATCTCCAAGAAAAATAAATCACATTTACTGTCTTTAGACTCCTTCCTCTTTTAGAGAGTAATGGGATCAGTATCAAAACCTATATAAGCTCCAAGTTCCATTTCAGAGAACAATTCTCGTCGATGAACTTCTTCAGAGTCAGCAACAATTGGTTTTTCTTTTAGTCCCTTGACTTTCAAGAAAGACTGGAGGTTATCTTTAGAACTGACACTACTGGTTTCTTTGTCATCCATCCTTTTTTGCTAAAAAAGTAAGAACTTACGTTCAAACAATTCTTGCAACGAGTCCATGATCTGACGTGTAATGACTATGTTCTCAACCCTTTTGGCCAATGCATCAGGTATGCTAGACAACCATCTTAAAAGTTGAGACTGTCTCGACGTAGTGGAAGGGTTGCGAACCCATCAGAATGCTACATGGGTTTGACTGAAGCCCAAAACATCATGTTTGATGATGGAGTTGAGGATCCATTGTCTTATAAGCAAGAAATGGAGGATGCTGACAAAGATGAGTGAATTAAAGCCATGAATTAGGAAATTGAGTCTATATACTTCAATTTCGTCTGGGAACTTATGGATCAGCCTGATGGGGTAAAACCTATAGGTTGTAAGCGGATCTACAAGAAGAAAAGAGGTGTAGATGGAAAGGTGCAGACCTTTAAGGCTAGACTCGTGGCAAAGGGTTATACCCAGGTCGAGGGAGTGGACTATGAAGAAACTTTCTCACTTGTTGTCATGTTGAAGTCTATCAGGTTTCTCCTATCCATAGCCATATTTTATGATTATGAGATATGGAAAATGGACGTTAAGACTGTCTTTCTAAATGGTAATATTGAGGAGACCATCTACATGGCTCAACCAGAAGAGTTCACTGTTCCAGATCAAAAGCAAAGGGTTTGTAAGCTTAATAGGTCCATTTATGGGCTGAAACAAGCATCTAGATCTTGGAACATTAGATTTGATAGTGCGATCAAATCATTTGGCTTTGATCAGAATGTTGATGAGCCTTGTGTTTACAAAAAAATCATCAATAACTCAGTAGCTTTCCTAGTGCTGTATGTGGATGATATCCTACTCATTGGGAATGATGTAGGTTTTCGGACTGACATTAAGAAGTGGCTAGCCGCCCAATTCCAAATGAAAGATTTGGGAGAGGCACAATTTGTTCTAGGGATCCAGATCATAAAGGATTGTAAGAACAAAAGGTTGGCCTTGTCTCAGACATCGTACATTGACAAGATATTGATCATGTACTTGATGCAGAATTCCAAGAGGGGTTTATTACCCTTCAGGCATAGAATTATTTTGTCTAAGGAGCAATGTCCTAAGACATCTCAAGAGGTTAAGGAAATGAAACAGATTCCCTATGCATCAGCTGTTGGTAGCCTCATGTATGTAATGTACATTACTAGACCTGACATTTGCTATGTGGTAGGGATTGTCAGTTGATATCAGTCCAGTTCAGGATTGATCACTGGACAGAGGTCAAAACGATTCTCAAGTATCTTCGGAGAACGAGAGACTATATGCTCGTGTATGGAGATAAGGATTTGATTCTTATAGAATACATAGACTCTGACTTTCAGACTGATAGAGATTAGGGTCAGTGTTCACTTTGAATGGAGGGGTTATAGTTTGGCGAAGCATCAAGCAGGGATGCACCGTGGACTCCACTATGGAAGCCAAATACGTAGCCACTTGTGAAGCTGCTAAAGAGGCTACTTGGCTTAGGAAGTTTCTTACAGATTTGGAAGTTGTTCCAAATATATCTTTACCGATCACGCTCTATTGTGATAACAGTGGGACTGTGGCAAATTCTAAGGAACCTCATAGTCACCAAAGAGGCAAGTACATTGAATGAAAGTATCATTTTATCAAAGAGATAGTGCATTGCGGTGATGTGATAGTCACGAAGATCGCATCGGAGCATAATGTTGCTAATCCGTTTACAAAGGCTCTCACGGCTAAAGTGTTCGAGGGTCATCTGGAAAGTTTAGGTCTATGGGACATGTGGCACCTTGTCTAGAGAAAGTGGGAGATGATATTGGTGTATAAAGTATGCCCTAGTTTATTGTATATTGTATTATTTTTTATGTATTGTACATTAGTCTCCCGAGGCATTAGGATAAGTGGGAGATTGTTGGGATTGGTGTCCTAATTCTCCCGGTGGTCTCGTAGTTTGTAAACATATTGTTATTAATAAAATAAATGTTATTTTATAAGAATTTACTCAAATCTAATAAACTAAGATCTGTGGTTATTTCATGTAACTTAAGCATGTATGTGAGACATACAAGTAGATCATGCCTTAAGTAATAACCTAAATGGTCTGTAGTAGATGGATAAATGAAGGATACCTTATCCTATTGACACTATGGATATGACCTGCTTTGTAAATGTTACAAGTGTTGTAAAGTGATACAAATGGTCTGACCCTAACCATTTACGTAGAGACATGTGAGTAGGAGTATCCTATACAAAGAGTTTGTATAAGACCGGACCACGAGATGATTAGTCTCTTTATATAACATCGTTGATAATTGAGACTTACATTTCACTAAAATGACCATAGGTGATATGACCTTAATCCTGAGTGAATTGGGAACTCCTGCCTATGAAGGCGGTCCTTTGATTTGTATGGATGAGAAAGGCCAGATTGCCAACTCAACAAGCCTACCATTTTGGGGATTCATCTGATTGGGGAGTTGGAAACTCAGCTATACAAGACAGAATTCATTCCTTCCCCAATGCAGGAGTAAGTAGATAAATTACTCCCTTAAGGGCTGATTCCAGGTCTTAAACATAGTGGCCATACCCTCTTCTGGCCCAAGAGGACTTAGTCATAGTAGGACTATGACTTATTGTTCATTAGAGGAATCATTGGTACTTAAGGAGTTAGATGTAACTACACAGGGCAAAACGGTGAATTAGCCCAGTTGTACTTACGAGCGATTTGTGAAGAGTTATCGTACTGTTGATTGGTCATATGGACACAGAAATATATTTGTAGTACGAAGAGTGCAGCTGTCGGTATTTAGTGGAGTGAACAATAGTTAACGGATGGTGGATCTCGTGATTAAAGAGTTTAATAAGTTATTCACGTACCATTGGAGCTTCAAACTACAGGTCCATGAGGTCCCCTTGGTAGCTCAATGGGTTCAAGTTGAGAATCAGTTTTTGGGTTAATTTGAAGTGTTCAAATTAACAAGAGGAAATTCAATTGTATGTGATATAATTGATATGATGTATTAGATACATTAATTGGAGGAATTAATATAAATATGATTTATATTAAATACCATAAAATAGAAAAAGAACTATGGTTTATATGTTTCATATGGTGAAATATTAAAACTATAGGTTATAAATATAATATGATAAGTTGGTTATTATATTTATTTATAATATATTAATTATATGATAATTAATTATTCTTTTTCTCTAATAACCGAATTGAGTGGAAAGTTATTGGAAGTTTTATGGTAACCGTGAGATAAAAAGGAAAATGGTTTTCTAAAATTATGATGATTCATTCGGAATAATCTCACAAAAAGGCTTCAAGTAAAAAGGTTTTACTAAGCGATGGCATCGAAAGCATGCATGATCGAGCTACGAGTTTACTCTACGCTAGTTACTCGCTTAAGTGTTGCTACACGATCGAGTAGAAAAATTCTATATGATAGGCTTCATCTTAGAAACGATTGAGTACATCGTCTATACGATAGACAGTATTCATCTCTCATTTACTCGATTGTCTACCTCCTGCTTTCCTTGATCCAAAATCATATAGAGCCCACAACTCCTGGATTCTCACACCGAGAATACCAAGGTAACACTTGTGGTGGTATTCCTATTTAGTTCAAGGATTGAATTTGACTCGATTGGTATCAAGGTTCTTTCAGACGTTCGTTGAGATCATATTCTGTTCCTTGCGTTCAAGTTCGTGTTGTGTACTAGTTGTTGAATGATTGAGGGATACTTGAAGAAGAGTTCTTCAAAGGTTCTCGTACTCTATCCTCTTGTATCTATCTTCTTGTAGCATGTTGTAATTTATAATTATGCATAATTTGTTTGTTTCCGTTTAGACTGTAATTGTTGTGTTCATTCTAAATGGATTTGAAATCCACTTCTGCTGCTCAAAGGATCTCTATTTAGATTTCCTTCACTTAGATGTAATTTATTGGTTTATGGTTAATGCAACTAATTTTGAAATAAAACATCACATATTTTATTACATAAATAAAATGTTTGTATATTACAATTACAAACTATGGGACCCTACGAGATTTGGGACATCAACCCCAACACATGGTTCCCTCAAAAAGTGTTTCAGAAACACCGTATGAGTTGTGGAGAGGACGTAAAGGTAGTTTACGTCACTTTAGAATTTGAGGATGTTCGGCATACATGTTGGTACAAACTCCAAAGAAGTTGGAACGATGTTAAAAATTATGTTTATTTGTAGGATACCCTAAAGAAATAAAATGTGGGTTATTTTATGATCCTCAAGAAGATAAGGTATTTATGTCGACATATGCTATATTCTTAGAAGAGAATCACATAAGAAATCATCAACATCGCAGTAAACTAGTATTAGATGAGATGACCAGAGAATCTACAGATAAATCAACAAGAGTTGTTGATCAAGTTGGTCCTTCAACAAGAGTTTTTGCTCCATCACATCCTTCTCATGAGATGAGAATGCCTCGACGTAGTGGGAAGGTTGTTCAACAGCCTGATCGCTTTATGGGTTTAGCAGAAACTCGTGTCATCATATCTGATGATGGCTTAGATGATCCATTAACCTTTAAACAGACAATGGAAGATGTAGATAGAGATCGAAGAATTGAAGCCATGGACCTAGAAATTGAGTCGATGTACTTCAATTTTGTCTGAGAACTTGTAGATCAATCAGATGGGGTCAAACCTATTGGTTGTAAGTGGATCTACAAGAATAATCAGACCGAAATAGTAAGGTGCAAACCTATAAAGCCAGACTCGTGACAAAAGGTTTTACCCAAAGAGAGAGGATAAACTATGAAGAAACCGTCTCTCCTGTTGTCATGATTAAATTGATTAGAATACTTTTATCCATTTTTGCGTTCTATGATTATGAAATCTGGCAAATGGATGTCAAGATAATTTTTTTAATGGTCATCTTGACTAAAGTATTTACATGTCTTAACCAAAAGGGTTTATAGAACAGAATCAAGAGTAAAAAGTTTTCAAGCTTAATAGATCCATTTATGGATTGAAACAGGCATCTTGATCCTAGAATATAAAGTTTGATACTGCGATCAAATCTTATGGCTTTGAATAGAATGTTGACGAACCTTGTGTTTGCAAGAAGATAGTCAACAAGACTGCAATTTTCTTGGTCCTTTATGATGATGATATCCTGCGCATTGGGAATGAGACAGGATTCCTTGCTGACGTAAAGAGATGACTAGCATCGCAATTTCAAATGAAAGATTTGGGAGATGCACAATATGTTCTTAGAATCCAAATTGTTCAGAATCTCAAGAATAGAATGTTAGCGTTATCTCAAGCATCTTATATTGACAAGATGTTTTCAAGATATAACATACAAAATTCCAAAAAGGGTATACTACCTTTTAGATACGAAATTCATTTGTCGACGGAATAGTTTCTTAAGACACCTCAACAAGTTGAGAAAATGAAAAGAATTCCCTATGCATCAGTAGTCAGAAGCTTGATGTATGCTATACTGTATACACGTCCCGACATATGCTTTGTTGTTGGAATCGTCAACAGGTTTCAATCCAACCCTGGACATAACCATTGGACTGCTGTTAAGAACATCCTCAAATATTTTTGGAGAATGAGGAACTATATGCTTGTGTATGGTCCTAAAGATTGGATCCTTACAGGATACACTGATCATGATTTTCATATTGATGTAGATTCTAGGAAACTACTTCAGGATCAATATTTACTTTTAACGGAGAAGCTATAGTGTGGAGAAGCATCAAACAGAGTTGTATTGCTGATTCCACGATGGAGGCTGAATATGTAATTGCATGTAAAGTAGCTAAAGAAGCAATATGGCTCAGAAAGTTCATGATAGATTTAAAAGTGGTTCCAAATATGCATCTGTCGATCACCCTATATTGTGATAACAATGGAGCAGTTGCTAACTCAAAGGAACCGATGAGCCATAAACGCGAGAAACATATCGAGAGAAAGTACCATCTCATTCATGAGATATTACACAAAGAAGACATGATAGTCACGAAAATAGACTCTGAGGATAATCTTGTTGATCCATTTACAAAGACCCTCACGGCTAAAGTGTTTGAAGGTCACCTAATTGGACTGGGGCTACGAGCTTCATAAATTTAGGGCAAGTGGAAGAATGTCAAGGGTATATTGATGCCCTAGTTTATTGTATTTTCTCTTTTCTCAACATTATATATTTGTATATATTAGTAACCCACTGGAGTTTAGTCCAAGTGGGAGATTGTTGGGAATTTCCTAAAACTTGTAGTTCGTAATCATGTAAACATTTTCTATTTATCAATAAAATTATTATTGAAGATTTATTCAACAAAAGTGTTATTGAAATTGTATTATGTTATAAAATCCAATAAACGAATCCATGGTTATAATATGAATACTATAACTTTATGCATAAAAGCGAATCAAGTTATAATATATAGCCAAAAAGGTCTATAAGTATATGGATGAAATTAGGTACCTCATCTGGGGGATACTATGGATTAGGCCTACTTTGTATACTGATACAAACGATGTGCTCTCAAAATCGTTCATGTGGAGACATGCAGTAGGGCCATCATATGCAAAAGATTTTTGCATAAGATCGGACTCAAAATAGTCACTTTTTCTTTATAACAATCGTTTATTGTTAAAATTGACTATTTCAATTCGATGACCTAGGATAACTCGATCTTAATCCTGAGCTAACTATGAAATCCTGTTTATTTGAGATTATCCTTTGATCTGCATAGGTGAGAGTAGTTCAACAACACTGCTCAACCAGCCTCCCATTTTGAGGATAAGACCGAATAGATAGCTGGGGACATAGTCTTGCAAAATGGAATTCACTCCTACTCGTTATAGGGTTAGCAGATAGGTTGTTTCCTTAAGTATTGATTCCTGGTCTTAAACAAAGGGGTTCCGCCCTCTCATGGCCAACAGGGACATTACAGTTTAAGGTTAAATCAAGTGGACATAAATATATCTACAGTGAGGAGAGTGCAACCATCGAGCTATAGTGGTATGTCTTGATGGTTAACGAATTTTGATTAACTTGGGTTAAAGAGTTTAACCGATTAATCTCAAATCGTTGGAGCTCATGATCTGTAGGTCCATAAGGTCCCTCTACTAGCTCGTAAAACATTACACCTTGGATTAGAAAATTGAGTAAATTTGAAGTGTTCAAAATTCGAAATTAAAGTTTTAAAATTGAAATGTTCAAAATCAATTTTAGGATTTGGATAATTATATTCGATATAATTAAACGTTTTAATTTATTGAAATTAAACGTAAATTAGAGAGTTTATAGTATTTAAATATTGAACACATGAATAGGATTCATGGTTGAAGTAGGTGTTTCATTATTTTAATATTTAATATTAAATTATTAATTAATTAATTAATTAATTACATTTATATAATTAATTAATTAAATAAATAAAAATTCAAATTTAGAAATTTTGTTTTTAGAAAATTTAATTTTAATTTAATTTAATTTGAAAAATGATTTTGAAAGTGGGAAAATCCAACATTTGATGTTGGTAGTGGAGTTTTCCACTTTTTGACACCTTGCCCACTCACTTAGTGCTAATTGAGGTGTCAATTGACTGAATGTGTGAGTGCTTGCATGTTTAAGCTTGTTAAATACTTCATAATTCAGATTTTATGAAGTTCATGCAAAATTGGAAATTTGTGAAATTTGTGAAAAAAAAATTACTCTCAATCTCAAACTCTTTAAATTCCAACTTAATTAAGAGTTTCCACCACTTAATCTAAGATTGAGAATATTAGAGAAGACTCTCTTTGTAGTCCACTACTGCTTTGAGGTCAAATTCGTGGAATTCACAAGGATTTGAAGAGTTTCTACAAAGTATGAAACCCTCTTTTTTGTAAAATTGTTTTATGCATGATTTTAAACTCAAATTAAGTGTAATTAGAGTGCTTATTGATTCTGTTAGCTTTCGCATTTTGCATGTTTAATCTATCAACCATAACATAAGAATATATGCTTCTCCATTCTTAAAAAAAAAAAAAAAAACAATACAAAAAGTGAGCAGTTAGGAAAATAGGTAACTGTTAAATACTCGCTATACTCGTTACACTCGCTACTCGATGCTCGATGCTTGACATTCTCAACTCAATGCTTACTGTTTCATAGCTCTCTCCCCTCATCCTCACTCCACTGGGAGCGATTTACATATATCATTGTACACTCACAAACTCACACCCACTCGTTCTCTTTGCTACGTTCGTATGTCTCGCATATTGTCGAAAAAGTAAAAAACTGAACAGGAAAAAGCACATTTACTTACTTGTGGTGTGAGACAATATAGTGAAATGATCTCAATGCTTTTATAATTTGATATCCGTCAAGAAAAATAGGTTTTGTAAAGTGGGTTTTTTAAGGGAAAGTGATCTCGATTTTCTCTTTTGTGTTTCAATTCTGTTTGTTCTTAGTTAATAAAAAAAAATTACTTCACATTTCAAGAAATTGATTTGAAAGAATCATGTATATTGTCAGAAACTTTCTCAATTTGTATATATTCATACATGAGCATTAACTATAGAGCATGTTCCAATGACACAGAGAATTCAAAAGAATCGAGTATAAAGTAATCGAGCATCAAGTTTAATGTGGATATGATCAAGTATACACGTGTCGATTGCAGCCGTATCGAGTGACCATGAAACTGGGTATTGAGTGGTTGTGCATCGAGGAACATGTGATGAGCCATCGGGTATTGAGTGACGAGCTATCGAGGATTGGGTAAATTCGTATTGGCAGGCGCGTGGAGTGCATCTCAGGGACATTGGTAAAATCACATGTTTATAACATAAGAAGACCACTTTCCATGTGGTAATTTTTCATTTGAGCCTCCCAATTGATCATTCGTACAAAAAAAAAAAAATTGACGGCAACCATGCAAACCGGCGATGAAAGGAGGCTAGCGCGACAGGGCAGTCGACGACAAGCGTGCTTTACAAAGAGGGGGTTGGCGCTTGGGTGATTCACGAAGGAAGAAGGACAACCCTCTGTTGCTTTCTTTTCTTTTTGTTTTTTTCTTGCACGCTTTACGGAGAGCCCAAAATAATATAAACAATTTTCCTCCTCCTTAAACCCCAATTCCCAATATATCAATATGTTAATACCTTTTCTTTCTCCTTAAATTTTAATTAAATAAATAAATAAAAATCCGACTCCCAAATCTTTAATTGCCCATAAATTTAAAATGTATTATCTCCTCAAAATAAACCAATTTAATCTCTAAAATTCATTATACAATCTCAAATAATTTGAGTTAATTAAATAAAATTACCTGAAAATTTAGGATGTTACAGTGAAAATAGAGATAAAGGTGAAGATTGTGTTTCTTGGTAAAGGGTGAAAGTGTAAAAGAAACCAAACACCCCCTAAATACGAAAGCAAAGTTCTAGGTTCTTTTAGAGCCACAAGAACTCTAATTTCTTTACAAAAACTTTAGATGAACTTTTTTATCTTTAGCAATTATATGCTAACCATATTTGGAGCCAGAACTACTGAATATCAAAAGGGCAATATATTAGGTGTCATAAGTTAACAATTCAATTCTCGTATGGGCAGGTGAGGGTGAATTGAGCCACTAAAAATCTGAAAGCCTTTGTGATGATTAGGGGCCTGTCTGATCTCCTTTTCAAGTTTGGTGGTGTTTCCCCTCCTCTCCCTCTGATTGTGGAGTCTGATTGTGCGGATCTCATTTATGCCATTTCTCATATGGATATTGACCTGTTTGAACTTTTTTTTTTCCTTTTTTTTTTTTTTTTTGGTGAAGGAGATAGCTCCATTGTCTTCGGTTGTTAAGGTTGAGTCTTTCTGTTGGTGCCATCATTCGGCAATTAGGGTTACTCATCGTCTCCTCCCGCGCGGCGGTTGATGGGGGTTGCTTTAGGGTTTGTTTTTGTAGATCTCTCTTCTTCTTTCTCTGAAGGTGTTGGGTGAGATTCTTTTTGTGTTCCAGATTGATTCTCCTCCGCTCTTGTCGAGGAGGTTTGTATTATGGTCTCTATTCAGTTCCTTTTATGCAATTGTTCTCTAAAAAAGAGAAAAAAAAAAAAACAAAACAAAAAAGTTAACCATTCAGTTCTTTTTTTTAATCAAAACAACTTGTGGTGCCACCCAAATGATTAATTATATATATATATTATTATAAAAGGAAGGGGTGTATGAGGCTATCAAAACTTTTGCACGAAAGAAAGGGAAAACACACATAATTTTTTATGTATTGGCAGCATGCCCTGTCTTATTCCAATTATTCGTCGGAGCGGAGCGAAATTCCCAGTCACGAGTGTTGACCATCTTGCTCGTGCTCCGTGATGATGAATAATTTTGTGACCCTATTTGTTTCAAGGGTTGAGATTGGATGCGTTAGGCATTCTAAATTCAACTCTTATTTGAAACATGTATTTAAGAAATCTTGGCATGTTACATCTTTTTCCATTTACTATTCAAACCTATGGTTTCTTTTTTTTTTTTCTAATTTAATCTAAATACACCGGACACCATTTTCGGTGACCATCACGGCCAATTCCGACAACCACTTCAGGCTAATGCCGCCGGCCGACTTCGGCACCACCTCCGACTAATTCTGGCCGCCACCTCGGACGACTGCCACCGGCCAACTCCAGTCACCACCTCAGTGACCACCACCGACCAACTCTAGCCACCACCTTGATGACCATCGTCGACCAACCTCGAGTCGCCACTAGCCACCATTGACCAACCTCTGGCAACCCCATTCCCCTCACACTGGCAAAGTTCCAGCCATCAACTCCGTTAGCCACCCTCCGACTACCACCTCCGACGACCGCCAACAACCAACTTTGAAAAACATTAATAAAAATACTCTTAGTATATAACAAACTAGACAAATTTGTATATAAAAACACTTTTAAGAAATAATTACAATACATGTATGTTTTTTTTATTATTATTTTAATGAGTTTTAAAAGTGTAATTAAAAATGAATATTTAAAAGACATTTTTTTTCTGTCATTCTAAACACGTCAGTAGACTGCTAGTTATATGTGAACTATATATGTTTGAAAGTTCTAATTAATTTAATAACATTTTAATTTTTTTGTTGGTCAATTGAACTAACTTGAAGACTTAGAATCATTATCTAGACATAAAGATTTAAAATGTTTAAAACAACTTAGCGACCAAATAAAAACTAAAACTCAAAATTTATGATATTTTATTCCTCAAATGTAATTTGTTAAGAAAAAAGTATCGTTTTTCGATCATTGAATTTAATATTAAAATATTAATTTATTTCAATTTTAAGTCAACGTATTATGGTAAAAAAATATTGATTATTTTCAAATTAGTTAAAGTGACAAAAGTCTATGGAATTTTATTTCAAAATCTAGTAAGATTAAAATATCAAATTATTAAAACAATAGATTAAATAAATTTATAATTTTAGTCAAAATCTCTATTTCAAATTAAATATATATATATATTTCTAAATTTTTTAGTTTATTTTAAAATAACTATATTAAAATAATTAAGATGACAAATTTAAACTAATCTAAAATCTAACCGGTGATTAAATTCAAGAAAATATTTTACAAACTAAATATTTATAAATCTACACTTCATTCTTAGATTACTTAAGTCTGCACTCCATAACCTCCCAACCTAATCCCTATGCTTAACATTTATAGGTTTAAAATTCCAAACTTGCATGTCAAACATCCCCTAACTGTATATAAGGATGGCCGAATAGAAAATGCATGAGTAAATAAAGGGTAAAATTGGAGCAAAATTTCATGAATTCCCCTACCTATAAAAGAAGCAAATTGTTTTTCCTTTTAGCTAATCTCCACAACTCACCTTGATTAAAACTCATCCTTACCTCATTATTCCTACCATTTGTTTTTTGTTTTTTTATATCCGGAGTGTCTAAGTCAACTTACGCACATCTTGACTAATTTCACAAGATAATCCACCGACTCTCCAACATTTGGTGTCAAAAAAATCCGTAGGATATTAAATGTTAAGTAGATAATCACCATAAATTGAACTCATGACTCATCTTGGCCCTTTCTCAAGGATTCCTCCCTACTTAACATAACCAACTCATGATGGTTATCTCTATAGTTTGTTAAAACCCACTAGAATTTCATCCTTATAATTTGATAAAACCTCACAAATAGTTCATATGATTTAATAAAGGCCACGTAAATATAGCAGCTTTTGTCAAACTACAAGGATGGATGTTAATTTTTAAATCATAGGAACTAAATTCTAACTCTATTTGTATCTCAACCAAAATGTTTCTTTTACAACTCGAGCCAAAACTTAATCTTGAGAAGAAGAAGAAATGTTGAACCAATTAACATTGCTTCATAACTTTGAGCTGTCTGATTTGTGTAAAAAATACAATGCATAGTACTGATAACAGAGCAGAAACAAAGGTCACAGCTCTAACAATTCCAGCATCCGATCGTTTACCTGCTGGTATCGACCATGTAAGATCTGCCTCTGCATCATCACTTTCCAACTTAAATAAACAGCTCCTATTATGTGGTTTTTCCTGTATGCTACACTGCAAAAACAAGTCTGGAGCCTTCAATCTAACTTGCACGTAACCACTTTCATCCAATCGCTGCAATACAGCAAGAAAATTTAATTACTATCGAATCTTAAGCTTTCCTTGAACATTTTGACATAGGGGATATAAACCGCTATATTTATGTGATTTTTAAAATGTATATTTAGCTTGATTCAAAATGCAATGGTATTGGCCCAAGAAAGCTTAGTTGAAGGTCCTCAGGTAAATGCTCATGCAAAAGTCCATTGGGATCTTCACCTTCTAGAGTTTGGAGGGTGGCGTTTGAAAGAAACTTTAGAATCTTTCGTGATCAAGAAACTAATAGTGACTTGTTTTGGAGTTCGACTACTGTCTTTCCT
The DNA here is from genome assembly GCF_027475165.1 of Benincasa hispida. Lineage (NCBI taxonomy): Eukaryota > Viridiplantae > Streptophyta > Magnoliopsida > Cucurbitales > Cucurbitaceae > Benincasa > Benincasa hispida. The sequence continues at coordinate 3,475,074 of NC_143480.1, forward strand.
TCTACTTGGTTCTCCACTTGTAAATTCATTTGTAATTATAGTCTAACCCAAATTTATACTAGTTGAGCTCGTTTTTTGTAAGTTAAAGTCCATAACGTTATGCATTATATGTCTTTTTCATTCTATAAACATTCGCTCGCAAAATATTCAAAGCGTTGACACCCAAATTACCTAGAGCAGTATTCTAAAAGATATTTCAGGCTTACCGGATATCGTGAATGTAAAGGCAGATCAACGGTGAAATCAAGCAAATTCTTGTTGTGTGACAAGATGTTGGGACCAATGTCCTTGTGAACCTCGACAACAGAGATGTTGGAGAGGACTGAAGGCAATTCCAAATTTGTATCTCCGAAAACAGCTACATCACTAAATACTGCCAAAAGAAAACAATTTAAGAAGAGGGTTGAACCTATCTTAAAGACAATGCCATTTGCTAAGGCTAAAAAACGGAAAATCATGAAAAGAAACAAAAGAAATGTAAATATGTCTTACCAGCTCGATGAAGAAGATGTTCCAATTCAAACGGGTCAGCAAAAACTCCTGATGGTAGTCGTTCAATGATGATAAACTTACAGTGTTGTATGGGAACCTGTGACATGGATTTTTTAATGTTGAACTTGATGGTTGATGAAAGTTGACGGTGGGAACCTTCACCGTTGATCCTCGACCGAATTGAGAGACTTAGCGCAGTATTTAGATCGCATGGTAAAACTTCACATATGTTGACAGGAAGATCTTGAGACAGGAAACCATCAAAATGTGCATCAATAAAACTTTCGTATTTTTCATAATAGGATCCCATAATATATCTTCCAACCTGAAAAATTAAGTACAAGAGCAAGAATATAAAAATGAAGATAAGGTTGACGAGATGGAACAATCTTTAGAACATTTATAATGCTCTTTTGCACCAACAAAGACACATCAATAATAGCAAACACTTGTGTACTCGATGAATGACTGAAGAGGATAAGATCAAACAAATCACACTTTTAGGGAGTAAAGTTATCTAACCCATGAATGTTTTTTTTTTTTTTTTGACAAGAAACACACATGTATATTCCATCAAAAAAACATTGGAACAGCCTAATGGCAAAGGGTTGAGAAGACCCCTCTCCAAGAAGCTAATACAGAAGAGCTTTCCAATTGTTAGAGATCATCAAAAGACTATCATTACAAAATAAATTGGTATAGTTACTGCACCATCAAGAGGCCGTATGTTGAACAAAAGCCCAAAAAGAACCAAAAGAAGCATACTTATCTTCAAAAATACGACTATTTCTTTCATTCCATAAGCACCACAAAAGAGACCGCGTAGCACATCTCCAAAGCACTTTCCCTCTTCCACCAAAGGTGTGGCTATCCAACCCTTCAAGCAAGCAATCATCAATTTTTTTGGGACAGCAGCTCACCAAACCAAAGGTACTTATCAAATGGGACCAACCCTTAGAGACGTTTTACGATGCAGGAAAAGATTGGTCCAAGCTCTCCTCGTCTTTTAGAACACAAGGACATAGTCATGAGTATTAAGTAGTTATTTTTAAGCTTCCTCTGCATTTTGTCATGAGTATTAAGGCTTCTATAAGCGAGGGACCAAAGGAAGAATTTAACCTTTTTAGGGATTTTAAGTTTCCAGATCAGCTTCAACAAAGGAAAGGTAAAATAGGGGGGCTTCCTAACAATGTTAAGGAAGGTGATTTTGGTGGTAAACTTCCCGGAGGCATCAATCTTCCAACCGATGCAATCATGACTTCCTGAAGAACCCAAGAGTTAAAGGATTTGTAAAATGGCAATCATATCACCAACCTCTCTATCAAAAATACGTCTTCTAAGGCCCAAATCCCACGCTTGACTAGAGACACACCTGCAATCTACGATCACTGCATCCTTTTTTAAAGAGATGGAGAAAATGTCTGGAAATTTGTGAGCGAGAGGTTGAGGATCACACCACTTATCCAGCCAGAATCTGATCGCTTTACCATCACCCACCACTGATTGAGCAAAGTTAAAGAACTGACCCATGAATGCTTTCAACAACAATGACAAGAAGATTGATACAGTTTGAGTCTCTGAAGTAGTATTTTGTGGATAGTAACGACAGAGATGCACTTTTATGTTGTCAATGCAATTCTGCAACAGCATGTAATTACACATATAATTTTCTGCATAGTCTATGAACTTGTTAAAACTATGTTTTTCACAGCAACAAATATTATTTAAATTAAAATATAGATATTGAGGTGTCATTGTTTGCTGGAGAGCACACAACACTACAATAATGGTCCAATCAAATGATCTCTCTTTCTCTTCAAACTACTAATGACTAATGGCACTCAGATCAACCCAATTTGATTACTTTCCAAGTATTATCGGCCAACTAATAGTTATAACAGTGGTAAAGTGAAGAAGATCCTTCCAAATATCAAAGGCCAGAATATTTAATAGTATGACAATATGGATAATGAAAATTTTCTGAAATAGTAGTTTAATGGGGAATGTATTCAATATGGCCTCCTCTCCGGTGGAAGGAAAGAAGGAAGAAAAAGAGAGATCTTGACAATTGTAACAACCCAACTTTTCTAAAATAGACCTTGGGCATTATTATGCATGCAAGGTTTAGAAAACATACAATTTTGACTATTTTAAAGTTGATAACCAGAAAGAAAAAAACACAAATGCTTATGAGAGTTCCTGAGCCTAGAGCAAGGTGAGAAATCAGTATCACCTTATAAGAGGGCCTTTACCAGACTCTTGTTTTTCCTCCAATGTCACAAACGTCGAAGAAAGGAGTGTGGACTCCTTTGTCATGGGCCTCAGGCTGAAGATTCAAGGTGCTGTGTCGGCACCAAATCCGAAAAATGAGTCTTAAGAGAATGCTTTAAAGCCACCTGATTAGACTTGACCCCAAGACCATGTAATCCATTAGATGATTTTCATATTTTCAACAAAACAAGAACCTCAAAAAGTCTGCTGGACAGAAAGGATGGAATCTCCTGAAACTGAAGACCATAAGCATTTACTAATGAAGAGAATTTTGAGGGGTTTTGAGAAAGAGATGGATCTTTCTTCTAACAAAATCTTGTCCTCCTATTGTTGAAATAAAGTGTTGTAGGCTTCTTCAAAATAATCTTCAGGCATCTTTCCTCTACCACTGTATCTAGAGCATGAATATCAGACTCCTCGCTGCTCATACTGACATCAAAGTCATCATCATAAATATCAAATCAAGGAGAGGACTTTTCAATTACCTGTTTGAAGTTTCCTTTAGTAAAAATGACCTTTGATCTTGGGGTGGAGAAGGAAGATTGATGGATGTTTGCATGGGACTCCTTTCTTAAAGACTGGTCTTCTAAAGGAATCATATGCCAAACACAATTCTCCTCCAAAAAATCTGGGCCTAAGTCATGGTTAACCAATGATTCAACCGTTCTACTTTTCCAAGAATAACGAAAATTAGGGGCTGCGTGGATGACTTTTTGCCTTTTGGACTAAAAAATCAGATTGAAATCAACAATGGCATCCTTCTTACAGTTTTCATCTACAACGCCTAAATGAGAGAATAAAAGTTGGGGGGAAACTGATCGTGTCTGTTGGACTTCCAAAGTGCTCCCCCCATTGATACAAAAGGGAGAAGCTGGTAATTGCTCATTCAAATTGCTAAGAGTGCACGTGCAACCTTCAAATTCCTAAACATGACTGAGTTATGCATAATATAAAAGACGCCAACTCTTGAACCCATCCATCCAGCTGCAAACTCATATAGGCCAGCTGAGAAGGAACTAAGCAAAACGTTTACAACGACTTTAAAATATAAGAACCTCACTGACCTTGGGTAGTTGCCCACAGTGAACCCAAGTTAAATGTCGTGCTTTATACTAAATAGCTGGTTGTACTCAAGAAGCTTGCAAGATGAGATGAGTAAAACCTTTTTCAACTCTTAATGCACACATGATAGGACCCCAAACCCATTTCTTAAACACCTATGGATCTGGTTTTTTTAAAAAAAAAAAAGGGAACACCTATGGATCTGGTTCAACATACATCTTTCCTACTTTTCATGCAATTTGGGAATAGGAGAAAAAAAACAAGGAAAATTCATTTGGAAGAAAAAATATATTTTACTTAAAAGATGCTAAAAAGAAAGATTACAACTTTATATATCAACTAGATGCAGCAAGAGTTTGGTAACAGGGAAACATAAAAACTAATGGCATAGTTTTAGTCTAAACCCAATAAGTGATAGCTCTTTGTTAACGACAAAAGACAGTGAAATCTACCGGAACTAATATAGCACATGAATAGGCATAAATGCAGTATCATAGTTCACACATGTAAAATCTAATAAATTTAAATGGAAAAAAAATGTCAAGGAACATAAATTGCTAGGACTGACCTTACTAGAGTGTGAAATGCCATCAAGGCAAGAGCCAAATGTAGGGTAGAAAACCAATGAAATTCCCAACAATAAATAAATACGAACAGGAGTATGCGGCTCGGCCTTCATCACATAACTGAAAGAAAATAAGAATACAGTGTTATGGTTTGAATGATTATGTATAAGACCATCTGTACCAATGTACTGAAATTTTCAACACTAAAAGATTCTTCAAGGAAATGAAAGTAGTAAATCCAAATAAAAAAGGGAAGATAGAAAAACAAGAGAGTCACGTCTATCAACTCAATATATTTACAAAAAGCCTTTGATGTACTGATGCAATTTTGATGCATAATCAATCTTTTTTTTTTTTATTCGAATGTATCTGCAAGTTGAATTGTAAAAGATTGTAAACTTTACATTTTTCCATTTCTTTCTCAGAAAGAAACTAGCCAATTATTTGAACAGATAAGTTATAAATGAGAAGACCAAACCAACAAAAGCCTAGGAATAACCAAAAACCACCCCAATTAGCAACAGTTTTTTTTTTTTTTTAAATATTGATAATAATAAGGGTTAGTTATGAGAATAACTAGAGCTCAGAGAAAGCTACAAAGACAATAGGTCCAGAAGTTCTAGCCAATGCTTTTCTACCATTTTTTTTTAATAATAATGAACAAAGACCTTTTTAAGGGAAAAAAAAACATATAACTTTAGAGATTAGGGAAATGGAACATATCTTATGAAGCAGTTTTAGAGGAAAAACCACTCGTCTAAGTTGATGGCAGAAATAGTATTCACAAAAACACCTTCTGGAAAGCACTCCAACTAGACGCCGTGTACTGATAAGATTAGTAAAACTACAAGATATTTGTAAGACACCTAGTAAAGAATATGTTGGGATAATTAGTGGAATATTAGTATAGGTATTAGACGGGGCAAATTAGTAAATAGTTAGTAAGTCGGTTAAGGCTATTTATTATAAATAGGAGTAGGGTTGAGAGAAGGTGTGAAGAATTTGGTAGTGGTTTCCTAATTGGGAAATACTGAGAGAGAGTAGTCCTCTCGAAAGGGTATGTTATATTGTAATTTTCTTCATTGATATTGCAATATAATTCTATCTTTTAGTGTTCTGGTTGATTTTTGTGAGGTGGTATTCTAAGAATACCCCATGTTTATTATTAAAATCACGTTGTTGCCTCCAATTCAAATGGCCCAAAAGAGCACAAGAAATATTTCTCAAGCACTCTAGTTTTACCCAAAGACGGTATAACAGCATTTTAAGAAACCAACCACAAAAAATTTTCGGACAACATAAAATCAGACATAGTAACTGAGAAATTCCAATTGTCTCTAGCCAATTTGTAATGGATAAACAAAAACAATATCTTCCATATTTATAGTGTAATTCACATTAATCTCAAGATGTGCAGCTAGGAATCTTCTCAAGTTGGGTATGTACAAAAGGTAACTTTAACTTTTAAGAAACTCTAGACAAATTGTCTTCAATCAAGCCACCATCCTACCATTAGTGAATGTGGGCTCCATATCCCACCATGAAAACCAAAATCTGCTCCACAAATTTTTAGGCATCAAACACTACTGTAGTACCATTTGGCATTCACACAACAGATGTGGAACTAGCCATTTGAATCCAACCCGTACTAAGTTTGCTTGACATTCTGTCTTCTCAAAGAAACTTTCATAACCATCTTGACAAGAAAGCTTCATTTATTTTCTAGTGTTATGGGTTAAACCTCTCTACCCAAGGGAAAGAAGATTAATTTCGAATTAAGCAAATGACTTCCCACATCCAATTGGGCTCCTCCCAAAATGGATGGACTAGAAAAACTATTTTGGTCAGATCAATCTCTCAAGAGAATTTTCTCACCGTCCAAATTTGAAAGTGAAGGTATCAACACTTCTATGAACTTCGTAATGGGTGATAAATATTAGAGAGGCTGCTGACCCCATTTCAAATTGAATATTAAACTTCAAGAATCTTACTGATCCGAGGAGGACAAAGCAAAGAATCAAGGAAGGACAAAGGATGTTAGCCTGCAAACTGAAATACCCAAGATTATTCCAACCGAGGGAGACTGGATGGGAATTTGTAAGAGACCTTACTGCCCTTTCAAAAAGTTTCCTTCAAATCATCACAAAGCTGAAACCGAAACTAGTCTAGGCCAATTTCACTTTAACTCCCCAAAAAAATGCTTAGAAAACATTACCCAAACTGATAGCCATTGCCAACTGCCCAACCATTCTCCCTCCATCCTCCTTGCTGCATAGTCGTTGCCAACCATCCAACTTCAACTATCGTCCGACTCTAACGTCGTGTCGCTAGACACGTTTTTAATCAAAACTCATCTCCTCCGACGAGTTCAACGAGGGTTTTGCATCATCCACAACCCTTAGTGAGCATATTTAACATTTGAAGCATTCCCCAGAGCCTGTTCGACATCGAATCTAGATACCCACTCTGTTTCTACGTTCAATTTGAGAGTTCAAAGGATTTTGAATGCTGTCCAGCAAGGTGCCACGTTGTTGTGCGAGTTTTTAAGAGTAATTGTTACGTCGAATTACTTTTCCAAGTCAATTTAGATGTTGTTATTGAGCTTTAACCCCTTGAATTTTTGTTATGCTGCTGTTTGATGGAGGTTTTGTGAAACCCTGAATTTCACCTAAGTGAATTAGGTTAGAATTTGATTAATAAGGAAGCTTGTAGAGGAACAAAAGAGAAGGAAAATGCCTTGTGTTGAAAATTGGACCTTAAAGGCTAAAACTTAAGTTGTGGTTAAGTGAAGTTTTAGGTGACAAAAATTTTGACTAAGGGTTGAACGCATGAAGGCACCATGCGTTGGTAAGAGTCGTGCGGCCAAATCTAGGCACCAAGCGTTGGGATGTTGCGCTTGGCAAGGCAAGGTGTGAGCGTTGGGTGGTCGTGCAATGACATAAAGACACTGGCCAAGCGTTGGCATGAGTGGGCTGCTCATACGATGAACTAGGCAAGCGCTAGTTGAAGGGCATGCGGCCAGGCAAGGCGCTGGCGGATGTGCAAGAACAGGCCAAGCGTAGCGCGGGGGTGAACGCACGGTTGCACGCGTAGGGTTGCGCAAGGTTGAACACATGGCACTGGGCGAGCGTGAGGCGTGCAGCTGTGAGATGTGCGTTGATAAGACCGTATGATGCTTAGGTTGTTAGGCTAGGCAATGAGATGGCTATGCATTGATGTAGGCGTTGGTGTGAAGCTTGCGGCCAAGACACCAAGCACGGGGTGTTGTGCTTGGCAAGACCATGATGGACACATGGTGTGGGTGGCCGAGGGAAGGGACAAGGCATTGGCCAAGGTAATTAAAAGTTGATCGCATGAGGAGGGCAAGGTAATGCCTATGCGTTGAAGCCATGAGATGGCTAGGTCATTGAGAGGTTAGGGAAGGCTCATGGACGCATGTGACAATGTTGGCCTATGCGAGGAAGTGTACATGCATGCATTGGAGAACCATCCGATGGCCTAAGTATGGTTGTTGAGTGCATGAAGGTATGCGTTGGCCAAGGACGGCATGCGCCAAGGGCAAGCCATGCGTGGGGAAAGAGAGTGCGGCCAAGGGAGGTCATGCGATGGACTTGAGGCTAGTAAGGGCCAAGGAAGAGTCAAGCATTGGACAAAGACTATGCGATCAAGGGAGCACGCAGTCATTTGGTTGAGTATGCATTGACAAGTTGTGTCTTGGAGAGCAAGGCTAGGTTGGCAACTCATCCGGACATGTGGCTGAACAAGGGAGAGTTAGGTTTGAGCCAAGACTAGGTGGAGCCTAGAGGCATGAGAGGGCATGCAAAGTTGGGACTTTGATTTGGCTAAAGGAGATGAAGCCACTTCAAGGCAAAGGTGGCAAAGGGAGGCATTGGTAGCTTGAGGAAGGGGCACTTGGACATGCAATGGAGCTGGAGGTGTCATGTAGAGGGGAGTTTTGGACGCCTATAATTAGGGCAGGTTAGGGAGTTTTCTCACAATTCACTCGTGCCTTTTGAGTGATTTTAGTGTGAGAGTGTTCAAAAGAGAGTTAAGTGAGGGGTTCTAGGCTGCCGTTTGAGTTGGAGTGGTGAAAAAAGAGAAATCGACATTGGAAGGCAGGAGGCTCAGTTGGACGCACAGCACAGCGCAGCGCCCATCGCCTGACGCCCGTGCTTGCGCGCGCACCCAACAGCCCATCGCCCAGCCCTGCCTGTGCGTCATCGCCAACGCGCAGACGCTCCATGCAAGGTGTCACGGTCATGCTTGTCCAGGGCGTGTTGCCCATGGCCGCATGACCACCTCCACCTCTTTTTACTATGCTTTCATCCTATGTATTTCCTTTTGCTAGGTAGTTAGGTTTATATGTACTTTTCTTAGTGAGTAACCGCTCGCCCATTTTCATATGTAAGGGTAGCAGTGTGTTTTTGTTCAGAATGCACTATATAGGGATAAGACTAACTATCACTTCCCCATACCCGGAGTAGTATGTTATAAATATGTTGTTGTTGCTTATTGCTTTCTAGCCTACTACAATCTTTCTCTTCTCTATTCTTACAATCAAACTGTTTGCGAAAACCTTTTCTCCAAACCTGTTTTCTAAAACCATTTTCTCTAAAACGGGGGTGGAGGTTGCGAAAGGCACCCGGTGTGCCATCGGCTGTCCGTATTCGAATTGGCTGACTTGTTCGTGAGCGGGAACAAGTGCCGCACAATTGCTTAGTGAAGCTTCGGAAAGTGCAATTGTGACAGTTGGTATCAGAGCCAAGTTGGCTCGTAGAGTTGAGAAGCTGTGATCATATCTGCTACGAAGCAGTTGGGCATGTCCCATGTTGACCGATTGGTTGAGATTGAAGAGCAAATACTCTATTTAATAGAAGTTCCTGATCAGGTTCGGTTCCTAGAGACTTGGTTACAAGAAGTCGCCGACAAGGCCGATGAAATTGATGCGGTGGCTGGCCGCTTAGACGGGATGCCCGTCAGGGAATTGTTGACAAGGGTTGAGACCATAGAAGCAAAAACTACGATGGATAGGCCTCTTGAGCATGGGGATGGTTCGTCGGGATCTGTTGCCCCGATAGAAGAGCGTGTCAAAGAACTAGACAACTTGCAGAGAGTGATCATTCAGATGGTGATCAAAATGTCCAAGAACTTTCGAGCCACCATCGATGTCATCCAGGCAGAGATTGCGGACATTAGTACAAAAATTAACCTCACCATTAAAGCGGTGGGAAATCAAGCCCCAGTCGGGGGTGTAGCCCAATTCAACAGGGTAAAAGTACCCAAGCTTAAGCCCTTCTGTGGGGCTTGTGACGCAAAGGCGCTAGAAAATTTTATCTTTGACATGGAACAGTACTTCAGGGCTACAAACACAGCGACTGAAGAGTCAAAGATCACCCTAGCGACGATGCACCTAGCAAAGGATGCAAAGTTATAGTGGAAGTCCCGTTTCATGGATGTCCAAAAGGGTCGTTGTACCATCGACACGTGGGAGAGACTGAAATAAGAGTTGCGTTTTCAGTTCTTCCCTGAAAATGTTGAGATTTTGGCAAGACGCAAGCTACAGGAATTGAAACATACTGATACTATTAAGGATTACATGAAACAATTTGCCGGATTGATGTTGGACATAAGAGACATGTCCGAAAAAGACAAAGTTTTCTGTTTTATCGAAGACCTGAAACCGTGGGCAAAAACAAAATTGTATGAGCAAAGAATACAGGATCTCCCAGCCGCATATGCAACGGCCAAACGGTTATTTGACTTAATTGATGAATCTCAAGAGATGAGGCAACACTCGAGATCCCCTAATAGGAGGAGAAAAAGCAACGGTTCGAGCCCATCGAGAAACAGTGGGGGAGATAAAGACAACAATGGGGATAATAGACCTCCTCAGCAGACGACTGGAAATACGTGGCGGGGGTAGAATCAGAAGAATTTTTATAGGCCCTTATCCTGTTATATATGCAAGGGTCCGCACAAGGCGAGCGAATGTCCCAAACGAGCCGTCTTTAATGCTTTCCAAGCCTCATTAACTTCGGACTGGAAACGCAAAGCTATTCAGGTAGAAGACGAAAATATGCAAGCAAAGGAAGATAGAACCCCACGGGTTGGGGCCCTGAGATATTTAGCTGCCCTCCAAAAGGATGTAGGAGAAGAAAAGGGATCCCACGGAGGTAGACTGATGTATGTTGATGCTTGGGTCAACCATAAATCGGCCAAAAGTAACATGGTCGATTCGGGGGCCACCCATAATTTTATGTCCGAAACAGAAGCCAGACGGCTTAATCTCCGTTTTAAAGGAGGCGCAGGTAAAATAAAAGTAGTGAATTCTGAGGCCTTGCCGATTACAGGAATGGCAAAGAGGACAGTCGTAAAGTTGGGGGACTGGAGTGGCCCTGCCGATTTCGTGATCGTTAAGATGGATGACTTTGATGTGGTGTTGGGAATGGAGTTCTCGCTTGAGCACAAGGTAATACCGATACCCCTCACCAAGTGTTTAGTGATCACCAGCTCTACGCCCACCGTTGTGCATGCTGAGATCAGACGGCAGAAGGGGATAAGGATGATCTCGGCCCTCCAGTTGGAGGACTTTACCCACGAGTCAGTCGAAACCACGAAGAGAAGGCCCCCCAAGACATCCTGTACGTCTTGGATCAGTGTCGTGTTGTGGAGCCGGACAGTTTACACAAGTCCCCGACTCCAACGAGGAGGAGAAGAAGAAGAAGGAAGCCTAGAAACCGAGAGTTCCTACCAGGAGACTGGGTTCAAGTAAATTTGTGCCTGGGACAGTTTCAAAGTCGGGGGCAAAGAGAACATTGCCTCGTGAGCAACTTTAAAGGACCGGTGGAAGTCATCGAAAGGGTTGGGAAAGCCTCTTATCGGGTGCAGTTACCATCGTGGATGGAGATTCATCCTGTCATCTACGTAAGTAGACTGAAACCCTATCATCCCAACCATGCCGAGGAGAGATGTAGGGTGGTGACCCGTCTGCACGCCACAATAAAGAGAATGGCAGGAGAAGAAGCCTACGAGAGACTTGCGGGAAGGGGTGACAAAGAGGAAGGACTAGGACCAAGTTGGGAAGAGTTCCTGGAGAAGTAGAGAAGCCTCCAAGACAGAGAAGTTCGTTGGGAGCGCATGGAAGGCCTCAAAGGCTGCTCAACAGTATGCTGAGTTCGAGCAGAGTCGGTTGACGGGGACGTCAACCAATTGAGTGGGGGAGAATGTCACGATCATGCTTGTCCAGGGTGTGTTGCCCATGGTCGCATGACCGCCTTCACCTCTTTTTACTATGCTTTCATCCTATGTATTTCCTTTTGTTAGGTAGTTAGGTTTATATGTACTTTTCTTAGTGAGTGACCGCTCGCCCATTTCCATATGCAAGGGTAGTGGATGTGTTTTTGTTCAGAATGCACTATATGGGGATAAGACTAACCACCACTTCCCCATACCCGGAGTAGTATGTTATAAAGTTGTTGTTGTTGCTTATTACTTTCTAGCCTACTACAATCTTTCTCTTCTCTATTCTTACAATCAAACTGTTTGCGAAAACCTTTTTTCCAAACCCGTTTTCTAAAACCACTTTCTCTAAAACGGGGATGGAGGTTGCGAGAGACACCCATTGACTGTCCGTATTCGAATTGGCTGACTTGTTCATGAGCGGGAATAAGTGCCGCACAATCGCTTAGTGAAGCTTCGGAAAGTGTGATTGTAACACAAGGCGCGTGCGAACGCCTAAGGCAAGGCGTACGGACACCCTAGCGCACGGTTGCACGTGTCCCACCACCAACCTTGCGCGCGCGGTTGCCCAGGCACATGCCCAGCCCAACGCTGCGTCCCTGCCCACCCTGTGCGACGTCTGACGCCCAGCAGTGCCCAGCTGTGCGCGTCCACGCCCACCTTGCAGCCCCAACACCCATAACCTGCCAAAACAACCTCCAAAAGCTGTTTTAGGAAAATTAAACCTATTTTAGTTTTTTTTAAAGGGGGTAAGCTGGTTATTCTAATTTTAAGTTATTTTTGGATTAAAATAGAATTATTGGAGGAATTTTTGGACTAATTTGGGATTTCTTGAAAAGAAGTGAAATTCAAGGAAACCCAGGCCAGGAGATGTGCTAGGCAAATTCTTGAAGGATAAACAGGAGAACTGTGAGTGGGGTTTTATTGTTTTATTATGTTGAATTCTATATATATGTGTAAAGTTTGGAAATGGCATGATCGGAAAGTGTGTTTTCTGAATTTCATTTGATTTAATTCATGAAATATTGTTGTTGTGATTTGCATTGGAAATTGGGATTGTACCCTGGGAATTGTTAGCGTGCCTACAGCACGTCTAGCAGGATAATGTCGACATGTGCACATTTTGTGGACTATAAGGGTATCTTTGAAAGTCATTAGGATTGTTAAAACTAATATTGTATAATAGTACAAACCTTGTAATTGCTCATAAAAATGAATTAAGTTTTATTTATTAGCTATTTGTGGAAGGGTATAAAGTTGGGCAATTGGTATCAAAAGGGTGGTATCAGCTATCTTCACGTCTTCTTCCGAGTCTGGGAGACAAGGCTCGGGAGGGGGTGTGATAGGTTTTGAGAAAATTTTTAATGGAAATCAATTTGGGTAATGTTTTCTAAGCTTCTTCTTTTCTTTTTTTTTTTTTTTTTTTTTTTTGGAGTTAAAGCGAAATTGGCCTAGACCAGTTTGGGTTTCAGCTTTGATGATTCGGGAGAAACTTTTTGAAAGGGCAGTAAGGTCTCTTACAAATTCCCATCCAGTCTCCCTCTGTCTGAATAATCTTGGGTACTTCAGCTTGCAGGCTAACATCCTTTGTCCTTCCTTGATTCTTTGCTTTGTCCTCCTCGGATCGGTGAGATTCTTGAGGTTTAATGTTCAATTTGAAATGGGGTTAATAGCCTACACCTTCACTTTCAGATTTGGATGATGAGAAAATTCTTTGTGAAAGATTGATGATAACTGGCAGAAATGCCAGTTATTATAAGCCTTTTATTTAGAATCATGAGGGCTAATAAGTAGAAAATGCAGTGATAATACTTAGAATTTGCGAAAAAATGAGTTTTGCGTCAATTAGCACCTAGATCCTCACTGACCCCAATATTATGCATTACTCCATGCCAAAGTGTCTACTTTTGTAGCTATCGCAGGAATCAAACACATGCATTGGAAATAAGCAATCGAAGACAAACGCATGCGCTGAAGCCAGGCGATCGCAAAGACAAACGCATGCGTCCATCACATGGAAGTTGCGGTGATCGTATGCGTCCATTGCATGGAAGTTATGGTGATCGTATGCATCATGCATGGAAGTTGCGGTGATCGTATGCGTCCGTTGCATGGAAGTTGCGGTGATCGTATGCGTCCGTTGCATGGAAGTTGTGGTGATCAAGCGAATGCGGTGATTAAATGGAAATTGCGGCCACGGAGTCACAACCATAATAGAAGGAAGATTGCAAGATGGGTAGAACGCGTTGATGCTTCAGCTGAAGCAAGCTCAGACGCATACCTTGTGAGTATCAACAAGATAAGACGATGTGACATTGCCCATACCGCGACAAAAGCATCAGTGAGCCATAACACAATCATGATAGCTGTCGGCGTTTAAACTCTATAAATAGCCTTTGGACCTTCATTTCAACACATCCGAACTTCTGCCTCAAGGCAGAGGTTTGTGATCACAGATGAGAGCTTGAACCAGATTTTCAGTGAGAATTCTTCACCTCCACAAATCAGACCGAGTGACGACTAGAGTTTTCGCCAGAGATGGAGCTCGAGAGAGACATCTCCACCATTCATCCATGGCACCACCGGCAGCCTTGACGCAGAGTCCTTCATTTCTCTTTTAATCTCTGTATTGTATTACATTTTAGCTTAAGATATTAAGACATTTTGTGATCAATGCAAATCTTGATTCCTTCATTGTAGTCTTCTTCATCATATTCATCTCTATCATAGTTTATCTAGCGTTTATTTATCAAAGGCGATCGCATGCTTAATCGTGTAGCCTAGAGATAGGACGCATGTAGCAACCCACCGAGAGGTGTGCATTGTGCGAGTATAGTGAGTTAATCCTCCTTGCTTGGTGAAAGGTTGTAGCAACGCTTGTCTATGGGATGTTGCATTGTTTGTCTATAAGTTAAATAGCCGCGTCTAACTGCCTGAGAAGGTAAGAGATGGAACGCACTAAAGCAAAGTTCGCATTGTTCCTAGAGATAAGCACAATCTTATGCTCGACACAACCATGCATTATAGAGATATAGTCATGCGACTGACCACCGAGAGGTATGCGATGCGTTAGTGCAATGAGCTGGGATTACTCAGACGATTTAAGATAATAAACATTACTATACGTTGATGGTTGTTGTGTCTCTACCTATTCTCATCGCAAGTCTTCTATTGCTCAATCTGTTTAGTTAGGAGTAGGAGTAGTGTGTAAATCCATTAAACTTCTTTTTAATTTTTTTATTCATCGCCTCAAACGCATTGCTTCACAAGCATTATTGAGTGACAAGTCCCTGTGTTCGACCTCGGATTACCCGAGAAACTTGCGTTCGCGTTATAATTGGCGCGAGCGTAAGAAAACTTGTGATAGGAACGCGTGGTCATTGCATACTAGATTAACGCATCTTCATTCCGACGCATGACCTCAGACGCATGGGTGCAAACACATAAACCATGTCTAACGCATGATTGCATGTACAACCCCATCCATCCATAATAATAATAATAATCTTTCCTACCAACAATTGACCTGACCAAAACAGTTTTTCTAGTCCCTCCATTTTGGGAGGAGCCCAATTGGATGTGGGAAGTCATTTGCTTAACTAGAAATTAACCTTCTTTCCCTTGGGTAGAGAGGTTTAACCCATAACACTAGAAAATAAATGAAGCCTTCCTGTCAAGATGGTTATGAAAGTTTCTTTGAGAAGACAGAATGTCGAGCAAACTCACTACAGGTTGGATTCTCCACATCTGTTGTGTGAATGTCGAATGGTACTAAAGTAATGATTGATGCCTAAAAATTTGTGGAGCAAATTTTGGTTTTCATGTTGGGTTAGGAGGCCAAATTCACTTATGGTAGACAATTTGA
Organism: Benincasa hispida; assembly: GCF_027475165.1. NCBI lineage: Eukaryota > Viridiplantae > Streptophyta > Magnoliopsida > Cucurbitales > Cucurbitaceae > Benincasa > Benincasa hispida. The sequence continues at coordinate 3,490,569 of NC_143480.1, forward strand.
CCTCTGTTTTTGTTCATCCACTACGAATTGGCTAGAGACAATTGGAATTTCCCTGTTACTATGTTTGATTTTATGTTGTCCGAAAATTTTTTGTGGTTGGTTTCTTAAAATGCTCTTATACTATTATCTTTAGGTAAAACTAGAGTGCTTGAGAAATATTTCTTGTGGTCTTTTGAGCCATTTGAATTAAAGGCAACAATATGATTTTAATAATAAATAGAGGGTATTGTTAGGATACGACCTAACAATAACACTCGAGAACACAAGAATCAACAAGAACACTAAAAGATAAAATTATATTGCAATATCAATGAAGAAAATTACAATATAGCATAGCCTTTCGAGAGGGCTACTCTTTCCCAGTATTTCCCAATTAGGAAACCACTACCAAATTCTTTACACCTCCTCTCAACCCTACCCCTTCTATTTATAATAAAAAACCTTAACCAACTTACTAACTATTTATTAATTTGCCCCTTCTAATACCCATACTTATCGCTCCATCCAAATTTAGCTTTCAAATTATATAACTTTATCAATGTAGACATTTTGGTAAAAATTTTACAATTTTGGTAAAATGGTTTATTGGCATCATCCAGTAGTTTTTCAAAATTATAGGATTTGTCATTAAAATAGTTGTGTGCAACTTCAAACATTCCAATTGTGTCATCAACATCAACATCATCCTCATCAACTTCTTCTCTTGCATTAGTAGACACATTTTCATTATTCTCTTAATCGGTAATGATTCATCGTGAAAAATTCATATCTGATAACTTTGATCGATACCATTAAAAAAATAAGTGATCTCTTATTGTATTCACATTTAGAGTCTTTACATTCACGCACTTCAAACAAGGACAACTCATGACATTCAGCATATTTGAGTGTTAGACCATTTTTATTAAACATCTCAACCCCTAAACCATACTCAATTGACATGCTATTCTTTTTCACCCATGACTTATCCAAAATTGTACAATATGTGACTTAATCTACAAAAGAGAGAAACAATAACGAGGAAGAATTACATAACTTTAAGCTCGTGAAGTTAAACCATAACCAACAATAAGACCTAAACTTGTTTATATCAAATTATGAGACGAACACAAACTAATACAGATAAAATATTTTCAAGACTAAAATATAACCCAAGAAAATGTTCTATAAGCACATTAACCACCAAACAAAAAGATAATAGCAAGGCCATCAAACAAGTTCATATTTTTTTAACTAATTTCATTTCAATGCTTCAAAATCTTATGAACCATAATCAACAAAAATACCTAAATTTGTTAAAATTAAATTGTGAGAAAAACTTAAAAAAAATAATATACACAAAATATTAAAGACTAAAATATAATTATAAAAAAAAAAATCTATATAAAATTGAACCACATCAAGCAAAAAGAACAAAGCACATGTTCTTGAACTTATTTTCATTCCAACGTTTCAAAATCTTAGGAAGCTTAAACATTGAAATAAAAATAAATAAATAAATAACTTTAAATTACTAAATTGAAAATAAATATCAAATTTTACCTTTAGAGCAAACAACCCACACCAAAATTGTGATGAGCTTCACTCAACCCACAAGCTTGAACGGATCTGATCCAGAGTTCAAATATTGGAACAGATTTGGGCTGAGACCGGCAGATCTGACGAATGCACAACACCGGCGAGCGGAGCTGAATCACCACGCTGACGACCGGATCGGATGACCCAAGAGCAGATCAGACTAGTGGACGACCGGATCCAAAAACCCACGATCAGGTCTACACGAGCGAAGAACGGAGCGGCGAACGGAGGTCGAAACGCGAACGGCCACCGCGAACGAGAAACCTATACGCCGGATCGACCTACACGCGAACGGCGAATGGAGGCCGAATCGACGAACGGAAGCCGGATCCACAGCTGACCTGCACGATCGACGACGAACGGAGGCCGAAGCTTCACCCACGATCGACGGACGACGGCAAGGGTTTGGAAGGTGAAGTCAAAGGCCAACAAGAGGGGTAATTGACATTTTTAACCTCCTTTGAAGTTTTCGTTTTCTTTTCTTTTCTTTTTTAAAATTTTGGACACAAAACTTGTTTTTTGCCCTTTGACGATAAAAGTGATGGAAGCAATGAAAACTTAAAATGATTAATTACTTTTCTACCTTTTATCTCTTATCTACCCTCAAACCACCAATTTAATGTTTTAATTTCAATATCCATTTTCCAAATTTTAGATTTTTAATTTTTCATAATGTCATATTTTTCATATTTAATTAAAAATTTAAAATTAGATATTCTATAGTTGTTCTTTCCCGCCATTTTCAAATTCTAGTCCGATCAAGTATTCAATTAGGCCTACATTTTTTTAATTAATTTTTGTAATTCATGATTTTTGCATCCATCATAATATTGTCTATAAATTGGATTTTTTGGAAGGTTTTTAAATGTAAATGAAAAAAAAATCTCATTAAATTAAAAAGGAAAAAATTATTGATTGATAAATTTTACTTCTTAAATCAAACAAATTAGTTAATTTTAAAATATTATCATTTTAAGATTCAAACAAAAATGAAAAGATTAAATCCATGAATTACACATGGAATACTTGCATGCATAAGAGAGGAAAAGAAGTTGAAAAGTCACCAAGTTTATACGCAAGAGAAGATATCTAGGAATTTTAATTAGCATTAAATATTGATTTTTTTTAAAATAATGTTATTTTAATATTTATTGACAAAGTTGTGAAATCGTGGACGGGGTCTACAGTTTTGAGTCAACACATAAATCGTGTACCCCGTCCACGATTTAAGGCTAAATCTATTTTTTTTCGATTTAAGGCTAAATCTATTTTTTTTTTTCCATTTTCCCTTGACTTCTATCTTCTTCTTTTATTTTTTAGCGTTTTCAAAGGCCCTCACGGCTAAAGTGTTTGAAGGTCACCTATAGAGTCTAGGTCTACGAAGTTTGTAAACTAGGACAAGTGGGAGAACTTTTGGATATATGCCCTAGTTTATTGTATTCATATGTTTATTGTACTCATATGTTTCTCGATTAAATTCAACATTGTGATACTCCACTAGGAGTTTTAGTCCAAGTGGGAGTTTGTTGGATTTTATGTCCTAAAACTCGTAGTTTGTAAATTAATAAACATATTCTGTTTTGTTTTTTGATAAAGTTGTTATTGAAATTGTAATCTTGAATCCAATAAACTAAGGTTCTGGGGCTATTTAATGTAGTTTGAACTTTATGTAGTGACATAAATGTGGATCAAGTTCAAATATATAGCCAAAATGGTCTATAGTATATGAATAAGGTTGGACGCCTTATTCTGAGGACACTATAGATGCGGCCCACTTTGTAGTTAGTACAAACGATGTGATCCTGAATTGTTCATATAGAGATATGTGAGTGGTGGCATCCTATGCAATGAGTTTGCATAAAACTGAACTATGAAATAGTCACTTTTTACGTTCTAAATGCTGTTTTATGTATAAAACAGACTATTTCGTTAATTGATGACCTAGATAACTTAATCTTGATCCTGAGTTAACTATGAACTCTTGTTCACTCAGAATTATCCTTAAATCTGCATAGGTGAGGGCAACTCAATATCCCTGGCCCAATAAGCCTCCCATTTCAAGGGTAAGATCGGGTGGATAGCTGGGAACATAGGCTGCAAGACGGAATTCAATCATACCCGTTATAGGGATAGTAGATAGGTTGTTCCCTCTAGTACTGAATCCAGGTCTTGAACAAGGGGCTCCACCCTCTCCTTGGTCCGAGAGGGATTCCGTTTATAGGTTGGACCTTAAACCAATTGTTCATTAGAGGATCAGTGGAACTTAAGGAATAAGATGTAGTCTCGGGGGTAAAACGGTTTTTATGACCCAGCCGAGATTACGAACAACCTGCGAAGGATTAGCTTACTAATCATGGTTATATCAAATGGACACGAATATATCTATAGTGAGGGAAGTGCAACTACGGGACTCTAGTGGAATGACCCGTTAGTTAACGAATGTTGATTAGCTCCGTCTAAAGAGTTTAGCCACCTAATCTCGTATCGTTGGAGCCTATGATCTATAGGTCCATTAGGTTCCCGTACTAACGCATATGGAATAAACTTAGAACAGTATGATAGAATAATTCGAATTGTTTGAATTAGGTGAAGAGAAAGAAACCGACAAGTATATGTGATATAGTGTTCGAATTTTTCAATTTAGAGATACAACTTTAATATTTAAATTTGATTTAAATATTAAGAATATGAATACGTTCATATTCGGAAGCTCGGAAATGATAGAAATGGTCAAAGATGTAAAAAGTCAAAGAGTTGACTTTTGATTTTGAAAAGTCAAACTTTGACCGACCTTATATTCAAATGTGATTTGAATTTTGAGAAAATGAATGCGGATCCATGCTCAGGAGGTCAAAATTAGTCAACACGGAAAAAATCATAAAAAGTCAAAATGTTGACTTTTTGGTCAAAGTTTGACTTTGACCAAATGACTATTTTGCCCTTTGACTAAAGTTAGTGGAAAAATCCAAACTTTTGTTGGATAATTCCACTAACAAAATAGTGGGCTAGGTGTTGGCTTGTAGTAGAGACATTAAGCTCACTAAGATAGTGAATTATAAGTGTTGGGATTTTATGGATTTGGTTCATGGAATTGTTGCATGGTTTTTTCTATAAATTGGGCTTTTGAATTTGGATTTAAAACTCTTGCAATTTTGTCAAATTTAGTTTTTCAAAATTGGGCTAAAAAACAAAGGGAAAACCCAAAACCAAAGATCCATCTTATTTTCCATCTCTTTTCTCTCTCTCGGTTTTCTTCATCCACCGGGTCCCACACCTCGGTTCTGAGTCCAGAGGATAGTAGGTCAACTCTAGTGGTGGTCCGGAAGAGTTCAGGTCGAGATTCAGCGAGGAAAAGCGTTGTTCGGGAGGTACAAAGGTTGTATCCCATCCCTTTTAATTCACTGTTTTTTTCCTTCAAATGCATGCTATTTTCTTTTAAATTAAAAGCAATTAGAGTGTAATTAGATCCTAATTCCACTGCGTATATCTCGTGTTCTATCAGAAGGGTATCGACGAAGCCTTTGAACTTGAAGATGGAGGAGCATCCAAGTTTGATTTTAAAGAGGAAGCGAAGCGCATTCCAAATTTGTGCCTTTTATTTACTATGCTAGCTCTTTACGAGGGATGAACGTCTTCAATCCATTGTGTTGCCTCCAATAGGGATGGACATCTTCAATCTGGAGTGTCATTCTTTAACGTGGATGATCAACATCAATCTTGTAGTATCGTACTTAGGTGGTTGCGATACCTTTTCTGATGGACTAAACTCAAATTTCTTTAAGTTTCCTTCGTACCTTTAAAGAAAGGGATCAAATCATGACGAAGTTCAAGTTTTTTTTTTTTTTTTTTTTTTTTTAACTGGACTAAACTTGAAATTTCTTTCAAGCTGCCTACGTATCCTTCATAATAATAGGGATCAAGTCATAATGTAGTTCAAAAAGGATTTTTTTTTTTTTTTTTTTATGCGCGACTGAATTTAAATTTCTCTAAATTACCTATGTACCCTTTATAATGACAGGGATCAAATCGTAACATAGTTCGTAAAAAGAATTTTTTTTTTGGGTCGTTCACATTTTAAGTTCATGTGGGCCAGGAGCACATGCAGTTTAGGCTCTTGCGATGAGGAGCTTCTTCATTTAAACATCAGAAGCTCTTATTTCATCATGGTTTTTATCACCCTCTTCATTTGTAGGATTCGTCAATATGATGAGTTTTGGCTTGACTATTAAGGAACCTTTTGTACTTATGTCAACAGAAAATTTCCTCTTCATGCGTGAAGAGACACGACTGTAAATCTTTTTGTTGTTGTTTTCTTCATGGAATGACGTCGCCTTCTAGATTTTCATCATTCCTTTATGTTGATCGTTTGTTGTTTTGAGACGATCAAAAGCAAGTGCTAAAGATCGATCTTTCTTTGATGTGGTTATACTTAGCCTTTTGAAGGCTGAAGTTCGAGTAGAAGTAGTTGTTGAACATTGGTCTTCTTCTCCTACCATGGTCATACTTAATCTTTGAAAGACTGAAAATCGAGCACTTGAAGGCTTAATACAATCGAAGACAGAAGTTCTTTGCTTCATTTCTTCTGAGTCGTTGACTTCTTCGACAGTTATATGATTGTTGTCAACTTCCACTATGTCGACAATGTGACATGCAATAACTTATGATACTTTCTCTGGATGATTATTGAGAAAGCTTATTGGGAGAAATTCTGCCAAAGTTGCTGGCCGTCGGAATTGAGGAAAGTTCTTGTCTTCTTTCTTAGCAGGCTTAGGCTTCCGTGTCATCTTTTTGCCTTTCTTTTTATGAGTCTTGTTCATTCTTCTATAGCTTTGATAGGAACGTGCCTCTTTTTGGGTGGAGTTTGGTTGTCTTCTTTTTCGACGAGTCACAACTATCCACCCTTCGTTGTCATCTCCAACAAGCTCATCTTTCTTTTTGGAATTTGCTGTTTGAATCTCTTGTTGGAACCAAACAACTATAGGCTTGAAGGCTCCGAACTGGATCAGGCTTTGTCTTTGAGCATGGGACACAGACAGTGTTAGAACACTTGAAGTTGCTGCTACTGTAGCGTGATTTATCTGGGCTATTTCATCCAAATATAACTAAATCTTCTTTTCACGAGCCAACTTCAGAATTCGTTCCTTCAACACGAAGCACCTTTCAACTGGGTGACTAACGACCCGATGATACTTGTAGTAGTTAGGATCATCTACTTTTCCTGCTTATTCTGAGCACTTGCATTTCGGCAGCTAAATAAGTTGCTTCTCTAGCAGTTGCTCAAACATATCTACCACATCAGAGTCAGGGAATAGATAAACCTTATCTTGTCTTTCTTTAAGAGTTGGACGACGCTTCTCACCCTCATTGTGCCTTCTTTCAAATTTTGTTTGTTTTCCTTTGGAGGAAAATTTCTGCAGGGTCACATGAACGACCATAGATTCTTTTGTGGCACTATCCACAATATTTTCAGTGCCCTTGGATTCATTGTATTTTCTCCCTTCTAGGACTAGGAAATTTTTAGTTCCACTGTTGGCGATGCTCAGCTCCATATCATGAGCGCGTGTTGCCAACTCCTCAAATGTATGAGGTTTTATCCCTTGTAGGATGTACAGAAGCTCTCAATGCATGCCTTGAGTGCACATCTCCACTGCAGATAATTCAGTGAGTCTATCTTTGCAATCTAGACTCAATGCTCTCTATCGATTGATGTAATCGATGACTATCTCTCCCTTCCACTGTTTGGTGTTCGTCAGCTCCATCATGCTAACAGTGCGCCTTGTACTGTAGAAGCGGTTCAGGAACTCCATTTCTAGCTGTTCCCAACTATCAATCACTTCTGTTCCAAATCAGTATACCAATCGAAAGCATTTTCTTTCAAGGTACGGACGAACTGCTTGACTAGTTGGTCTCCTTTGGTTCTTGCATTTTCGCAGGTTTCAATGAAGTATGCAACATGTTGTTTTGGATTGCCCTTTCCATCGAATTGCTGGAACTTTGGAGGTTGATACCCAATTGGCATTCTTAGGTTGTCGATTCTCTTGGTGTACAACTTGGAGTACATAAAAGAGGATTGTGATGGTCTTCCGTACTGAACCCGTATAGAGTTTGTAATCATATCCTGCAGCTGTTGAATTGACAGGGTGGCAACAGAGGTAAATTGTTGCGGCCGGTCTTCCTACAAGACAATCTTTCCTTTATTGTTGGCTTTTGTAGTTGGAGATTGACTCGACTCAGCGGTTTCTCGAGCCTACATTTGATCTCTTAAATCAGCGATTTCATGATCTCGCTCTTCAACAGCTTTCGTTAGGAAATTTATCTTCCTTTCCATCTTTGCCATGGCTGACTCCGTCGTTACGTCACTCACCATGATAGATAATACATCAAAGTACGATTCTTTATCTGATGGATTAGTAGCAGAAACATAGCCGTCGAACAAGGGATTTTCTTTAATAACGATCCCGCCTTTAGTAGATTCCATTAGCTTTTATGTGATGACATAGCTTATGTAAGTATCGTTTACGACGGTAGCTTTGGATAAAACTTTCTTTGGTGCCATTTGTAGGTTTATGGACTTGAATGATGAGAGGGATGAGAGGTAGAGAGGTCCCACCCGGCATGCCAATTTGTTCACACGAGTTTTCAAGAGAAACTTGTTTCGTGGAGTTGAACTTGAGTTGGTGTTGATGTTGAAGTTGATTTGATGCGATGTGGTTCGATCTCTAATACTTGATCCTCTGATTCTCTCTCAGTTGGGTGAATTTGCTTGACTTGAAGAAGAAAAGCACCAAATGTTCTTGAAGTAGAAGTCTTTAGAAGTTTTGGAAGAGTCTTTGTGTCTTCAAGGGCCTTCTGTCTTCTAGGAGTGCAGCTTTGCAGCTTGTTGATGAATTCTCTTGGCTCTCTGAATGTAGAAAATCCTCCCCTGAAATGAGAAAAGTGCCTCTATTTATAAGGCTCTCTGATGGGCTTCATGGGCTTAGGCCTGGTTAGCCCATGGGTTTGGGCTTGGTTGGTCCATGGGCATAGCCTTTCGGCCCAATTAATTGAATTTAGGTCTGATTTGACATTTTGGTCAAATTCAACCTATTTTTGGGCTTGGACTTTGACCCAAATAATAATATCAAACTAGGCCAAATTAATCTTATGTGATTCATCGGTCATGATAAAACCACGTGGCGTCATTGAAATTTGTCTTCAACTTCAATTTGGGACATATGTCAATTTCTAATTGGACCCAAATTTAATGATTTAAAATTTTGTCATTAATTTAGTAAATGACGTGGCAACTTGTGATTGGTCCAAAATTTCTCATTCAACATTATCTTCTTCTTTTATTTTTTTTTAGTGTTTTTTGCATTTTCGAAGAATTTTTTACTGTGAAATTCAAATTTTTAAAGGCCAGTAAAATAAAAATTGAATCAAATTTCTAGCCACGAATTAATTCTAAATCTATTTTTTTCCCACATTTTCTCCCAACTTTTTTTTCTTTTATTTATTTATTTTTTTGTATTTTCGAAGAAACTTTTACGGTAAAATTTAAATTTTTAAAAGCCTACGGTATTTGTCATTACTTTTAAAAAATACATTATTCTTGAACTTACTCCTTAAATATCGCATAAAACATGAATGAAAAAAAATATTTGAAAAATAAAAGAAAAATGAAAAAATTAAATACATGAACTACACATGGAATAAATGCATGCCAGAGAGAGAAAAAGTTGAAAATTCACCACGTTTAACATGAGAGAAGATATTTAAGAATTTTAGTTAGCATTAAATATTGCATAAAACTTGTATCTCTTTATTTATTTATTTTTTTTTTAAAAAAACGTGTATCTCTTTCTTCTATTCTTTTTCTTCTATTCTTTTCTTCTTCCTCTTCTTCAAAATCTGCAACTTCTTTTTTCTATTTTTCCTTTCATTTCCGATAAGGTTCTTTTTCTCCATAGACAATCCTGTCCGGCCAATTATGGGACCGGTCGGCCCTACTCGAGCTATTTTCCTGTTAAAGAATATGCCACATCAACGACTAAGGAGGAGTCAAAAAAACACATCAGCTAAAGAATGTCATGTCACTGAGGTAAGTCATGGAGGATTATTCCTTTAGTGCTCCAGATTTCTATTAAGATTGGATGATAACAAACAAATATTCATTCTTCATGTATTGGACCATGTGTCCTCATTTTATTAGTCATTTGGTATATACTTTTTAAATTTTTTGAATCCCTAAAATAGGGAACAGTGTATAAATTGGGCATGTTGCCCCTTTCCAATGTAAGAAAAGAATACGAAGAGGCAAAGTTGAAAAGTTCTCTATCTATCGTTTGGTAATTTGGTTCCATCGTGTACAACGATTAGCTAAACGATTAAATACACTGTTCATCGTTTAGCGCTGAGTGTCCATCATGTACAACGAAAAGGTAAATGATAGCCTTTATCGTGTAGCTCCCGAATCCTGTCGTATACAACGAAAAGGTAAACAATAACTCGTTTTACTATCGTATAAGTTCCGAGGCTCCATCGTGTAGTACGACGAGGTAGTCGTATACAATGAAAAGGTAAACGATAACTCGTTTTACTATTGTATAAGTTTCAAGGCTCCATCGTGTAGTACGACGAGGTAAATGATAATGTTTATCTTCACATCGTTTAAATACCCGACTCTATCGTGCACAACAAAGAGGTAAACGATACCATTTTCCATTCGTTTTATTTTTCTAACTTGGTATCAGAGCTGCTATGGAAAACACCACTGTCACAGGATTCAACGCGACTACTGAATCGTCAAAGTTCAGCACACCTCCCCTTAATCAACTGTTAAATCAAATAACTAGCACCAAGTTGAGAAGAGGTATTTTTATGTTGTGGAAGACGCTAGCTCTTCCAATCCTGGAAGGATACAGACTTAAAGGTCATCTGTTTGGAACTAAGGTATGTCCTCCTATGTTCATTGTGTCTACTTCATCAGTTGCTGAACCTGGTGAAGCAAACTCTCAAGCCTCAGAAGGAGCTTCGAGCTCCACCTGCGTAAAGTCCCTAAACCCACTGTATGAAGCTTGGGTTGCAACAGACCAACTTTTGTTAGGGTGGTTATACAACTCTATGACTCCTGAAGTTGTTGTACAGCTGATGAGGTACGAAAGTACTAAGAGTCCATTCACTCGTTGTTTGGAGTTCAGTTGAGGCAGAAGAAGAATATCTTCGCCAAGTTTTTCAACAGACTCGTAAGGGTAACATGTTAATGTCTGAATATTTGGAACTTATGAAGCTTCACTCTGATAATCTGGCTCAAGCTGGTAGCCTAGTGTCTACACGTAACCTAGTGTCTCAGGTACTCATTGGGCTGGATGAGGAGTATAATCCAATGGTGGTAGTTATTCAGAGCAAGCCTGAGATCTCTTGGTTAGATATGCAGTCTGAACTATTGTCATTCGAGAAGAGGTTAGAATACCAAAATACTTCAAAAGCCACTACAACATTTGCTCATAATGCCTCGGCCAATGTTGCTTTCAATTGGAACAACTCTACATACAAGCCCCTTAAACAAAGCAACATACAATGAGGTAACAGGAAACAATTTAATGGATCCAAAGGAAATAACAACAGTGGACGAAACAGAGGAAGAGATCAAGGCAGAGGAAATAGGCCTACCTGTTAGGTCTGCTCCAAGTATGGACATGCTGCAGATGTGTGCTATCAAAGGTACAATCGAGAATTTGTCCCAAATCAAAACAATGGTAAAGAAAACACTCAGAATCAAGGGAACCCTAGGGCAAATCCCCCAACCTTCATCACTTCACAGGATTTGAATCCATTTCTTCAAATTGAATCAGCAGGGGACTTTAATTGGTATGCAAATAGTGGAGCAACCAACCATGTCACAGCAGATCCCAACAATTTAGCAAATCCCTTTGAGTACACAGGTAATGAACATATTATAGTAGGGAATGGACAACAGTTAGACATGTCCTCAATAGGCAATGCATATTTAAGTTTCTCTAGTTGCAATCTGAATATGAAAAACATCTTGTGTGTACCAAATATTGCAAAGAATCTGGTTAGTATATCAAAACTGGTTCAAGATAATGATGTTTCTGTTGAGTTCTATAATGATTGTCGTGTTGTTAAGGACAAATGTTCGGGACAAGTACGGGTGAAAGAAACTCTTAAAGACGAACTATATCAGTTGAATGAAGCAGAGGTGACCCCAGTTGATGTAAATATCAAAGAGGCAAGCTGTTTTCTCAACCCAATGAACAAAAATAACAATTTTATAACATTTGTTCTATCCAAAAGTGGAGCAAACTTAGTAGAATCAAAAGGGTTGTGGCATAGGAGACTAGGTCATCATTCTCTTCGAGTTTTGGAAACTATATTGAAAACTAGTAATCTTCCTACTAAGTTGAACGGAGAGATTAGTTTTGTGAACCTTGCTGTCTTGGTAAAGCCCATTCCTTACCCTTCCCTAATTCTTTGTCTCGTGCACAATACAAATTTGATTTAATACACTCAGATGTATGGGGTCCAACCTTTAAAAACTCCACTGAAGGATATAGATATTATATATCATTTATTGATTATTATAGTAGATATCTCTGGGTCTACCCTCTTAAACAAAAGTCAAATACATTATATGCCTTTAAACATTTCCTACAAGTTGTTCAAACACAGTTTCAAACAAACATTAAAACACTGGAATCAGATAATGGTGGTGAATATGTCAAATTGCATTAGTTATGCAGTTCACAAGGCATTGCCTCTCGATTTTCTTGTCCCTATATATCTCAACAAAGTGGAAGAACTGAAAGAAAACATAGATAGTAGAGATGAGACTAACCTTACTAGCATAAGCATCAATGCCTCTTCAGTTCTGGTGGGATGCCTTTCTTAATGCTTGTCATCTGATAAATGGTCTTCCTTCGCCGGTACTAAAGAACCAATCACCTATACAATTGATGTATGGTAAACTACTAGATGTTACACACCTAAGAGTGTTTGGTTGCGTCTGTTTTCCATGTCTTCGAGCATACTAGCCAAACAAGTTTCAGTTCCACTCTGATAAATGTGTTTACTTGGGTCCAAGCATGATTCACAAGGGACATCGATGTTTGAACAAAGATGGTAAAGTGTTCATCTCCAGAAATGTTATCTTTAATGAATCTGATTTTCCTTTCTCCTATGGCTTTCAGGTGCTCGGTCCATCAACACACAAAACTATAATGAATAGTGGCCCTCAAGTTCTCTTTCTCAACATAACTCCACTATTGCACAATGCCCCCATTCAACCATCACAATCTGCCTCAAATCCATATAACAGTCCCTCACCATCAAATACCCCTATACCAGATATCAATCCAGCCTCTTCCCTCCCTCATATGCCTGCTGAACCTATTTCCTTTCCCCAAATATCAGATGTATTGCCTAGCCCTTGTTCAGATCATACATACACCAAAACTCCCTTAGCTAGCCCTTCCACTCGGTCACCTAGCAGCACCACTCCAAATGCCTCACATACAACCCCTGTTCTTAACACCTCTCATCCCTTGCAGCCTACTCATCCAATGATTACGAGAGGCAAAGCTAGAATTTTCAAACCAAAAGCTTGGCTAAGCACTGCTCAACATGACTGGTCTTTAACTAAACCAACATGGTGAAGGAAATCGGATTCGAGATTTCCATGAGCAGCGGAAATAAGATAATTCCAAATCTTATCATATAGGTCGATGCCCAATTGTTTAGCTAAAGCTATGCGATCGTCTAGCAAAAGCTATGCAATCGTTTAGCTCATCGTTTAACTCGGTCTGTCGCCTACAGGCACTACACGATCGTTTACTTTGGGCAAGCGATCGTCTAGCAAAAGCTATGCGATCATTTGGTAAATACTATATGATCGTTTAGCTTGCCATTGCACGATCATTTAACTCGCCCAAGCTGCCGTTTAGTAAATCTGTATTTACTTGGCAACTCCATGAGATCCCTTTTTACTGAGAGAAATCCCAAAAAACCTTTTATGAAAACTTTTCAACAGTTTGTAAAATTTACTAAAATTAGGAAAACTATTTTCCTTTTATCTCACGATTACCATGAAAATTCAATAACCACTCACTCAATTGGTTATTAAAGAAAAAAAATTAATTATCCAATAATTAATATTATTATAAATATAAATGATAACCAACTTATCATACTATATTTATAACCTATAGTTTTAATATTTCATCTCATGAAACATATAAACCATAGTTCTTTTTCTATTATATGGTACTTAATGTAAATCTCATTTACATCAATCCTTCACTAGATGTATCTCATACATTATACCGATTATATCATATATAATCGAAATACCTCTTGTCAATTTGAACATTTCAAATCAACACCAAAAACCGATCCTTAACTGAATCCATTGAGCTACCAAGGGGACCTTATGGACCTGTAGCTCAAAGCTCCAACGGTACGTGAATAACTGACTAAACTCTTTAGTCAAGGGATCCACCATCCGTTAACTACCAGGTATTCCACTAAAGACCGACAACTGAACTCTCCTTACCACAAATATATTATGTGTCCATCTTAACCAATCAGCAATGTGACAACCCTTCACATATCACTCGTAAGTATGGTTGTGCCAATAACCGTTATGCCCATGTAGTTACATCTCTCTCCTTAAGTACCACTGATCTCTCTAATGAACATAAGTCATAGTCCTACTATGACTGAGTCTTTTCTTCCAAAGAGAAGCTGTGACCACTATGTTCAAGCCCCAGAATCAACCTTAAGGGAGCAATCTCTCTACTTATCCCTACCTCGGGAAATGAGTGAATTTCATCTTGTGGATTGAGTTACCAACTCCCAGATCAGACAAGTCCCTAAAAAGGTAGGCATGTTGAGTTGGAAATCTGACCACTCTCACCCATACTAATCAAAGGACCGCCTTCAAAGGCAAGAGTTCCCAAAACACTCAGGATTGAGGTCGTGTCACCTATGGTCGTTTAGGTGAGATGCAAGTCTCTAGTATCAACGACGTTATATACAAAGTCTAGTCATCTCGTGATCCAGGTCTTATACAAACTCTTTGTATAGGACACCCCCACTCGCACGTCTCCACATGAATGATTAGGATCTATCATCTATAGTAGTTTACAACACTTGCAAACCTCTACAAAGCAGGCCGTATCCGTAGTGTCACAAGGATCAGGTATCCCACCTTAATTCTTATACTACAGACCTATTTAAGTTATCACTTAAGGCATGATCCACTTTTATATCACATATACATGCTTAAGTTCACATAAGATAACCAAGGAGCTTTGTTTATTGGATATGAGTAAATGCCAGAATTAAATAACATTTATTTTATTCATTAAACAATGTGTATCTTTACAAAACAACGAGACTCCATGAGAATTAGGACAATAATCCCAACATGTGGGTGTCTGATGCACTTGCTACACCTCAGTGGAGGCAAGCTATGGATACTGAATTTTAAGCACTAATCAACAACCAGACTTAGCAGTGGGTTCCTCCCTTGCCATCCTTTAATACGTTGGGCAACAAATGGATCTTCAGACTCAAGAAAAATCCGGATGGGTCAATACAAAGCACGCCTAGTAGCCAAAGGGTTTCATCAACATCTTGGAATTGATTTCTTTGAAACGTTTAGCCCGGTGCTCAAAGAATCAATGATCAGGGTTGTTCTAAGCATTGCTGTCTCCAAGGGATGAGCCCTCCGTCAGCTTGATTTCAACAATGCTTTCCTAAATGGAAAATTAATAGAAGATGTCTATATGCATCAACCACTCGGGTATGTCAACTCTAAGTTCCCTAATCATGTATGTAAACTGAACAAGGCTATATATGGACTGAAACAAGCCCCTCGGGCCTGGAATGATCTACTTACCACTATTCTAATTAGCTGGGGATTCACCAACTTAAAGGCAGATACATCACTGTTAATACTAACTCAAAGGGTTTAACTATACTACCCATTGTCTATGTTGATGATGTAATAATCACAGGTAACAACAACCACTTGATCTCTCGGTTAGTGGCCACTTTGGATAACATGTTTGCTCTAAAAAACCTAGGCAAGCTGAATTACTTCTTAGGTATCCAAGTTCAATATCTGGAGTATGGGTTTATATTGAATCAGTCGAAGTATGTTGATGATCTATTACAAGGGATTGGTTTTCAGATCTGAAACCTGTAGCCTCACCTAGCTACTTAGGCAAACATTTGTCTATTACTGATGGAGTTCCTCTCGCTGATCCATTCTTATACAGAAGTACAATTGGAGCACTCTAGTACCTAACCAACATTCGTCCGGACATCACATATATGGTGAATCATCTCAACCAATTTCTCAAAGCTCCCATGGATGCTCATTGGCAAGCAACAAAGAGAGTTCTTCGATACGTCAGTGGCACTAAGAACTATGGCCTACTGTTTCAACCAAGCCCCTCACTTCAAGTATCAGCTTATTCAGATGCTGGGCAGCAAACATTGATGATAGAAAGTCAGTAGTCGTGTACTGTGTATTTGTTGGTGGAAATCTTGTCTCATGGTTCTCATAGAAACAAACAGTAGTAGCTCGATCAAGTATCGAGTCAGAGTATCGAGCCCTTGCACACACAACTTCAACAACTACTAAGTGAAATCCAGTAGCCCTATTCAGCCAAACCAATAATTTGGTGTGACAATGTAAGTGCAGGGGCCTTAGCCAACAACCCTGTCTTCCATGCTCGAACTAAACATATTGAAATCGATGTTCACTTTGTCAGAGACCTAGTCCTTAAAGGGAAACTTGAAATCTGTATGTTCTTTCATCAAATCAGTTAATTGACTGCCTCACAAAACCATTGACACACTCTCAATTCTTCAACTTACGGTCCAAGCTTGGGATAGTGGAACTCCCCACAAGTTTGAGGGGGGATGTTAGAGAATATGCCACATCAGCAACTAAGGAGGAGTCAAGAAAACACATCAGCTAAAGAATGTCATGTCACCAAGGTGAGTCATGAAGGATTATTCCTTGAGTGCTTCAGATTTCTGTTAAGATTGGGTGATAACAAACAAGTATTCTTTCTTCATGTATTTGACCATGTGTCCTCATTTTATTTGTCATTTGGTATATAATTTTTTAATTCTTTGAATCCTTAAAATAAGAAACAGTGTATAAATTAGGCATGCTGCCCTTTTCTAATGTAAGAAAAGAATATGAAGAGGCAAAGTTGAAAAGCTCTCTGTCTATCATTTAGTAATTTGGTTCCATCGTGTACAACGATTAGCTAAACGACTGAATACACCGTTCATCGTTTAACGCTGAGCATCCATCGTGTAGAACGTAAAGGTAAACGATAGCTTTTATCGTGTAGCTCCTGAATCTTGTCGTATACAACGAAAAGGTAAACGATAACTCGTTTTCCTATCGTATAAGTTCTGAGACTCCATCATGTAGTACGAAGAGGTAAATGATAAGGTTTATCTTCACGTCGTTTAACTACCCAACTCTATCGTGCACAACGAAGAGGTACCGTTTCCCATCCATTTTATTTTTCTAACTTTTCCCACGCATGCCCTAACTCGATCATGTACGAGACATGGGCAAAATCTAGATTAGTGTGCTCCCGTTCCAACTCTGTTTTCTATCCTAGGCTTTCATCCTTTTCTGGTGCACACTCAGTCCACTATCATTCATACTCGCCTGGGCTTTATCGTTTCATTTTCACAAAAATTAGCAAATTTTTACCCGATCAGAGTTGTCCATACTAAAGTATTTTCTTCTCCATAAGGTAAATTTTCATTTTTTTTTCTTTTTGTTCATCTTCTCCTCTTCTTCTATATCTTCTTTCTCATTTTTCCTAATACTTGTGACTCTTTACTTCTCATTTGCTTTCATATAATTAATTTTCTTCTTAGCAAGAGCTTCAACCTACCTAGTCCATACCCGAACCGCCTTTAACCTACTCGGTCGAGCTTCAACCTACCCGGTTCATACCTGGACTAGGGCAAAAATCATCCCCTTGCCCAGTTGATTCTGGGTTTTTTTCCTACCTAGTCCTTCTTCTTTCTCGGTGTGCACTCGATTCACTATCATTCATTCCCGACTGAGCTTCGTCATTTTAGAACAACAAAATTTGACAAATTTCTACTCGGTCCACTGTCATTCATACCCAGTTGGGTAGCCACCCCAGGCATTTTCCTGATGCACACCCGGTCAAGCGACATGATTCCTAGTCGGGCTTCATCAATTCCAAAAGTCTTTTATTTTTTAGGAGAATTAATTCCAGAAGTTAAACTCACGAAATTTATAGCTAAAAAGACATAGTCTTATGTAATCAACTCAAATGTTTTACATTCGTATGCCCTAAAGTAAAGATAAGCTTCAAATTTTGTTAATAAAACAATCTCAGACATAAAAATGCATGAAATCCAGAATAATGAACAAATCTACTCTAAAAGAAAGTGAGGAATTTCTCTATAATTTGTTGAGGGAAGAAGATGAAAGAAAAAAATTTGAATCTTTGATGGGAATGAAAATAAAGGGTACAGTAGTCTTTTCATATATCTGATGAAATTTGAAGGGTCCAAAAATACATTAGTTTTTTTAAAAGGGTCTTTTTTTTTCCAAAGTAAAATTTCAAAAGGGCGAAGAATATCAATTGTCCCAACAAGAGGGTTTGGAGGAGAGAAGTGAGAAAGGAAAGAGAAAAATTATTAGAGAAATGAAAGAGAGGATATTTTACTAAAAAAAATAAATGGGTATCTACAATGTCGGTTTAAACCCGATATTATAGGTCCATTTTTTTAAAACTGATATTATACATCCATTTTTAGTTTTTCCAACCGATATGAAAGGTCAAATTTCTTGTAATTTGAAAAATCTAAAAAAAAAAAGCAAAAAATGGAAAATCAAGACTCAGTTGAAACATTAAATCAAAACAACAAAAAGATTGTCCCAAAATGGGCAAGCATTGGGTTCAGCACTTTACAACACTGCAATGTATAACGAGCAACATAGTAATATTGTTCTTGAGATGTCAAATGATATTGTCCAAAGGTATCACGAGCAACATAGCAATATTGTTTACCTCTACCTACTACTCCTTTGGTTCTTTGATTGTTGGGTTGGAGTTATTAAGTGTCTTGAGTTATTATTGCCCTTGTTCTTTGAATGATAAAAGACTCAATTTTGAACTTGTTTTTGCAGACACACATACATCTTTTAGTAGTGGCTCGACATCTAGTAACTCATACCAAATTAAATGCAATAACAATGAAAACCAATCAAAATATAAGGGATGAGAGTTAGGAAGAACCATTTGGATGAGTTTATATTTAATTGAATATGAGATGAAAGTTCAAGGACTGCCCTATGAATATTATTATTTTTTCTTCCAAATACCAGGTATTTGTACTTCTAAAAATAATGAATAGAGTGTTTACAATTGTTCAATAAAGATATTATTTTTCCTCAAATTTTGCACTTCAACTAAAAGTCAATCCTCAATTAGTAGTAATCTTTTGGTATTTTTTGCATCTATGATGGGAATTCAAGTAACATTGGTGTTGAAACCATGCATGTCTAGTTGAACTTCCATCTTCATTTTGTTTTTGTAACACTCAAAGAATTATGTGTACTTTCTAGTTGTACAAACATAGTTATAAAGTGCTAATCCACACATAACAAATACAGAGTATTTGTATTGTCCTACTTATTATATTTAAGAGGTTGTAATGGCTTAATTTGTAGATGACAAATACATTATAATGCTTTTATGGACTCCATGCCTTAGATAAGTAGGAGTACTAAGGCATTATATATTCATATTTGAGGAGTTATGAATATTTAGTTATGGAGATGAATTGACGGAAGGAGAAGGTCTATGAGAAAGTACATGATTGATTTTTTGAAATCAAGATGTTTTCTCCTTCATTTTAATCTCCCTTGAATTCTTGCGTGGGAGCAGTGTGATGGCCATCTTTTTCGTAGTTGTGTTTCGTAATGGTGTTAAGCATTTTTCATTATTATTATTATTATTTTCCATTTGCAATGTGGTGCTTTAGAAGTCTTCTAAGTAGAGGAATTTCTAGTTAAGTTTATTTCAATTTTGTTTTCAAAATGCAAGAAGATCTTACAGTATTTAGGAAGGGAATAAAATATATCCAATAGTTAGTTATAAAAAAAAAAAAAAAATTGGTTGTTATGATTTGAGCTGTTTTTTTTTTTAAAAAAAAATATTTGCCATTTTTGTTTGATGGGGTATTTTGGTCATTTTCCTTTATAAAAAAGTCATAAAAATTGATTTGTCATTTTTGTGATTTCTAAAACTTTTTGCCATGTTTCAAAACGAGACCTTTTAATTTGACATTTTTCTTGTGAGCCCTTGATTAAAAGACTCAATCAGAATGCTCAAAATGATTTTTACCCCATTTTATCCAAAAAAAAAAAAAAAAAAGATTTTTGCTTATTTTTTAAAATTTAATAATTTTGACCTCTTACTTACATCATCGTTAAGCAATTTTACGTAATCACCCTTTCTAATTTTCTACTTGCATTCCTTCGATTTCTCTATTTTTTTTCCCTTTTTTCTTTGTCGTTCCATCATCATCCTTTTTCTTCCTCCTTTTGATTATTCCTCATCTTTTTTTTTTCTTCATCTGGTGCTTGTTTCTTCCCCAGTGCAACCAACCTCCACTTTTCCAATGTGTAACCAACTTCGACGAGACCACTTAATCAACTCCGACAAACCCACACGAGCAGCTCTGGTCGACTTCTAATTCTCTCTCCTTTTTTTAGTTTGTGTTGCAGAACGAAATCAATTGTGGGAGAGAAAGAACAAAGAAGAGCAAAACCAAGGGCTGAAGAACGAGATCGTGAGAGAAAAGGAGATAGGAGAGCGATGAGTGAAAGGAAATAAAGCGAGAAAGGAGAGGGGAGAGCAAGAAAGGAGATAGGAGAGCAATAAAGAAGAGAGGATAGCAAACCAACGAGAGGTGAATCAACATGCACAAGGGTTTCATTTTGGTAATTTCACCTGAATTTGATGTCAGCAAATAGTAAGAAAACCTCATTTTCAAAAAGCAGAGCAATTCTCGTTTCTCCCTCTCCCCCAAATTTGAGTCATCGGTATAAAAACCTTTTTTTTGTCCTAACTAACTGGCATCTTTTTACAAAACTTTTCTAACCTTTTTAATATGTGAAATGAAATATCGAGTTTGTCCTCATTGTTAAATGAATCACTTCCCCGTTTCTCCTGTTTCTGTTTCTTGTTATATTACTAAAACATCAAATACAGAAAATTATCTAAGTTCAAACTTTGTGAGACCACTTAAAAGTGAGAATGATTTATATATATTGCTCAATTTTGTAAACATAGTTAGAATGAACATGAATAAGCGTATAAAGATGAATGTGTTGGGGAACATAGCTACACAAGATGGAACTCACCCCTTTTCGATTTTAGGGTAAGTAAATGAATTACTCTCTTAAGGGCTGATTTTGAGTCTTGAACAATGAGGCAACTCACCCTCACACTCTCACTGGCCAGAGAGGGGTCTAGTTTATAGTTGGACTATAACTAATTGTTCATTTAAGGAATTAGTAGTACTGATGTAACTATGAGGGTAAAACAGTAATTTAACCCAACTGCAGTTATGAGCGATTCATGAAAAGGTCGACTTACTTTGATTAGTTATATCCATCGACATAGAAATATATCTACAATGCGAAGAGTGCAGTTGTGAGTCTTTATGGAGTAACATGCAATTAATAAATGTTGATTAATTAGTTAAAGAGTTTAATTAATTAATTTCATATCATTGGAGCTTCTAATATGTAGGTCCAACAAGTCTCTTGCTAGCTCACTAAGAATAAAACAAGTAATAAATGATTTTGGAATAATTTGAATTCAAATTATTTAAGGGAAATTTTATATTAATGTGATTAATATAAAGTATAATGTATATTGATACATTATAATACATAACTAATTATGAATGTGATTTATAATTAATACGATGTATAAGAGAGATAAATATTTGAATAAGATTCAAATTAATATAATGTATATTGATACACTATAGTTAATTATAAGTATGATTTATAATTAACAAAAGAGAAAAATATTTAAATGAGATTCAAATTTATGTAATGTATATTGACAAATTATAATATATAATTAACTATAAATTTAATTTATAATTAATACTATATAATATATAAAAGTATCATTGAAGCTTCTAATCTGTAGGTTTATTATATTCCCTTGCTAAGCTCACTAAGGATAAAATAAGAAATAAATGGTCTTGGAATAATTTGAATTGTTCAAATTATTTAAGGAAGATTTTATATTAATTTGATTAATATAAAGTATAATGTATATTGATACATTATAATACATAGCTAATTATGAATATGATTTATAGTTAGTATTGTGTATAAGGGAGATAAATATTTGAATAAGATTCAACTTAATATAACACATGTTGATACATTATAGTTAATTATAAATATGATTTCTAATTAATAAAAGAGAAAAATATTTAAATGAGATTCAAATTTATATAATGTATATTGATACATCATAATATATATTTAATCATAAATTTAATTAATAATCAATACTATATAATATATGAGAGTAATATATTTGAATAAGATTCAAATATTAATCATATGAATGTGATTTGTATTAATACTATAAGTTAAAATTACTGTGAATGAGATTCGTATTAAAATTATAGATCATGTGAGAGAATGTCATTTGAATATGATTCAAATGAAAATTTAAATATATGATATTTAAATTATTAATTTAATTATATTTAATAAGTTTCAATATATATTAAATTAAAGGAGTTATTCTACGTTAACTGGAGGGAAGTCTTCCATTATCAATCTCTCCATCACGTTATGCTCTCACTAGACATCTATGTAATGGTCACAGAGGAATGACACTTCCTTTTTTTTTTTACAAAAAAATCAATCTCTATCAAATTCTTTTTGCCATTCCCTTCCTCTTCCAAAGCACACATTAGATCTCACAATTTAATTGCTTGCTATAGATCTCACAATTTAATTCCTTGCTAGAGAATAGCAAGGAAATCCAAGTGGTGGTGTCTTGTGTTCTTGCTATTTGTTGAGTTCGAGAGCGAAAAAGTTTGTGCAGAGAAGTTTGAGGCTGTTTGTGACTTGAAGATGAAACAATTGGAAGAGATTCTTTAAGGGTAAGTTTCTCCCTTCTCCTTTATCCTCTTAACATCATGTTTAGTTAGGACTGTTTATCCTATACTGTATGTTTTAAATCTAGTTTATGTGTTTTCAAATATTGATTATTCATTGGCATAGCGTTCACACGCTTTCACGAGGAATTTCATTCCTTCTAAACGGTCATTTAGCTAAACAAAATTACATCGATATAGATATGACCAAAACAAGTCAACGCGACTAATGTGAATGGTCATTGAGATTTCATAAAGTTAATGCGACCAAGACGATCAAGATTTATTGATCGCATCGACCAAATTAACACCCCCTATAAATTTTGGTCACCAATATTTTTGGGTCGCATTGAAAAAAATACCAAGATTTCTTGGTCGAGTTAATCAATAATTCTGGTTCTTAAGATTTATTGGTTGCCTTGACCAAGTACAAGACCAAGATTTTTCAATTTTCATGCAACCAATAAATCTTAACCCCAAATGTTGGTCACTCAAATTTGAAAAGATATGAATTATCAAACAAACCTATTTTATTTAAATTTGATAAAAAAAAATATGAAACGTTATCAAACGAAACCTAGTGTAGGAATTTCAAATGGTTGAACTTCCTAAAAGTTTTTCTAAGCCATGTGTGTTTAGGTAATATCACATGAAAAGTGAGGTCAATAAAGTTGAAAAAAACTTTTTTTTTTTAAATGAAGTTTTGAAAAAACTTAAGGGGTGTTAGGTTCACCAACATGAGTTAAGTTGAGTTGGTAAACATTACCAACTCAGTGTTTGGCTCACCAACTTTAAATGTTGGTAGAGTTGAGTTAGTTTTTCTACCAACTCACCCCAACTCTCCCTCTCTCCAATATTTTCAAGGCTCCACCTATCGACCACTATCAGTGATAACCACCACTATCACACTCTTACAACACACTCTGATAACCACCTTCTCGTGGTCAACTCCGACGACCAACTTCAGGCTCTGACGACAACTCTGGCGACCAACTCTGGCAACAACTTTCGCACAAGCAACTTTGACAACCACCTTCTCGTTGCTAACTCTGATAACCAAATCTAATGACAATAACTCCAATGACCACCTTCGTCAAGCAACTTCGACAACAAACTCCGATGATCATTTTCATGCGGCCAACTTACGATGATCAACTTTAGGATTTGACAATTGTTATATATTATAATTAAATTTACCTTCACCTATCAGTTTAAGCTTTTAGGTCAATTGGTGATTTAAGATGGTAATAGAGTAAGTGGTTCAAGGAGGTCTTATATTCAAGCTCCTACATTGTTATTTCTTTTCTAATTAATATTCATTTGCACTTGTTAGGTCTTCTTCATATTTCAAGCCCACAAGTGAAGGGAAGTATTAGATATTATATTAAAACTTAAATAACCAATTGACCAAAAAACTTAAGCTAGTGGATGAAGGTAAATTTAATATAACATCTAACAACAATCACCTTCGACAACAACTCCGAGGAAGGCCACCTTCGACGACCAACTCCGATGATGACCACCTCTAAAATCATACTAACATTCACCTCAGATGACTAATTCTGATGAATACCACCTCTAATGAGATATCCTTAATGACAACCTTAGTTTTTGCAAACATGTAAATATACCCATAAAGACAACCCTATTTTTTGTGCATGTTCAACTCATATGTTCTACGATCGTTAAAGTATATTTTAGGGTTGTTGATTATATAAAGAATAGTATTTTGTCTATGTTAAATGTAATATTTATATGTAGAAGGGTGGTTACTAAAAGAAAGATTGTGCTATCTTTTTGTAACTTTCTTGTTTTCCACTACTGACTTTCATTTTTTTACTTTTATAGGGTGGTTACTAAAAGAAAGATTATACTAGAAAATGCATTTTTCTTTCCTTTCTTTTATAATAAATTAGTTGTTGCATTTATGTGGTTTCATACATCTTTTTTAGATCACATCTCTGTTTTGCCTCCATTTAGTTTGGTGTTTTGATCTAATTCATTCTAAACCTTTGAAGGTATGTTGTAGTATGTTCGATTTTAATTTTATTTGTATTTAGCTTCATTTCCATCTAACTATAATTTGTTATCTTACTTGTAGGGTCCAAACTAATTGCATAAAGAGGAACTGCTTTAGATATCTCTTTTTTTTTTCTCGTGTTCTGAACATCGCACTATGCCCATCTGTCTTTTCTTCAATAATTAATTTAAGGTTAATTGATTTTAAGTTCGGAGTTTATTTTTTATAGTCCAAATCTTGTTTAATTGTTGGAGAACAATTTATGATGTATTGAGGGCTTATTCATCGCTACACATTTTTTTACATGTGCATAGACATTTTTGTGGTAGAAAATTAGGTTTAACTATAAAACTAACCATAAAATATGTTTAAACAAAAAAAAAAAAAATTGCAAAAAACGAGTTTGCACAAAAAAAAATACCATTTCGTTGTATTAGTGTTGGAGAAAAAAAAATCATTAACCGTAAAATTTGAAATTTATATTTCACAAGTGGGCAAAAAAAAGATAAGAATTAGTTTTATTTTTTTTAGTTAACATTTATGGTTGAATTAAAATTAATTGGGGGTTAAAAATTGAGGGTTAGGGTTTAGAGAAAATGTTTATTGCATTGGAATATGACATGTCTTTAGGGATGTAGATGAAATTGTTAAGCAATTGAGTGTTCAAATTGTGTGGTAAAAATATGATACATTTTTCAAGAAGGACAAACAAAAAGTTGTCCAATTTTTAAGCTTTTTCAGTGTTCATGATTAAGGGCTAGGTAGTTTTGAAAAGTTTTCATTTGTTTGGAATATGTTTGGTGTGTAAGATTGGAAAACAATGTTATATAATTGAGTGTTCAAAAATCGAATTCAAAATTTGTGTTTAAGATATGTTTACTTTGTAAGAATTTATTATGTTTTAAGAATGGAAAAAAATTAAGTATTTTTTATTGTTAAGAATTTTAGAAAAATATGTGTGCAGTTGGAAATTTAAAAAAAAAATTAAGACAAAATCAATTTTGTTTAGAAAAGCTGCACCAATACCCCCAATTAAACTCAACTCTACACCTTAACACACAAACTTTCTGACTCAACTCAGCATCTCAAATACAGACATTTCAACTCAATTCAACTTTGTACTCTAAATACAAATAATTTAACGTCACAGATAATCTAACTTCCCATATAATAATTGAAGGGATTGAATCTCACAGCGGAAGCGATTTGTCATTTTTGTTTTTATTTGGAAGATGAAAAGTTTATAGTATTAAAACAAAATCATATAGAACGTCTCACATGTTGTATAATACAGGTTGAGCATAAGATTAAAGGTTTTGAGAAACATACTTTTAAAGACTATCTTCAAATGTTCTCCAAATCTTCTTCTCCATGGTTGTTGTATTGATCTCTTTCAACATTAGGGACACCTCCACAGAGTCTTCCTCGCTATGACTCTGACTAAGACTGGCTTGTGGGAGTCTCTTTTGAGAGATCAGGGAATTTTGAGGGGAAGATTTTTTTTTTCCAAATAATTCTATTCTCTGTGTTATGAGATTTTTTTTTTTAGAGAATAGAGTAAAATTCAAAACTTGTAAAGAAGAATTAACCCCTTTGTCTTTTACATGAAGTGGAATAATTTCTCACTTCCTCTCTCTTTACCACTCCCTCGAGGGATTTATTCTAATTAAATTAAATCAATTTAATTTAATTTAATAAAATTAATTCACTAAATAGTTCAATTAATTAATTTAATTTAATATCTTATATTTAATCAAATGAATAATATTTGATCATATTCAAATATTTATTTCTTTCCTAACCTAAAGCTTTAATATGAATCTTATTCACATTAACTTTTAACCTATAGTTTTAATATGAATCTTATTCACATTAACTTTTAACCTATAGTTTTAATATGAATCTTATCGATATTAATTTGTTAACCTACAATTTTAATATGAATCCTATACATATCAATTTATTATTTGAATCACATTAAAAAAAATTACATCTCCTATATTACATAGTTAAATTTAGAATTAACCATACATTATAATGTATATATCTATATACATTATGTTAACTGTATCATATACAATTAACATATTATTCCCTAAATTATTTTGAAAATTTTAAATTATTCTTTCAAAACATTGATCCTTATTAATCCATCGTGAGCTAGCAAGGGGACCTAATGGATCTATAGATTATAAGCTTCAATGATCCGAGATTAATTAATTAAACTTTTTAATTAAATTAATCAACATTCATTAACTATGTGGCAAACCACTATAGACTTATAGTTGCACTCTTCGCTTTGAAATAGTCAGTCTTAAACAGTAAACAACGTTATAAAGTAAGAGTGACTGATTTCGTGGTCCGATCTTGTACAAACCCTTTTATATAAGGACACCCCCACTCCTCATGTCCCAACATGAACGAATTAGGACCACTTCGTTTGTAGCACTTTACAACATCTTGTAACAACTACAGAGCAGGCCGCATCTAATAGTGTTACCAGAATAAAGTACCCAACCTTATTCATATATTATAGATCATTTTGATTATTTACTCGAACCTGATCCACCTTTATGTCTCCACATAAATTTCAAGTACTCATCTACTAGTCAAAGGACTTTCAGGTTTATTGGATTTCTATCAAGCAAAAATCTACTCGATAACACTTTATTGAAATTCCCGAATAAGTTCCATTGTTTACAAACCACGAGTTTTAGGACATAAAACCCAACATCGTGTTCGTGTTGTGGAGAGGAAACACGAACAAGAGTTCTTCAAGAGTTAATCTCTCGATCCCTTCTCCTCTCTATATTTAGAGTAGAAAAGCATGCTTAGTTAATTATGTTTTTCATGTTTTCGTCTCTCTATAATTTGAATATTCTGTAAAATGAAAATTGAGAAAAAATGCATTTGTATGCTTCCGCTTCGGGGAACTCAAATCCCTTCATGCCCTAGTTTATTGTTTTGTGTACTATTAGCTCTCAAAAAGAGTTATTATTCCTAGCTTAATTCTGGCTCGTTATCAAATTTTACATGTTTATTTCCCTATTTTGTAGGTACTGAGCAATCATGAGGTGGAATCGGTGATTTGGAGCCAAGCGATGTTAATTTGAAGCAATTAAAGATGATTTAAGCATCTGAGCTTCAAAGAAATTGAGACAGCCAAATTTATCATCGAGTATAGACAACTATCGAGTTCTATCGAGTCAAATTCCAACAAGAAAACAAGTATTGAGCACTGAGGAAGCAAGCAGCGAGTATCGAGTAGCAAATAGCGAGTATCGAGTATCTGGCAGAACATTCAACGTCGCAACGCTCTTATCAAACCTTGGTCCAACGCTTACTCGATGCTGGAAGGCAGTAGTATCAAATGCAGGACAGCGTTGCAACACTTCCCCAAGCGTCGTGACTCTCCGGAGTTAAATCATCGCCAGCGTTGCAATGCACCTCAACGCTCGACCCTCGACACTGTAAGGCAGTGCGCTCAGTGTTGCAACGCTACGACAATTGACGAAAATTGATGACCATGCGGCGCAAGCAAATGTTGCAACGCTATTTTACAGTGTTGCAACGTCGCGAGCAACCAATAAATAAAGTGTTGATGTTCATCAATTGGAGACACGCAGAGAATAAGAAAAGTTACAGTCGCCAAACGTTTTCGTCTTCCAAATAAAGCAAATTCTGAGAGTTTAGTTCAGTTTTAAGAGCCATTGAAGCCAATTTCCCGATCGATCTTCATCAAAGTCAGCCTCGACTCATTCATTTGTTTGTTGTAATATGCTTTTTAGAGGCTAGGTAATTTTCTTTGGATAGTTTGTATGCCTTAATTCTTAAAGTTACTATTTAATTTGTTCGATTATTGTGAACCCTTTGGGTGGATTTGATTTATTAATAATAGAAATTTGATGAATTTTTCTGACACACTAATTTATTGAATTTCTTGCATGCAAAATCATTCTAACCTGTGCATAATTGAGTGATTATGTTGCATATATTAGGATCGCATGTTTAGGGTCTAGATTTTTTCTGACCAAATTCATGTGTGCCCTATTATAGTCTTCCAAAATAAATCGCGCTAATAAGATGCGGTTGTCCAACTTGTAATGTGTCTCGATAATTGAACCCTTTACTTAATGCTTTTTAGTTTTAACTCATATGTCGTTGAGAAATAAAAGTTTAAAACTGATTTAGGGTTGGTTTAGATTGTTATCAAAATTGGTTAATTGGGCTATTAGAATTTCTAATAGGTTGAGGAGTTCACATAATTGAAGGAATTAACTAGTAACTAATGATAGAAAATAAAAAAGTATGCAAACTAATCCCAAGATTTTCCATTAATTTGATTCAATCCTTTTTTCTGCACTATCCTTTATTTATTCTTTTTTGTTTAGTTTTTAATTTATTTTGTAAACAAAATCAAGAATCACCCAGACCCTTTTTCTTTACATGGAATTCATTAATCTAAGTTAATTCGACAGTCTCCCTGTGGATTCAACCTTGGTCTTATCACTTTATTACATTTGTGGTTTAAGTCTTAGATCGGTGAAAATAAATTATCTTTGCTCGGGTTGGGATCATTCATGCACGCTAGTCTCGAAGACCGAAAAAAATTGGCGTCGTTTCTGGGGATACTTGAAATTAGCCTAGAAAATTTTTTGAGTTCCTTTAAAAAAAAAATATGTGTTTAAGTTCCCTTTAGTTTGTGACCTGCTCCTTTGGGAGTGCAGATTTTGTTTTCTTTGCAGATATTGACCAAGAGGAGAGGAGAATCCAAAGGAGACGTAGAGAAGAGATCCCAAAAGAAGAGCATCCAGGAATAGCTGACAACACAACCATGGGAGAGGCAGTCCGTGAAAAAACCTTGAGGGTGCTGGCAGAGCCCGACATGGACCAGCAGCCCCTGTGCATCGTATTTCCACCGACCACGGTGCCATTGAAACTCAAATCAGGGCTAAGCAATTTACTGGCAACCTTTAGAGGGCATGCAGGGGAGAACCCTAAAAAACACATCAAGAACTTCCATATGGTTTGCGTAAGTATGGGACCCCATGGAGTCACTGAAGTGTAACTAAACCTTAGGGCATTTCCTTTTTCACTACAGGATGACGCCAAGTATTGGTTATACTACTTGGCTCCAGGGTCAATCACTAATTGAAATGATTTGAAAAGAAATTTCTTGAAAAAAAATTTCCGACCTCTAGAGCCCATTCCATAAGAAAAGACATTATGGCATTAAATAGTTTTTGGGCGAATCTTTATCTGAGTATTGGCAGCGTTATGAACGATTATGTGCTAGTTTCCCTCATCACCAAATTTTTGACAAATTACTAATTCAATATTTCTATATTAGCTTGCTGACAAATGACAGGAACTCAATCGACTCGGTAGTCGGAGGTGCTCTTGCTGACAAAACACCTAGGAAGGCCCATGAGTTGATATCACGCATGGCGGAGAATAACCAGAACTTTGGCACCAGGGCCAATGAATCTGATTCGACTGGGAATTTTGAAGTTAAAAGCTTTCTAACTTGACTTCTCTTTTTACGCAGTTGGCCCAAGGAGTAGTGGCTCAAGTCAAGGCCTGTGGAGCCTGTGGAGTACCAAGGAACGCATCTAAAGCATGTCCTCAAGCATAAGTGAATGCAGTTAGGGGTTACTAGAGGAAGTATGACCTGCATAGCCTGGTATACAACCCATGATGGCGTGACCACCCTAATTTGAAATAGGGAGGTCGAGGCCAAGGACAAGGGCATGACAACTCTAATTAACCATCGTCTTCTTCCTCATGTATGTCTCTAGAGAACATTGTTAAAACTTTGGCTGATAATTCCTTTAAATTTCAACAGAAAATTCAACAGCTGCAAAAAGACTCCCTCCAACTATCAAAGTATACAAAGGCCTATCAGCAAGAGACCAGCGCGAGCATGGCCAATCTAGGAACTCAAGTCACACAGTTAGTCGTTGCGATAAGTCAAATAGAAACAAAGGTTCAGGGAAGTTGCTTGCATAACCGAACGATGCCAACGTTAGTGCCATCACATTGAGGAGTGGCAAGGAACTTCCGTCAACAACCTATCACCACCCGGTAAGACCGATGAAGAAATTAAAAACAATAAGGGTAAATCTGGAACACCATTATCCACTCCCAAGGTTAGTAATCCTCCTTCACCTGTTATTAAACCTTATATTTTAGATTTTATCAGCAATAGCGAAAGTACAAGGATCATCTAAGCACTCAAATTCACTAATTTTCGCAAAATATAAAGCATGCTATTGTAGAAAACAAGTGAGTTTCAAGACATACCTCTTGTAGAACTTCTTCAAAGCTCATTTTCCAGCTGTTATCTTCTCTAAATATTGTTACATACCACCTCAAGACCTTCCCCACTATTCTCTTGGTGCTTGATGCGTGTGATTATGATGTGTTATGGTGTGAGTTTATGGTGATGTGTGTTATGCGGTGATCATGCAACTTTTCCTAACAAGACCCAAGTATAAGCCTTATTAGGTTTTCTGGTAAATCTAGGGTCGAACACAGGGACTACTAAATAAATATGCGACAACCACTTTGATTCTCTTGCGGTAGTAAAAACAAATGAAGTGGATGGTGTTTTGATTAAGGTTTTTCCTATGCGACGGAGTTGAACGCAAAGTTAATGAAATCGTAGAGTTACAATGAGTATGCAATGAAGGGGTTGAGAAGGGGTTTAGCTAACACTTCCTAAGATTATGCACAAGTTATGCGATCATGCTACACACAAATAACATCACGTCATTTCTCAATGCGGAGTGCCATAATTCCTATTTCTAGGACACATGCGATGTGTATATGAAAAAGTCGATAGGACTTATGTCTAAGCCTCTATTCTTGTCTATGCGATGATGAATGATGCATACATAAAACAAATGGTGACTGCATACAATCATTCCTATTTCTAGGGCGCATGCGATGTGTAAATAGCAATAGAACTTATGTCTAATTTTCTATTTCTTGCTTATACGATTCTAATCTAACTCTCTCAAGCCTAGATTCTAATCTGACTCTCTTAAGTCTAGATTCTATCTTTAGACTACTCTCTCAAGTATATCTAAAGGGTGAATGATGCATACATAAGACAAGATGATCGCATAAAATGTAAATCTTAAGTCATGCTAGCTAAATACTTCTCAACCCATTCAGAAATTTAGCTACTCATGCGA
The DNA here is from genome assembly GCF_027475165.1 of Benincasa hispida. NCBI lineage: Eukaryota > Viridiplantae > Streptophyta > Magnoliopsida > Cucurbitales > Cucurbitaceae > Benincasa > Benincasa hispida. The sequence goes on from NC_143480.1 coordinate 3,522,588, forward strand.
AGTATGGAGAGATTGAACCTAGATTGAAATGAGATTTTCATTTTCTGTAAATAAAGTACTGAATATAAAATAACAAATGGAATTGAGAGATAAGAAGCCCGGTAAGCAATGTCTTGCTTCCTGTGGCCTTTTACACTATTCTTTTTCATTCCAACTCTGTTCTAGATGTGTATTCTTGCTCTCGCAGGTGTTGGTCCTCTCTTCTTTGTAACGCTTTCCAGCAGTCTCTCGATCTGTCTGGGAATGATCTCTAGACTTCCTCGTCTCCTTGTTCATCTCCGTCCTCTAAGTAGATATATGAGTATGTACGTGAACAAACTAACTGCTTCCCTCTCTAACTTGTTAACCCTTTACACTGGTGGCCTTTGGTATTTATAGAGCTTAAGGTGAAACAACCTTTCTTTCTAATCCCCCTGCTCTGATGTGTCGATTAATGGTCAAGTTGAGTGTACTTGCTACAGTGTGGCTTTTAACGGCTTGTCAACTAAATTCAGATTTAAACGTTATCAACTTTTCGTCCCATCGTGATTTATTATGCTGTCACCTTGATGCGCAGTCTTTATGGCCACCTTTTTAAGAACATCTCACGATCGCGTACGATCGCATGTCTTGTGATCGCAATCTTCAAGCTGCTGACACCTTGTTCCTTTGGATCGTAATTTTACTTGCGCCATCGCATTTTTCCTGCACAAAATAAGTAAATTAACTGCTTTTATGCGATGGGCGCTTGCGATCGCAATTCCTTTCAGTTTAGCGCTTTTGGACATGATATTGCTTATTCTACCATCACATTCTCTCATTGTTTTACTTATTTGAGCTGTAATAACTTGTATTTCTATCAGTTATCAGTGCTCTAGATTGAGTTGTGGAACTCAAAACAAGCTTGAATCAAGGGATGAAGGAGAAATGCTCACTGCAGTAATCCTGTTGAAGAACCTTTTCTTCAACCCAATTTTTCTCTAAAATTCTCTATAGATTGCATGCCTGATTTTCACTCCAATCTCTTCATTATATTGCACATCAAGAAATTCTAACATGCATACTATATATTATAACAATTATAACATACTTTCAATACATGTAACATGCTTCCCATGGTGGGATTTTAAAACTAAATGGCATACTATATGCACATACAAGATTTATTTAATTATAACATACATCAAATGCATAAATAATTAAACACAGACTGATATGGTTTTTGTTTTGGCAAAAACAAGCAAACAGAAGCCTAATTATTATAATCAGCTTCAAAACCGTCTTTAAACCGCTCGAACTGCTCCAAACCGAACCCGAGGACCTTGAACCAGATTGGATGAGTCTAAATCGGACCAACCATAAACACTTTTAGGCTGAACCGGATTGGATCTTGAGAAAACCGATCGAATTGGCTACTCTCGGTCCAACCTCAAAGTCTTGAAGGATCGACCGTGTAGCACTGAAAGCAATCTTCTAGCTTCACCACCTTGTGTTGTGAAGAACTACACGATCGCTTAGTGGTTGCCTCAACTAAAAAATCGTTTAGCTTTATCGCATAGAACTACACGATCGCTTAGTGACTGTCGAAGCTAAACTATCGCTTAGCTCTATCGTATAGAACTACACAATCGCTCAACTCTATCGCTTAACTATCGTTTAGCTCTATCGTATAGGACTAAACGATTGCTTAACACCGTCGTCTAGCACTTCATGTCATTGTTTAGTATCCGTCGTAGCTAAACGATCGCTTAGCTCCATCGTATAGAACATCATCGCGTCGTCTACCATTTCGTTTACACGATCGTTTAACTCCGCATCTAAAAAATCTCAGCGCTATCGCATAGTTTTTCATCGCATCGCTTAGCATGCATCGTAGCTAACGATCGTGTAATTCCATCGTATAGTAAATTCAACGTATTGTTTAGTTCCCACACTGATGACGAAAATTTAGAAGTCAAAATTATTTAACAACTAAAATCCAGTGGACGCTGTATGCAATGCATGTTCCTAAGGTATGCGTTGATAGTCATCCATCGATGGTCATGCGTTGGAATGATAATGCGTTAACGGATGAATGCGATGACCATGCGTTCTGCCACAAGTTTTCTTGCGTTCACGCCAAGTATAACATGGACTCAAGTTTTTCGGGTAATTCGAGGTCGAACATAGGGACTTGTAACTATATGTTTGTGGTAATCTGCATGCAATGGTTTAAATAAAAGAATGGAGGGGATATTGCTAAGTTAATCCTACTCCTACTTCTATCTAACAGACAACGCAATGATAATGTGCATGAAAGGTAGAGACACGACAAACCTTGACATGAAATAAATGTGTGGGAAAATAGATAAAATGCGGAGATGATATCACTGCAACCCTTAAGAGTGACTGCAAGGGCAACCCTAGTCAATGCAAGTCAATGCGATCATGTTACACTCATGCACAGCACATCATGTTCCAATGGAAATGCGGTGCTCCTAAGTCTAGGACGCATATGTTGAATGCAAAAGTGTCCATAGAGCTTATTCTTAAGTCTCTACTCGTTTCCTATGCGATGATGCAACTGTATACAACGCTGCGGTGACCGCACTCAATCGTATCCTATCTCTAGGATGCATACGATGGGTTAATAGCAAACAGTGCTTATTTCTAAGCTTCTATCTCTTGTATTATGTGTTCTAATCTGACTCTCCCGAGCCTAGATTCTGACCTGACCTTCCCAAGCCTAGATCCTGTCCTTAGAGTACCCTCTCAAGTATCCCTAATGGATGAATGAAGCATACATACTACAAGACAATCGCATGGACTTGGTTGACACAAGATTGTTACTATCCCTAGTGAACAATGCATACATTGCTTAATGCATCCAACCACTTACCCTCTCGGGCAGTTGATTGTTGCTGACTTCACTCATAGACAAGCAATGCGTTAACCTATAGATAGGCGTTGCAGCAGCTTCACATTAAACAAATAGGGTTACTCGCACACTCACGCAATGCACACCTCTTGATGGGTTGCTACATGCTTCATATCCCTAATCCACATGACTAAGTATGCAATACTTAAGCAATCCCACTAAGTATTGCAATGAAAGTAAAGATGCTAGAAAAGAAGATGGAGATGGAGTCGAAGGAACAGAGAAATGCATTGAAAACAGATTATATTAATTCCTTAATTCTAAAATGTCATACAATATAATAGAAGCAAGAAGGGAAAAAAAATGACTGGCTGGAAGTAAAGATTTGCTTCTAACGGATGTGCATCAAGGCTGCCAGTGGTGCCATGGATGGGCAGAAGAACTGACTCTCTCAAGATCTAGCTCCAGTCGAAGGCTCCGGTTGTCACTTAGAATGGATGAAGGAGGTGAAGAACTCTCAGCCATCTTCTCACATGTTTGTCTGGATCGCAAAGATCCGCCATAGGCAAACCTCAGGCGAAGACCTTGGATCCAATGAATTTCAGCTCATCGACTTCAATTTATAGAGCTTGGATCATCGACAACATTAATTGGACTGCTCTGGGTCTGACGTTCGGCGCGTTTGTCCTTTCTAAACCTCTGCCACTAACGGCGTGGTAGGTGAAGTGTCAACATCAGCTTTGGATTTTCTCGAGGTAGATGCGTTTATGCGTTCATTTCACCTACATTGCGTTGATCCATTAATTTGTGTTGTCGCATAGCCACAATCATTCAATGGCCGCATTCGCTTAATACCGCAAATCTACATGATGACCGCAATCGCTGACGAGCGCAATTCCTATGTGATGGACACATGTGGCTGATCACCGCAACACCCATGCATTGATCTAATGTGTTTGCCTTACGTTGGAGAGTTTCTCCGCATGCAGTCAACTATGCGGTGGTCTGATTTCCGTGTTTGCATTCATTTCCTGCATTAGCTATAAAGATAGAACATTGAACGCATAATTAACGCAAAATAACGGGTTAGCTGAGATTCAACATGCTGATCGACGCAAGCTCATATTCTTATGAATTCCTATCATGATCGACGCATATTCTGCCTAACAACCTTCATAATTCTAAGTAAAAGGCCTAAGATGACATGCACACACACCAAATCTAAACGATCACTTAGTGCTAACGTATAGCAAATTGAACGCATCGTTTAGCTCCCGCAGGTACATGATGTGTTGTGAATGTGGTGCGATTACAGTGTATATTTGCGGTGATGAGTTATGCATTGCACATGCAAGTTTTCCTAGTAAAACCCAAGTATAAGCTTCACTAGGTTTCCTGGTAAGTCCAGGGTCAAACACAGGGACTACTGAGTTACTATGTGACAGTAAATTTGATTCCTTTGTGGTGGCAAAAACAAATAAGTTGGATGGTGTTTTGTTTAAGTATATTTCCTATGCGACAGATTGGAGTAAAAAGTTGATAAAATGGAGAATTACAATGAGTATGCGACGAACTGGTTGAGAAGAGGTTTAGCTAAGACTCCTAAGATTGCGTTCAAGTTATGCGATCATGCTACACACACACAACAGCATGTCATCTCTCAATGCAAATACCATGGTTCCTATTTCTAGGATGCATGCGATGTATATGATAATGTCAATAGGACTTATGTCTAAGCCACTATTCTTGTCTATACGATGATGAATGATGTACACATACACAAGGTGACCGCATACTGTCATATTCTATTTCTAAGGTGCATGTGATGCACAATAGCAAACAGAATTTATGTCTAAGTTTCTATCTCTTGCTTATGCGGTTCTAATCTGACTCTCTCAAGCTTAGATTCTAATCTGGCTCTTTCAAGCCTAGATTCTTTCTTTAGACTACTCTCTCAAGTAGGGGTGAATGACGCATACATAAGGCAAGATGATCGCATAAAGTGTTAATCTTAGGTCATGCTAGCTAAGTACTTCTCAACCCATTCGGAGATTTAGCTACTCATGCGAAGTAAGAAAAGATTGAACATAAGTTGAAATGATATTTCCATTGTCTATAAATTAAGTTCAGAATACAGAATGGCAATAGAATGTAGAGATAAGAAGCCCGGAAGCAATTTCTTGCTTCCTGTGGCCTTTTACACTGTCTTTTCACTCCAACTCTGCCCAGATGAATATCCTTGCTTTCGCAAGTGTTAGCCCTCTCTCCTTTATAGCGCTTCCCGACAGTTTTTCGAGCTATTCAAGAATGATCTCTCGGCGTCTTCTTCCCTTCACTTGTCTCCATCTTCTCAGTATAAGAATAACTATGAACAGACTAGCGGCTATCTACTTTGTATATGAGCTAACTTCTATTTTATGGCCAACTCCTGTAATGATGGTGGCCTTCGGTATTTATAGAGCTCAAGGTGAAGAAGCTTTTCTCTCTAATGATTGCAATGATGGGTGTTCATTAAATCTCCTGCTCTGATGCACCGATTAATGGTCATCGAAAGTTAAGTGTACTTGCTACAGTGTGTCGTTAATGGCTTGTTAACTAAATTTGGATTCGATCGTCATCAGCTTTCTATCCCATCATGATTTATCATGCTATCATCTTGATGCGTAGTCTTTATGTGGCTACCTTCTTGAGGAACTTCTCACGAACACATACGATCGCATGACTTTGCGATCGCAATCTTTCAATGCGCGCGGACGCCTAATTCCTTGGATTGCAATTTAACTTGCACTAACGCATTTTTCCTGCACAAAATAAGTAAATTAGCTGCTTTTATGCGATGGGCACATGCGATCACAATTTCTTCAGTTTAGCACTTTGGGACATGATTTTGTATATTTTTACTGTCGCATTCCTTCATTGTTTTACTTATTAGCACTGTAATAACGTGCATTTCTACCCGTTATCAGTACACGATCGTTTAGCGTTCAACATCACAACGACCAACGCCTATTGCTATACGATCGTCTAGCTTTTCTTTACATCATGTAGCGTCTGGATCTAGATGATCGCTTAGCAACTGAACCTCAACAACGATTTTGAGCAGAAGTTGAAAAACTGGAACAACAGCTCGACCTCCTTCACTTGTTTCATCAATTACATCTTAATTTCAACTCTAATGACTCTAAATAAATTACATACTCTTGCTAACACATAAAAGCTCATCAAACAAGAGCCAATTACAAATTTAAATGATAAATTAGAGAGAATTAAAAAGCCAAAACTCAGAAAACCATATCAGTGCATCAATTTCATATTTCTCATATAAAACACCCACCAAACCAAAATTAAACCAAATTGAATGCTTGTATGATGCTCTGATACCAATTGTAGGATTGTATCAACAACAACGAAAGTACAAGGATCATCTAAGCACTCAAATTCACTAATTTTGACAAAATATAATGTATGTTCTTGCAGAAAACAAGTAAGTTTCAAGACATACCTCTTATAGAACTTCTTCAAAGCTTCTTCTTCAGCTGCTATCTTCTCCAAATCTTAGTGCAGACCACCTCAAGACCTTCTCCACTATTCTCTTGGTGCTCTAGATTGAGTTGTGGGACTCAAAACAAGCTTGAATCAAGAGATGAAGGAGAAATGCTCACTACAGTAATCTTGTTGAAGAACCCTTTCTTCAATCCGAATTTTCTCTAAAATTCTCTATAGATTGCATACCCGATTTTCACTTCAATCTCTTCATTATATTGCAGATCAATATGCAAAGGAGAGAGTTGCATGAGTTGCAGCTGATGCTTGGAGAAGACAAGGCAAACAAGAAAGCTTTTGTGTGAGCAACTTAAGTGATGGATAATAGAAAACCCAATTTTTCAATTTGTGTTTTGTTTTGTTTTGTTTTTTTTTTTCACTTTTTCAATTTTATCTTCAAAAATCAAAATTTGATTTTAAAATTCATTTTGATTTTAAAATTGAAAAATAAAATTAAATTCATAAATTAATTTTAAATAGAACTTAATTAATTCAATATCAAATATTAAATTAACTTTTACACAAATCCATCTTTATATATTTAAATCATATTTAAATATATAAATTCTCCTATTTCGTTTAATTCTCAAATTAAACACATCATTATATCTCATATAATTACTAATTCCCTTAATTCTAATTTGAACGTTTCAAATTAACTTATCACGTTATTCTAGAGCTAGTCCGTTACGAGCTAGTAAGGGGACCTCGTAGACCTACAAATCATGGGCTCCAACGATCCAAGATTAATTGGCTAAACTCATTAGACCAGACTGATCCTCATTCATTAACTAATGGGTCACTCTATTAAAGCCCGTAGTTGCACTCCCCTAACTGTAGATATATTATGTCCACATGATTTAACCATAATCGGCAAGTCAACCTTTCACAGGTTGTTCGTAATAATGGCTGAGTCAAATATCTGTTTTACCCTCAAGATTACGTCTTATTCCTCAAGTCCCTACTAATCCTCTAATGAACAACTAGTTTGTGATCCAATCACTAAATCAAACTCTCACAACCCAGTGAGAAGGTGGGGCCCCTTGTTCAAGACCTGAAATCAATACTTGAGAGAACAACCTTTCTTCTATCCCTAAATCGGGTAGGTGTGAACTCCGTCTTGCACCCTATGTCCCCAACTATCTATCTAGTCTTACCCCTGAAATGGGAGTCTTATTGAGCCGGCGCTGTTGAGCCAACCCTCACTTATGCAAATCTAAGGGCAATCCCAAATAAGCAGAAATTCATAGTTAGCTCAGGATTAAGATCGAGTTACCTAGGTCATATAGGCGAAATAGTCAGTCTTAAACAGTAAACAGCGCTATAAAATAAGAGTGACTTATTTCTTGGTCCTGATCTTATGCAAACTCATTGTATAGGACGCCCCCACTCCTCATGTCATAACATGTACGAATTAGGATCACATCGTATCTAACACTTTACAACTCTTTGTAACAACTACAGAGTAGGCCGCATCCAATGGTATTACCAGAATAAGGTGCCCAACCTTATTCATGTACCATAGATCATTTTGACTACTTACTCGAACCTGATCCACTCTTATGTCTCCACATAAAGTTCAAGTACTCATACAATAGTCATGGGTCTTAGTTTATTGGATTTAGACTTTCATACAATTTAAGAAATCAATAATAAGTATATTGATTATAGAAAATGTTTATCATTTTACAAACTGCGAGTTTTATGACATACAACCCAACAATATTCCTAAAGCTCCGTTTCCTAGCAGACTAGCACGACCGAAACAAGAACAAAGGGACGAGGAGTTGATCGAAATATTAAAAAAGGTTCAGATAAACATTCCTCTCTTGAATGCAATCCAGCAAATCCCCAGGTATGCTAAATTCCTAAAGAAGTTGTGCACCAAAAAGAGGATAGGTAAGGATAGAGAAAAGGTAGTGGTAAGTAAGTGTTGGGATTGGTGTCCTAATTCTCCCGAAGTCTCGTTGTTTTGTAAAGATACACATTGTTCAATAAATAAAATAAGTGTTATTTAATTCTGGCATTTACTCATATCCAATAAACAAAGCTCCTTGGTTATCTTAAGTGAGCTTAAGCATGTATATGTGATATACAAGTAGATCATGTCTTAAGTGATAACCTAAATAGGTCTGTAGTATAAAGATTAAGATGGAATACCTGATTCTGATGACACTACGGATACGGCCCGCTTTGTAGAAGTTTACAAGTGTTGTAAACTACTACAGATGGTTGATCCTGACCATTCATTGTTGATTTCTATATATTAAAAATGGATAAAATCTCAACACCTTCATCTTCTATGATTCTATTAGGTCGACCCTTCATGAAAACTTCTAAAAATTTGATGTAGATAAAGGATGTCTATCTGTAGAATTTGATGGGGAGGTTGTATCTTTTAATATTTATGATGCCATGAGATTTCCTAAGGAATATCTGTCCTTGTGTTTGATTGAGACACATGATGTGATTGATGAGATTGTGTTGGATGATGATAATAATTCTAGCATGTTGGTTACCCCTTGTATATATTTGGATTTGCCTGATTCACATGACTTATCTCTTCCTGATGTTGATAATAACAAAGTAGTAGAAACTTCTGCTGACTTCGACATTCTTGATTTGCAGGTACAAGGGATTGAGCTAAAGGCTCTCCCTAGCCATTTGAAGTACGTGTACCTGGGAGAAGGAAACACCCTTCTAGTCATAATCTCCAGGGAGTTGACACCTGCCCAAAAGGAATCCTTGATTGAAACCTTGAAAACTTACAAGGAGACCATTAGGTGGACTCTAGATGATCTCAAGGGAGTACGCCATTCTCTTTTCATGCATAGAATCACTCAAGAAGGAGCCAAGCCCACAGTCCAGCCCCTTAGAAGACTAAATCCTAATTTGAAGGATGTCGTTCTCAAAGAAATCATCAAGCTCAATGAAGCCAAAACTGTACCTAGTTCTTGATAGAAAATGGGTAAGTCCTATCCATGTTGTTCCCACAAAGACCACCATGACAATTTTGGAGAACGATAAAGGAGATATGGTGCCAATGTATGTACAAAATGGTTGAAGAATGTGCATCGATTTCCGAAAGCTCAATGAAGTAACCAAGAAAGATCATTTTCCTATTCCTTTCTTGGATCAAATGGTGGAACGACTCGTCGAAAAACCATTTTTCTATTTTCTTGATGGCTTCTCTGGATTCTACCAAATCCCCATTGCCTAAAAAGACCAGGAAAAGACCACCTTCACTTATACTTACGATATGTATGCCTTCAAGAGGATGTCATTTGGGATTTGCAATGCCCCAGGTACCTGATGACCAAGAAGGAGTTGAAGCCCCGACTAATTCATTGGATGCTCCTTATTCAGGAATTCAATTTGACTATCAAGGACAGGAAGGGAGCAGAAAACTTGGTAGCTGACCACTTGAGCAAGATTGTACAAGAAGAGGACCCCGTACCTGTACGGAAGGATTTTCCATATGAGTTCTAATTCCAAATTTCCATACCCATTCCATGGTATGCTGACATGGTGAATTTTCTATTTACTGGTAATTCCCTTATAAAATGCCTAGTTTTAGGAAGGCCAAATTAAGGAGTGATTCAAAGTATTTCGTTTGGGATCTACCATACCTTTGGAAGATTTGTTCTGACCAAATCATTAGGAGGTGTGTCCCAAATGAGGAGTTTGAGTCTGTGCTTGCATTTTGTCATAAGATGGCCTGTGGTGGGCATTTTAGTCCTAGGAGAACTTCTAGGAAAGTATTGGATAATGGGTTAATTTGGAATTCTCTGTTCACCGACTATTTTACATTTTGAAAGTCTTGTGAGAGGTGTCAAAGATCAGGATCCTTGTCTAGGAGGAATGAGATGCCATTAAATTCTATCTTGGTGTGTGAGGTTTTTTATGTGTGAGGGATAGATTTCATGGCCCATTTCCTTCTTCTTATGGCTTTCTATATATTCTTTTAGCAATTGATTATGTTTCGAAGTGAGTTGAGGCAATCCCTACTAATACTAACAATGCTATTGCGGTTTCAAGATTCTTAAGAGCTAACATCTTTTCTAAATTTGGCATACCTCGAGCTATAATTAGTGATCAGGATACTCATTTTCGTAGTCAGACCATCGAGGTACTCATGAGGAAGTATGGAGTTCACCATTGAGTCGTCAATCCATACCACACTCAAACAAATGAATAAGCTGAAATCTCTAATCGTGCGGTCAAGAGTATCTTGGAAAAGATTGTCAATCCATCTAGAAAAGATTGGAGCACGAGCCTTGACAATGCTCTTTGGGCCTACCAGACTGCATTTAAAACTCCTATTGGAACAATGCCCTTTAACCTTGTCTATGGCAAGACGTGTCATCTACTGGTTGAAATTGAGCATAGAGCATATTAGGTTGTTAAGAAATGTAATATGATCTTAGCCCAAGCCGGTGAGGAAAGATTACTAGAACTACAAGAATTGGAGGAACTACGCTTGGATGGAATTAATACATGATAAGATATCTTGAGGATGGAATTTCGAGTTGGACAGAAAGTGTTACTCTTCAACCCAAGGCTATCACTTATGCCTGGTAAACTAAAATTTAAATGGCTTGGTCCCTTTGAGATTGTTAACTTGTTTCCTTGTGGTGTAGTGGAGATTAGGAGCCCAAAGATAGGGAAGGAGTTCAAAGTGAACGGGCACCGCCTTAAAATATTCAACGAAGGAAAAGTCAATGTGGTTTGCTCAAAACTCATGTTGACTCCACCATCTATCTCTTGAGCTCGTATCACCAGGTGTCGAACAAAAGATGTTAAATGTTGCGCTACCTGTAGGCAACCAGAAATTTGAATTTCTTTTGCATTCTTCTCTTTGCTTTCTTCGTTTCATTTTGTTTTGTTTTGTTTTTAATAAAAGAGAGGCTGACATCATTTATTTTTCTTAGGAATCAAAATTTTTGGCTCTTGAAGGAAGGATTTCAAACGTTCATGCTTGTGCCCAAAAATCTAGGGGAGTTTTTCTGTTCCCTCTTGTCCCTTTTCTTTTTGTCTTTAGCTTTAGTTAAAGCATCATTATACATTGAGGACAATGTATGGCTTTTAAGTTGGGGGTGGGCGAAGCATGCTTCAGGGGTGATATAAATTTTTGTGAAAATCTGAAAATTAATTTCTGCTTGAATGTTTGCTTTGTTTGTCGTTTTCTTTCAATAACAATTTGATAACACACTCAATAGGTTGTTTGTTCTTAAAAAGGAGTGATTTTACAATTTTGAGCCCTTTATAATTTTTTTTTTTTATGAAAACAATGTAAAATGAACCTAGATTGAAAATTTTTCTGTTTTAAGTCCCTTAAAGTCTTAGAAACGGTTTATCCATCTCAGATTTTTGTTGTCACCTTGAAAGTCCCCCTATTTGCTTGGAAACAACTTTTAGTGCCGAAGAGTAAACTATATAGAGAGAAAATAGAAACCTTGTGTGTGAGAAAGCAAAAAAAAAAAAAAAAAAAAAAAAAAAAAAAAAAAAAAAAAAAATTATACTAGTTGCTTTTCTCTTGAAAAACAAAAGGAAAAAATGCATATAAAAAGAGATATAACTGGTGTGCTTGGAAATATATATATATATATATATAGTGTGTGTGTGTGTGTGTGGATAGAGATGAAAAGAGTTACTCCACATGTTTAGGGTCTAGACTTTTTTTGGCCAAATTTATGTATTCCCTAGTATAGTCTTCCATAAAAAATTATGCTATAAGATGTGCTTGTCCAGCTTGTAGTGTGTCTCGACAATTGAACCCTTTACTTAATGCTTTTCAGTTTTAGCTCGTATGTCGCTGAGAAGGAAAAGTTTAAAACTGATTTAAGGTTGGTTTAGATTATTATCAAAATTGGCTAATTGGGCTATTAGAATTTCTAATAGGTTGAGGGGTTCACATAATTGAAGGAATTAACTAGTAACTAATGATAGAAAATAAAAAAAGCATGCAAACTAATCCCAAGATTTTCTATTAATTTGATTCAATCCTCTTTTCTACGCTATCCTTTATTTATTCTTCTTCGTTTGGTTTTTAATTTATTTTGTAAACAAAATCAAGAATCACCAAAACCCCTTTTTCTTACTTGGAATTCATTAATTGGTCTAAGTTAATTCGACAGTCTCCCTGTGGATTCGACCCCGGTCTTATCACTTTGCTACATTTGTGGTTTAAGCCTTAAATTGGTGAAAATAAATTATCTTTGCTTAGGTCAAGAGCACTCACGACACGCTAGTCTCAGAGACCGAACATGTACTATACTAGTTTTTGTACTTTGTATTTGTTCACCCCACTAGCTTTAGAAAAAGTGAGAGATTATTGGGGTTGATGCCCTAAACCTCATGGTTTCGTAGCTTGTAAATCATTTGTATAAACAAATTATTTATTTAATAAAATAAGTATTATTTTATTTGACATTTAGTTGCATTAACCCAAAACCAATAAATTAAGATCCAAGATTATTTGATGAAGCTTAAGCATGTATGTGGAGACATACAGATGGATCATTTTTAAGTAATAACCTGAATAGTTTGTAGTAGATGGATAAGGTGAGTAACTTATCCTAGTGACACTACGGATACAACCCGCTTTGTAATTGTTACAATTGTTATAATGTGGTATAAATGATTTAATCTTGATCATTCATGTGGAGACATGTAAGCAAAGGTATACTATGCAAAGAGTTTGTATAAGACCAAACCACGAAATGATTAGTCTCTCTTTATAACACTGTTAGTAGAAAAGACTTACATTTCACCATGATGACCATAGGTGACTTGACCTTAATTTTGAGTGAGTTGTAAACTCTTGCCTATGAAGGCGGTCCTTTGATTTGCATGGGTGTGAGTGGCCAAATTCATCGACTCAATATGCCTACCACTTTGGGGATTCATCCGAGTGGGGAGTTGGAAACACAGCTACACAAGAAAGAATTCACTCATTCTTATTGTTAGGGTAAGTAGATAAATTGCTCCCTTAAGAACTTATTTCGGGTCCTGAACAATGAGGTGTCTGAGACTCTCCTGGCTCGAGAGTGGTTCAGTTATAGTTGGATTTTTTACCCAGTTGTACTTATGAGCAATTTGTGAAGGGTCAATCCACTGTTGATTGATTATATCAAATGGACACATAAATATATCTACAGTGAGAAGAGTGTAGTTGTCAATCTTTAGAGAAGAGTTTAAGTTGTCAATTATTTGAGCAATCTGTATTAAGGTTTGTTAAATAGAGACTAATAAAAATCAAATTATTAAGAAAATTAATTGTATAAGATACAATTAATATAATGTATGTGGATACATTATGTTATAAAGTTCAATGAGAGAAATAAATATTTGAATGTGATTCAAATATTAATTATATAAATGAAATTAATATAAAAACTATAGGTTAATATTAATATGAATATGGTTCATATTAATTAAAACTATGGGTTATTTGAGAGATTTTATTCTATCGGTTATATTATATGTGATATAATAAACTATAGGTTATATATTATATGAGATATAATACATAGTTTAAATTTAATTATATTACGTTAGTTAATATAATTATAATTTAAATTAAATATTGAAATAACTCCCTTAACAGTTGTTTCATGATGGATGTGGTCGTGGGGAGTTATTCCTTCACACAATTCTCTCAAAAAAAAAAAAATCTTTATGGATTGAAACAAGCATCTCGATCCTGGAATATGAGATTTGACACTGCGATAAAATCTTTTAGCTTTGAACAAAACGTTGATGAACCTTGTGTTTACAAGAAAATTGTGAATAAGACTGTAGCCTTTCTAGTATTATATGTTGATGATATCCTACTCCTTGGGAATGAGGTAGGATTCCTTGTTGACATTAAAAGATGGCTAGCATCACAGTTTCAAATGAATGATTTGAGAGATGCTCAATATGTTCTTAGAATCCAAATAGTTTGAAATTGCAAGAACATAACACTAGCCTTATCTCACGCATCTTATATAGACAAGATGTTGTCTAGATATAAGATGCAAAATTCCAAGAGAGGTATGTTACCTTTCAGACATGGAATTCACCTGTCTAAGGAACAATATCCTAAGACACCTCAAGAAGTTGAGGTTATGAAATGAATTCCTTATGCATCAATAGTTGGGAGTTTGATGTATGTCAATACACGCCCAAACATATGCTATGCAGTTGGAATAGTCAACAAGTTTTAGTCCAATCTTGGATATGATCATTAGATTGTTGTTAAGAACATCTTCAAGTATTTTCAGAGAATGATGGATTGTATGTTTGTGTATGGTGCTAAGGATTTGATCCTTACAGGATACGCTAACTCTGATTTTCAGACCGACATTGATTCAAAGAAATCAACTTTGGGATCAGTGTTCACTCTAAATGGAAGAGTTACAGTATGGAGGAGGATAAAGCAAAGTTGTATTGCTGACTCCACCATGGAAGTGAAATATGTATCACCCTCTATTGTGATAACAGTGGAAGTTGCAAATTTAAAAGAACCGAGAAGCCATAAGTGTGGAAAGCACATCGAGCACAAGTACCATCTAATCAGGGAGATCATACACCAAGGAGACGTGATAGTCACGTAGATTGCCTCATAAGACGATCTAGCTGATCCATTTACAAAAGCCCTCACAGCTAAAGTATTTGAGATCACCTAGTCAGACTAGGACTACGATATATATAAATATAGGACAAGTGGTAGAATTTTTGGGTATCTGATGCCCTAGTTTATTCGATTTCTATTTTATTCCCTCATACTCAACATTGTGTATATGCAAATCCATTGGAGTTTTAGTCCAAATGGAGTTTGTTAGATTGTATGTCCTAAAACTTACAGTTTGTAAATATTAAAACATATTCTATTTTACAATAAAATTGTTATCGAGGTTTATTTAATAAAATTTTTATTGATTATGTGAATTGCACCTTTAAGAACCCTAAATCTAATAAACTAAGAACCCCTGGCTATAACATGAATTCTTGAACTATATGTGGAGACATAAAAGTGGATTAAGTTCAATTATATAGCCAAAATGGTCTATGGTATAAGGATAAGGCTGGGTACCTTATCATAGGGACCCCATTTTGTATATGATATAAACAATGTGATCCTGAATCGTTCATGTGGAGACATGTGAGCGAGGGCATCCTATGTAAGGAGTTTGTATAAGATCGGTCCACGAAATAGTCATTTTTACTTTATAACATTGTTTACTATTAAGATTGACTTTTTCAATTCGATGACCTAGGTAACTTGATCTTAATCCTAAGCTAACTAGTACTCCTGTTTATTTGGGATTATCCCTTAATCTGCATGAGTGAGAGTGGATAGGTTGTTCCCTTAACTACCGAATCCTAGTCTTGAACAAGGGACCTTTCCCTCTCTATGATTGAGAGGGACTCGATTTAGTGGTAGGACCACAAACCAATTGTTCATTAGTGAATCAGTGGAGACTTAATGAGCAAGATGTATTATAGGGATAAAACGATAATTTTGACCTAGCCGTAATCACGAATAACTTATGAAGGATCGACTTACTAATCATGGTTAAATCATGTGGATAAAAATATATCTATAGTGAAAAGAGTACAACTACTGAGCTTTAGTGGAGTGTCTCGGTAGTTAATGAATGTTGGTTAATTATGTTAAAGAGTTTAGTCAATTAATCCAGAATCGTTGGAGCTCATGATCTGTAGGTCCGTTAGGTCCGCCTGCTAGCTCATATCGGACTAAATCTTAGAATAGTGTGACGAGTGAGTTTGAAGTGTTCATATTTGAATTAGGGAATAAGCGTTAAATATATGCGATATATTTAACGACGTATCATTCAATTGGGAATTGAATGATAAAGAGAGAATTTGAGATATTTAAATTGGATTTAAATATCAAAACTATGAATAAGGATTCATCGGAGATTAGTATTGGATTTAATAATTGAATATTAAACTAAATTAATTAAATTATTTAGTTAATTATTTAATATTAATTTAACTTAAAATCAATTATTTGATAATTTTGAATCAAATGGAATTAATCAAAGTTCATCAAGGTCAAATGTTGACTTCACAAAGCTTTTGGAGGTCAAAAGTCAAAAGTTGACTTCACTAAGTGGGCAATCCCAAAAATGATTTTGAATTAATTCTGAACTAAAATTGTATTTAATTAAAATTTGACTAAAGTCAAATGGTGACTTCAAAATAGTCAAAAATCAAATTGTTGACTTTACTTAGTGGAAAGATCCAATAACGATTTTTAGTGGAAAAATTTAACTTTTAGTGAATAATTCATTAGACAAAGTATTTGATTCTACAAAATGCCACTTATCCCACTAAATTGAGTGCGTTTTGAAGTGTCAAAATTTGGTTAACTCAATTTTGCATGAATTGAATGTAATTGCTCTACAAATAGGATGTTTTGATGGAGATTAATTCTTCTTGGCCATTTGATGAATTTCAAGTTAGTTGAAAAACAAATTCTTCTTGGCAACTTAGAGATTTTAAAAGAGTTTTAGAAATTAAGTCCTTAGTTCTCTCTCAATTTCTATACTAAATTCATCCATATTTTAGTCACTCGCCAGATCCCACCATCTCATTCTAAGGCTGAAGAATAGTTGGAAAAAATCTCATGGTGGTTCACAGCCAATTCGTGAGAAGATTAAAGTGGAATTTGTGGTCAATTTGGAGCTACAAGGGTTGTATTTTTTAACTTTTCTTTTACATTTATTTGCATGCTTATTCCTTATAAATTAGCATAATTAGAGTACTAAAGATTCATTTTACTTTCGCCGCGCATGTGCACGTTCCATCAGTGTCCTCTTTGTTGTGTTTGAGGCCTTACTGTGAAGCCAAGTTCGTTGTGTTGCTATGAACGGGAGAAGAGTTTGTGATCATTCATCAGAGAGGAATCGTGAAGAAGTGTTTCTTCAAGGGTTAGTATTCGATCTCCCTTTTTCTTCTCTGAATTTCTATAGAAAAAGCATGCTTAGGACTTGTTGTTTATTATCTATTTTCGTCTCTCTGATTTCTAAGTTCTATAAAATGAAATTCGAGACACGAGGCGTTTGTACGCTTCTACTGTGGGAATTCCAATCTCTCCACTGCCTATGTACCCTTTATAATGAAAAGGGATCAAGTCATAATGTAAACAAAGTTATTGCATGTCATGCTATCTACATAGCTAGTCTTTTTTTGTTCCTGCATTTTTGATCCAAAGTTGCTGAGGCAGTATGAAGGCAATCTTCTAAAGATGGATGATTATCGAGGAAACTTCTTGGGAGGAATTCTGCCAAAATTACCGACTATCGAAGTTGAGGAAAGTCCTCGTCTTCTTCCATAGTAGGCTTAAGCTTCCATATCATTTTTTCCCTTTATTTTTCTGAGTCATGTTCCCTCTTTTATAACTTCGATAGGAGTGCAACTCTTTTTTAGTGGAATTCGAATTTCTTCTCTTTCGACGAGTCACAAGGATCCATCTTGTGTCATCGTCACCATCATGTTCATCTTTGTTTCGAGAATCTGATATTTGAATCACTTGTTGAAATCGAACAACTATAGGTTCGAGGATCCCAAACTGGATCAAACTTTTTTTTTTATCATAAGATGAAGACTGTGTTAAAATACTTGTAGTCACTACAACTGCAACATGGTTATTCTGAGCACATCTAGCTCTAGCTTAAACTTCTTTTCACAAGCTAACTTTAGGATCAACTCCTTCAACATAAAATATTTTTTAATTGGGTGACTGACAACTCGGTAATACTTACAGTAGTTGGGGTCATTGACTTTTCCTAACTGCTTCAGTCGCTTGCACTTTGGTCGTTGAATTAGTTGTTTCTCTAATAATTTCTCTAACATATCTGCAACATCAAAATCAGGGAGTGGATAAACTTTTCTTGCCTTTCTTTAAGAGTTGGGTGACGCTTCTCGCCCTCATTGTGTTTTCTTTCAAATTTTATTTCTTTTCCTCAAGAGGAAAATTTCATTAGGGCTACATGAACGACCATAGATTCTTTGGTGGCACTATTCACGATCTTTTCAATGCCCTAGATTCATTCTTGTCTTTTCTCACCTTGGGAGCCAAAAAGTCCTTAGTTCCCCTATTGACGATGCTCAACTCTATGTCATGGGTGCAAGTCGCTAGCTCTTCGAATGTACGAGGCTTTATCCCTTGCAGAATGTAGAGAAGTTCCTAGTGCATACCTTAAGTGCACATCTCCATTGCAGATAATTCAGTGAGTCTATCTTTACAATCCAGACTCAAAACTCTACATTGGTTAATGAAATTGATGACTGACTCTTCTTTTTGCTGCTTGACATTTGTCAACTTCATCATACCAATGATACGTTTAGTGTTATAAAAGCGGTTTAGGAACTCTATTTCTAGTTGTTCCCAGTTGTCAATCACTTACAGCTCCAAATTGGTTTACCAATCAAAAGTATTTCCTTCCAAGGTTCGGAAAAATTGCTTGACTAGCAGGTCTCCTCTTGTTCCTAAATTTTTACAGGTTTCAACGAAGTGAGCAACATGTTGTTTCAAATTGCTTCCATCGAATAGTTGGAACTTTGGAGGTTGGTACCTAAGTGGCATCCTCAGGTTGTCATCCTCTTGATGTACGACTTAAAGTACATAAAAGAAGATTGTGATGGTCCTCTGTACTGAGCCCTTATGGAGTTTGTAGTCATGTCCTATAGCTATTGAACTGACAGGTCGGCGACATAGGTAAATTGTTGTGGGTCATTTTCCTGGAAGGCAGTCTTTTCTTTGTCATTGGCTTTCGCAGTTGGAGCTTAACTCATCTCAACAGTTTCTCCAGCCTCTATTTGAACTCTTAATGCAGTGATTTCGTGATTTTGCTCCTCAACATCTTTAATTAAAAGATCTATCTTCCTCTCCATCTCTGTCATGGCTATCTCAAATGTTACATCTGCCATCATGATAGACACTACATCAAAGTGTGATTCTTTCTCTGATCGATTAGAAGCAGAAGTAGAGTTGTCAAACAAGGAATTTTCTTGTTTGACAATTCCTTGATCCCACCTTTAGGAAATTCCAACAACTGTTCCCAGATTTTCTTTGTGGTGTCAGAGCCTTGTTCTTGCTCATGCAGGATCCCTTTTGAATGATTTCGAGTGATAGGTCCCATATAAGAGTCGTTTGTAGCAGTTGCTTTGGATGCAACTTTCTTTGGTGTCATTTGTTGATTGATTGATTTTGATGACGAGAGAGAGATGAGAGGTAGAGATGTCCCATTGGACGTGCCAGTTTGTTCGCACAAGATTTTCAGAGAAACTTGTTTCGTAGAATTGAACTTGTGTTTGTGTTGATTTTATGTGATATGGTTTGATCTCTAATACTTGATCCTCTTATTCTCTTTTGGTTGAATGTGTACGCTTGATTTGAAGAAATGAAGCACGTGATGTCCTTGAAGTTAAAGTCTTGAAAGAGTGTTTGTATCTCCAAAGGACTTCAGTCTTCAAGTATGTGTAGCTTTAAAAGTATAGGATTCTTCTAATTGTTGGGAGAATTCTCTCTGGGCACTCTGGAGTGCAAAATTTTCTATCCCATAAAAGAAGAGAACTCTTATATTTATAGAGTTCTCATTTGGACTTTATGGGCTTAGGCTTAGTTGGTCCATGGAACCTGACCCTTGGGCTCAACTATTTGGATTTGGATCTTAATTTGACATTTTGGTCAAATTAAGCCTATTCTTTTGGACTTAAATGGATTTTAGCCCAAATAATAATATCAAATTGGACCGAATTAATTTTATTCAACCCAACAGTCATGATGAAAACATGAGGCATCATCGAAATTTGCCAGTTATATCTTCAGTTTTAATTTGAGACACATGTCAACCTTTAATTGGACCCAAAATTGATTATTTGGTAATTTCACCATTAATTTAAGAAATGGCGTGACAATTTATGATTAGTTCAAAATTTCTCATTCAACAATATTATTTTATATTTTAAATTTAATTTCATTAAAAATTAAATTAAATAGACACCAATATTATAATACATACGTACATACATACATACATGTGTGTGTGTGTATGTATGTATGTATGTATGTATATTTATACATATACATACATATATATATATATATATATATATATATACATAATGTATGTATGTATGTATGTATATACACACACAAAATATGAGGTCTTTCTAAAATGGGGCTTTAGGCGATCGCCTCACTTGCCTATAGCTTAAGTCGACCGTGATTGTGTGTAAGAAACTATTGTGAAAAAGAACTGTAAATGGTCAAAACCTCTTTGTTGATGATAATGTCATAATGTCAGCATAAATGATCTCTGTCGACACTTCCTACAAGGCATCGAGATAGGTAGACTCCCCAACACCTTTAGTATGCTATTGGAAGAGGTCAATCTAAAATTAAAAGACCCTATAGAACGGCTTCTTAAAAGTTAAGCTTATAAATACCGATATCACTATTAATATATTTGTTTTTTTATCTATTTGTTAGGAGTGTTTTCATAAAGCAAACCAACTTTTGAAATTTAAAAATGGTTTTCAAAAGCCTTTGTTTTTAAAATTTGGTTAAGAATTTAAGTGTTCGAAAGATGAAAAAAGTGTTAAAAATTATTAGAAAATAAACATAATTTTTAAAAACAAAAAATTAAGACCCCGTTTAGTAATCGTCTTTTGTTTTTGTTTTTAAAAAGTAAGTCTGTGAATACTACTTTCACCTCTAAATTTTTTTTCTTTGTTATCTGCTTTTCAAATATGGTTTAAAAAACAAACCTATATTTTGATAATTAAAAAAAGTAGCTTTCAAAAAGTTTTTTATTTTTGGAATTTGGCTAGGAATTCAACTATCATACTTAAGAAAGATGTAAATTATTGTAACAAATGTGAATGAAATAGGCTTATTTTTCAAAAACAAAAACAAAAAACTAAATGGTTACTAAACAGGATCTAAAAGTCAAATGATTATCAACGAGATGCTTATATCTTAAGTGTTTAACATCTTCTAAGTATTTAGGAGTAGCCACATTTTCACCTGACTAATTCATTAGCTACACTACAATACTAGAAGTTGTCGTTTAAAAACAACACTTGCTCAACTAATACATTCGTGAAATACAAATTCACTAAGGGGTTGTTTGGATTGAGGTTTCCTCAATGCCCAGGAATTAAGGATGTCTGGGAATTATATGTCTGGGAATAAAATTACTAGGAATCAAGGATGACTATGTTTGGTTGTGCATGGGAAAACAATGTATGAGAATAGTATGTGGGAATTAAAAAAAAATATTGAGATTGTGAAACAAGTCCAAACGATCGTTTACAAAATACTATACGTGTTGGGAATGCGACTAAAGTTCTACATTGGTTAGATAAGAGGAGGATCATGGTATATAAGTGAGAATGACTATCTCCATTGGTACGAGACCTTTTGGGGTGAAACCAAAAACAAAATTACAGGATGACTATGTTTGGTTGTGCATGGAAAACAATGTTTGGGAATAGTATGTGGGAATTAAAAAAAAAAATAAGATTGTGAAAACAAGTCCATGAGGGTTTATGCCCAAAGTGGACAATATCATACCATTGTGGAGATAGTTTGAGGGTATCCTAGAGGCACCATTATAATGTAATTTTCTGAAAACATTCTCTCTAATAATACCGTTCTCCCTCTGTCCGTGGACGTAGTTAACACACTGTTAGTGAATCACGTATATCTATGTGTCGATCTTCTTTATCTCTACGTTCTTTTTTTTTATGTTTTTTAATTGTTGATTTTGTAACAATATGATCTCTTAAATTATCTATACGATCGTTGAGCTTCGCTACACGATCGTTTACAAAATACTATACGATCGCTTAAATTATCTAAACGATCGCTGAACTTCGCTACACGATCGCTGATTAACAAAACGCTATATGATCGCCTACACGATCGTCTACCAAATGTTATACGATCGCTTACCAAATACTACACGATCGCTAAGCTCGACTACACGATTGCTAAGTAACAAAATGCTATACGATCGCCTACCAAATGCTATACGATCGCTTACCAAATGCTACACGATCGCTGAGTAACAAAATACTATATGATCGCCTACCAAATGCTACACGATCGCTTACCAAATGCTACAGGATCACTGAGTAACAAAATGCTATACGATTTCACGACTGGAAGGAAGAAAAATCGTGGTAGGAAGCGGAAGAATAAATGAAAACTCACACTCCTCAATGGGTATGCAATTCATTCATTTGTGTGAGTAAAAGATACCTAGGAATTGCATTTTCCAAGATAAATAAACAAATCCTACCAACCAAACATGGGCTTTGTAAACCTATTCCCATTCCTACCCTTTTTTCCCTCCAACCAAACGGCCCCTAAAACTCTAAGTCTATGAGAAAGTAAAATCAGGCTCTGTCTTTGTTTTTTTTTTTTAAGTAAGGTTTTCCTTTTTCTTTCCTTTTTAGTTAAATTATATATAATATGAAACCCGTAGAAATCTTTTTTGTGTTGAGAACCCCTTAATTATTAATCAATAAAAATCTCAAATCAATAAACACAATTCCAAGGAATAGTTAGAGAAGGTTATTTATGATTGAAGACAGGAGTTTTCCCAAAAAAGAAAAATCTAATTTCAAGTAGCTAAAATTTCCATTAAATATCCGTGATTGCATTTAAAAAAAAAAAAAATCATCTAAGATACTTCAAATTAAATTTTAAAAATTATCTCAAATTTTAATTGTCAGTACATCTGTCCTTTTTGAAAAAATAGATCAAAGATTGATCCAATTAAAAAATAAATCAACGATCTACCAGATTAAAATAAATAAATAATCTATTGTTCCATAAGTTAAAAATAAAGACATAAGGGACATAATTATAATAACCACATCTTGCTACCGTACATATTATTTTGTAATTCTCAATTAGCTACTGTAATATTATTTCCAAACACCAATTTGTTACAGTATTTACTATTTGCTACCATTTTTACTATTTCTCTCATTATTTTTTATTATTTGCTACGATGTTTACTATTTTCTCTTCAAACTAAAATAGTTCACAGTTCAAACACATACGATAATAACCAAACTAATCTAAAACCTAAACACAAATATCATAATTCAACTATAATAACCTATGATTATAATAACTCATTATCCCATGCACTCCCTTAATAAACTCACAATTTTAAAAAATATCTTTTGGGCCAATTGGATCTCCAAATAATAAACATTGAATCTTCAAACTTATATTACAATTTCTACAATTATGTAAGTTTGATGGTGCAGTTTTAACACTATATAAGTTTGAAGACCCAATTTTTACGATTGAAAGTTTGACTTATAATTGCAATTACACTTTTGCAATTTGCTCAATATTTTTTCTTTTTTCGGCTCCCTCGCGGGGGCTTCAATGCCAGAGTCCATCTTGATGTAAATCATATTCAAGTAAAATAATTACCCCCTGATCTCACAGTTCTATTATTACAATCAGAACTAAAGCTGTCTAAAGGGCCTTTTTGGCAGAATCTGACAGGGATTCTTAATTTTTGTTCTGTCTACTTCTTTGTTTCTGTTCATAGAAATTATAATTTTTTATTTAAAAAAAAAAAAAAAAAAAAAAAAAAAAAAGAGAGAGAGAGAAAAGAAAAAGAAAGAAACTGTCTAAACAATACATAATTCCTCCGCAATAATGTATTTAGTGCAAAATCCAGAGCCATTATATACCACGGCCACGTAAATGCAAAGAAACAGCATTAGCTAAACAATTGGAATCAAGAAAGTCTCAAGCTAATGCTAACCTAACCAAATTTCACTCAATAGTGCTTTGATCCCAATCGAACTTCGTGTCTTCAAAGCCATATTCTGAATTTTGAAGCCTGTTTCGACCCAATCTGCTTAGCAGAGCAAGTCCTGGAAAAGGGAAAACCACAGTATTTTAACAAATAAATAAGTTGGTTCATGAAATTCTATCACAGAAAATATCAGGGATTCCCATAAACGGATATCCACTACTTTTTAATTTGTAATATAATTTTCCTTAACTTTAAACTAGTCTGCTATGCTGGTTGCCATAATGAAGGATTTTTATGTACACTTGAACATTTGGAATCCATAGTCTATAATTATAACATATGTTTAAGGCCAGAAATACTTAAATTTATGTACTTATGGGTATAAATATGGGAAGATTTGGCAATACCTTCAATCATTCTGAAAAGAGACGACCACCATCCATCGGTAGAGATTTGGTAACCATTCAAGCTTTGTTCAATTTCAGTATCATGCTTTCCTCCCAGAACTCCCCGTAGCATTATTACGGCATCCTTGGTTCTCCTAAGGATACTATTCTCATCTTCTACCTCCAAACTTTGAAGATCATTATGTGAAGATCCAAGGCTGACAGCCAAAGCAAATTGGGCAGCTGCAGCCCACCGCGAGGAAGCCAACCATTTCCTCTGCCCATCCACCTTATAGTTCTCTTCAGTTCCCGACTTTTTCTCACCTCCGCCTCCCAGTACTAAGCTGCGTAAGTATTGGGCATTGGCAGCTCCTGTACTTTGAACCATCTTTGAAAAAGCGCTTTTTTCATTTGACAAAAGTTCTTCGGGAGTATTATACTCCAAAACCTAAGATAAAGCAGAATCAACAAGTTTAAAATTAAAATGAGAATGCAAAACAAAAGGAGTCATTTCAATAATTTAAGAACTTTTAAATTGATTAACGTACCCGACCAGAATCGAGTAGAAGGATCTGATCACAGTCTATGATGGTATTTAACCTGTGTGCAATAATGAGCATGGTACAGGATTTAAACTCCTCCCTTATTGTTTTCTGAATTAAAGCATCAGTTCTAACATCAACAGCTGCTGTTGCTTCATCAAGAACTAGAATCTTCGATCTTCGAAGTAGTGCTCGAGCAAGACTCAAAAGTTGCCTTTGTCCAACGCTAAAATTCTCCCCGGACTCAGAAACCTTGCAACCAAACAAGTTACATAATTTAGTTTTTGTTGCTTCTCTTTGTGGGAGGGGAATATCGAGTGAATTTTTTACTACTCGTAGATGCATGTAAACGGATTGTTTTTATAAGGGATGAAGATTTGCAATGGCTCAGTAAGTTTTATGATTCCATCACTTCCTTTTGATTCTATTTGAAGTCACACAGCAAGGAACCTAATAACAAGGAATCTTTTGGGAACACTCTGGATAATTAAGACATCGCAATTTTACTGTTCCATCTCATGTTTTTCACCAAAAGTTTGATGAGTGCTGATATTGACCTCAAGTTCGTATTTTAATAGAAAAATGTTGACTCAGAGAATCGAATTCCAAACAAAGGTAAGAGTATTTCATTTAGATCATTCCATCACATGACACACATCACACAAAACTCATCATGATATACCTCAGCATCCAGGCCAAAGGTATTCCTCCTTATGGCATCCTTCAAATGTGCCCTCTCTAGTGCTTCCCAAAGATCAGCATCATTGTGTTCATTGAATGGATCTAGATTAAACCTAACCGTTCCTAGACAAAACGAAAAAGAGAATGAGAACAATAATAATCAACTCATACCTATTTTTCCAAGAGTCCCCATATAAAAAAAACTCATAATATAGGCACTTTCATTTAAATAAAAACCAAAAGAAAACTAAACAAGTACTTTTCAGTTCTTGTATCATAGCTTTAATTTTATCTTTTTCTTTTCCAATATAGTTCAACTGCTGCTCGTTCTATCAGGTTCTTTCTTTAGTATGATATGGTTTTCTCACTTCACATATTTAGTTAGTATCAAAAACAGCAAAATGAAAAACTACATTCTCAAGCAGGCACCAAAGTCTGCATAAGCATTGTCAACATTGTTCAGTCAGGGTGATAAATTTGCCTCCGTTTATGCATAAAGATATAAAAAATACTTTTTGAAAACTTAATTTTGGTCTTGGAATTTGGCTACATACTTGGGCAAAGTGAATTGTAAGAAAAGAAACACAATTTTTAAAATAAAAAATTAAGAACCAAATAGTTATCAAATGGAGTCTAAGTTGTTCCAAAAATAAAAAAATAAATATCCGGAACTTTTTACCGTATTTAGATTTAAGCTTTAACCACCCAGGTCACTTACAAAAACTAACATAATATTCCCACAAAAACTAAAAAGGATTTGAACCACATAAGTTTTAGTGTCATGATAACATCACAATGGGAAAAAGAAGAAAATATTGGATGCAGTTTGATTAATTAAGTAGTAAACAATATCAGCTATACTATATTATTGACATAGGAAGCAACTATAGATTGCGTACCTGAAAAAAGAACAGGTGCTTGTGGTATGATCCCTAGAACTCTCCTCAAATCCAAAAGCCCAAACTTTGCAACATCAAAACCATCTATCAATATTTTTCCCGCTTCAAGTTCAACAATACGAAATAAAGCATTCAGCATGCTCGACTTTCCCGCACCCGTTCTTCCTACAATGCCAACCTTGTCACTTGGGAAAACTGTGAAAGAGAGCCCATGCAAGACTGGAGGGAGCTCAGGTCTATAACGTAAGACAACATCCTCAAATTTTAGAAGTCCAGAAGAAGGCCATCCAGGAGGGGGGCGGTTGCTTTCAATAATTGGTGGAGCTTCTGAAGGTAAATCTATGTAGGTCCCAACACGCTCTACAGAATTTAAACTATTCTCGGCCATACTCGCAAGCCTTAGAACACCTGTCAACAAAGATGTAATATTTAAAGCATAACTAAGAAGAAGACCCATGGTGGATGCAAAAGCTTTCTGGTTTTCTGCCCTGCCATTTTGCATCACAGCAAAAGTTGCTGTAAACCATATCATAAGACCGCCAACTGTCTCCAGACGGATTGCAAGCCATCGATTTCCACTCATGTTCACAAGTGTAAATCTAATGTTATTATCCATGGCTTTTCCATTAATATCAGCCATTCTATCATAAGCTTTGTATGCACGGATAGTGGAAAGACCATTTAGAGCTTCTCCAAATTGTGCATAAACAGGAGATCTACTGATGGAGTCTAGCCTCTTTATTTCCCTTGCCATGCTCTACAACAAATTAAAAGGAAAAAAGAAATTAACCCTTGAATATATATATATACCCATGTTATTCAATGCTTGTAACTAGCTTTAAATATAAGCTTATTATGTACCCCTTGTTCGATGCTTGAAATTATTAAGATAAGCACATGATAATCCCTAAAGAAGGGAAAAAAGAAAAACCGCTAATAATAACAAAATGATTTTGAAGTTTAACTATTATTGGGTTCTTGGTGGATGTATACCTACAGTTGAATGGGTATCTTTTGCTATGCTCTTCAATTGCTTTAACAATCGTCCAACCTCCTTTATTTAGGTCAATTGTTTTATTTAATTAATTAATTTTTTTTGTAAGGTATTGAGTAGGTTGATCTCTTATATCGAGCCATGACTGCAGTGCTGAAGTCAGCAACTCCTGTTCCATATTCAAACCCAAAAATAAGCAGTGGGAGAGACACCACCACCTCCCCTCTTCTTTTCTCTCTAACAGATATAGATATCTAAAGTCCATCTGTATTGAAACTATTTGTCAATTGCTAGTTGTGAGTACATATCACATAATCATTATCTACTAACCACTAAACACCAAGGATTTCCCTTCCACCGTGGATCTGAGCACTCTGGCTTCAATGAGAGAGATATAACCGAAATTAATTAACTAATATTAACCATGGCCTAATTAGAATTATTCAATCTTAACTTATTAGTTAATACTAATAAATAAACTTAAGGTACATTTGCAATTTTTTATTGATTATTATTCTATTCTTTAACATTTGATAATAAATTCTATGAAATTTTATAGTTATAGGAAACATCTCATGAGCATAACTCAGTGCTAATTGGCATGTACACCTTGCCTTGAGGTGGTAGGTTTAAATCTTCGTAACCTTGGCCTTTCTTGCCAATCTTGTTTAGTCTTTCTTTTCTTGGCCTTTGTGTTAGATAATATATAATTAAATTTACCTTCACCCATCAGCTTAAGCTTTTGGGTCACGGTGATTTAAGATGGAATCAGAGCAGATGGTCTAGAAAGGTCCTATATTCAAACCCCTGCAGTGTTGTTTCCTCCCCAATTAATATTGATTTCTACTTGATGGGCCTTCTTCGTATTTCAAGCCCACAAGTGAGGGGAGTGTTAAATGATGTATAATTAAATCTACATTCACCCATCAACTTAAGCTTTTTGGTCAATCGGTGATTTAAGACTTTGGCTAGGTAGTTTCATTTATTTAAGTTCTTGTGTCAGTTCTTGATTATAGGTAGTTAAGACTTATTTACCAGCTCAGCCAGTTGTAGTATTGATTTATCAGTTCCTGTTCTGCCATGTCTATAAAAGTGGCAGCCCTTTGTATCTTTTGGGCATGAAATAAAAACTCTGAGGTATTACTTTCACTTGAGAGTGCATCATCATGTTTGTTCTACTTTATACAGAATTATAGGAAACATAACCATAAACTCATTTGCTATTTTTCTTGCAAAATGCATATAAGATACAGCTTTTATTAAACACATAAAAGCAGAGCCCACCTACTGAACAAGCCAGTCCTATATGAGCTCAATTTTGAATTAAAGAAAAAAAAAGGCTTTTAATTGGGAGGGTAGAAATTGGATGCGACTCAAAATCAAACGGAGAGAAGTTTAACTGAAAAAATATGTCAGAAAAGTTGGATGTATAATTGGACAATTAAACAACGATCTAATTTACTCTTTTTTCCAAAAGTAACCATAGAAGATGCATTTCCAATTACCTGGTAGTATAAATAGGCTGCATAAAACAATAACAGAAGTGGAAGGATTGCCCACAATGATAGCGTGCTCACAACTCCTATCAAGACAAAGGTTGAAAGAAGCTGCGAAACTTGCCCTAGAAACATGTTGACAAAAGGGGCAACATTCCTATCAATATCCCCAAGATCTTTTGCAAACCGATTGATAATCCTCCCAAGAGGATTGGTGTTGAAGAACACCATTGGAGCTCTTAGAATAGAAGAAAGCATTTGATCGTGCAACCTTTTCGCAGCATACAAGCTTGACACAATCAGCCAATAAGAATTTACCAGCGTCACAAATACCTGACATCAAAGGCAGAAACTATGTTTCTTTTAGGCTAAAGCCAAGACAAATCATGTGTTTGCAATGACAGTTTATCATATACATCAAAGAGCGAAAAAAGAGAAAGTAGTAGTCAATGCTCAACCTCAATCAAGAAGAAGAAAGAGATTAAAAACATGCAGAAATTACTAGTTGGTACCTGAGCCAATGATAGGCCTGCATATATCGTGTTGTAGAACAAAGTTTCACTAGGTACCAAATTACTTTGGTCGGTCCAACTGCTTAACCATAAGCTACTAAAAACTCGAAGAGTTTCTGATAGAACATAGCTCAGGAGGAGGATAAGAACAACCCATAGGCCTCCTAATGCATTCTTGTATCTGAAAGAAAATGAAAGAAAACAGTTGAATGATGACAAGATTGTGGGGGATTCACATTAACAGCAATTGTTATAAATAAACCTTGTACAATTAAAACAGGGGAAAGAAAAGGAATGATGAGCTATTGTCCCCATTTAGAAGCCAATGGAGATTAAAGATGGGTTCTTTAATTATAATTAACATTAATCAAAAAGTAAGCATAATTACACAAGCTCTTCCATAGAGAACTCTATAAGGATGCAAGAAAACTATTTGGCAGGCAATCTGAGATTTTGTTTTGCGTTTTCGAATTCACCAAGTTAAGCAAATATGGAAATGTATTCTAAAAACCATTTTCAGATTCTGTAATCCAAATAGTCATTTGGTATTAGATCCAAACTTCCCTTAATAGTTAAAAGTCTTGGACTTTCTTATTTGTCTTATTTGGAGTTTGAAATAGAGTCAAGATTCAAAGAGGAGAAATCTTCATTAACAAAAGTTTATAATTGATGGAACAGAAAAGAATATCCATCAATAATGTTGTTTTTGTGGTTAATAATCCTTCCATACAGAAGTCTTTACAATAGTTTTTTATAATAATAGTGTTCAAAGGGCGCATAGTCTCTCCTGCCAAGATTTATGAATTGAAAAAAGGAAATTATGAATATATATATATTAGAAGGAAAAAAACACACAACTGGATAGTGGGATTCACGGTCAAGAATTCTTACCTCGATAAAACTTTCCAACTGACTACACCCGTTTCTCTTTCTTCTTGCTTGATAAGAACAGATTTGTTTTCTTTACGCTTTTTTGAAGGACTCGCATCCTTTGCATGATCATTTCCCATCCCATTAGCAGCAAGTTCTGTTGATTTTTTAGTATCACTGGTTTCACCATCTTCCTTTTCCTCGGTATTTTCTTCCAATTTACCTGCACTTTCCATTAGTCTTTGAAACAACTTTCCATTTTCAAAAAGTTCCTCATATGTTCCTTCCTCCTTCACTACACCTTCATGAACAAGGACAATTCTGTCGACTTGTGAGAGAAAATGCAATTGGTTGGTAACAAGAACTCTCGTTTTCCCCCTTAATTCTCCCCTAATGCATTTTTCAAAAACCTGTCGATGGTTGGATGATTGCATCAGAATGGTACAGGAAAATTCAAACAAGACACTAGAGTCAAAACTATGTTCAAAGTCAATGATAGTGAAAAGAATACTGAATGCAGACAACAACTTCAAGAACCGAGCCCAATGCCTACCCTTTTAAATGGGAAAAAAAACATGACAGAGAAGTACACCGAAGCTGCTGCAATAACAATGATTAGTTTTTAAACAGCAACTAACAGTAAGAAGGTAACAAGTTATAGGTCGACCCCAAAGAAAAATCTCCATGCACTAAAACCTAAGGTGGGGATGAAATTGCTAATAGCTTTTCAAATAACTAAATAGTCAGAGTGAACTTAAATGTCAAATAAAACCCTCTTAATAGAATTATTGCTCCTAGCAAAACTAGATGAAATAGAAGAAATATTCAATTCGAATACCAAAAAAGCCCATGAACTAGACTAGAGTAAGTTAATTGAGAGAAAAAGCAGATATCAACTTACCATATATTTTGTAGGTTATAAATCATCCAAACTTATATAACAATATGTCAAAAACCCATAAATTTACAACACATGGGAGACTACACACTTATATATACAAATATTTAGTACAAAATCAAAATCAAGGAGAATAATACTCTAGTGGTACATCTACCTCTCTAGCCACGTGAGCATCAAGAGCACTCAGGGGATCATCAAAAATGTACACATCTGAATTGGAGTACACTGCCCTGGCCAAGGAAACTCTTTGCTTTTGACCACCACTAATGTTCACTCCTCTTTCTCCAATTTCAGTAAGATCACCGCCCTAACAGCAAACAAAAGAAAGAAGCTCACTGCTGAATTTTATTATCATCAAGTACCAACGTTGATATAAACCCATACTGTAATACTTACTGGCAGTAAGTCAAGGTCGTGCCGCAATGCAGTTATATCTATTGCTTTCTCATATCTAGCAGATTCAAAAGTAGAGCCAAACAAAATGTTATCACGCACCTACATATAAAATTTGAGCTCCATAAATATAACAAGTTAATAACAAATTATAAAGTTCTTCAGTCTAAAATAGTTTACAATAATAACAATATATTTTAATTTAAGAGAAGTTACATATTAAATTAGTAACCCAATCCCAGAAGACTAATAACAATAAATTGTAATCCCTTTGATAGGGATCTTTTATACATCCTTTAGAATATTTCATACATCAATGAAATTGTTTCTTATCAAAAAGTAAAAAAAAAATAGAAATAAAAAAATAAAAATCTAGTAGCCTAATCTTGGAAGACTAAGAATGGAAATAATCATTGAATAGATCGGTCAACCAATTCTGAAAAGAAGGTAGAAAGATGCCTTAAACCACATATCAGATAAATGTCTATTAATTAGTTGACGACATTGAGCAAAATACTGTTTTAAATAACAAAAATAGTAAAAAGAAGGAAATTAAAAAAAAATAAAAATACAAAGATACCACAAACCATTTCATCGAGCTAAATACCATTAAATGCATAACTATTTTAAAGCAAAGTAAAAACTTAAATCATGCATATGATCTGAGAAAAAAACAAAATAAATGCATATCTCTACTCTTTTGCAAATTATTTCAACTCACCGTTGCATTAAAAATCCATGCAACTTGGGGAACATAAGCAACAGATCCCCGAATAATAACATTAGTATCTGCTGCAATGGCCGGAAGCTCTCCAAGCATGGCTGATATTAGTGATGTCTTTCCCTCTCCTGTACTTCCAACAATTGCGACTAAGCTACCAACTGGTACGTCCAAATTGATGTTTGACAATGTAGGTTTCTCGGCCTGGTTATAAAGTAATAAATGACCAAATGAATAATTAAACCATTGAAAAACTATATAAATAACAGAGAGCTTGTGATGTTGGTAAGGAAAGGAGATAATTACACTTCAATATACGCAAAAGCAATGACTAAAGAAAATACACATTGAGAGACAATAAAATATTTACCCATTTGAGACTAAGACATTTTGTGTCCTTGGAACAAAGACATATTGTGATCAAACTTCTTCTATTGCTGTGCGTAAAAGTTATTGGCTCGACAGAGATAGATCATCCAACATATTGTTTGGATATGTAAGCAGTTGCAAACTGCTGCATAAATTAAATATATAGCACTCACAGCACTAGAGACTTTAACTACAGAAGAATTAATACATTCCCCTTGTTGTTCTACGGTTAACGGTCGTTCTTGTAGATGTAATTATTAGAATTGAAATTGGAGTTGTATCAAAATGTGAAAACACAATAACTTACTGCTACCTAAATCAAGGACAGGAACAAGAACTAAAAATATTAATATTCTGATAAGTATTTTATAGTAAACTCAAATGTAACTAATTCTCATTAAAAACGGATAGAGTAAAATTAAGGAATCATATTGAGCAATTGGTTACATATTAGTAATTTTGTTTCTTTATGAAATCAAGTATTGTACCAGATTTAAGATGGTCTATTCTCTCTCCCCCTCATTATTACTTACCAAGCACCAACCACCCAGTAAAAGAATTAATGAGTTCGAGAAAACTTGGGTGCTTTCAGTGCAGAATGAAAGTCGAAATCCAGATCCTATCTTTTTCAAATGAGAGTAAAGCGCTTGGGAGGAAACCTACGGTGAGTGGCATTTCAATATGGGTAGCCCGAGGAATTCAAAGCACTCTCTCAGAAAAATCTTTTCCACTGTGGCTCTTCCAAGGGAGGATAACAAGGTTCAGAGCCATGTAATTCTATGGAGTTTGTGGAAAAGGAACGTAAAAAAAAAAAAAAATTAATAAATAAACAAAAAAGGAGTAAAGAAAATCTCTTATTTTTGGCACATCTTGTAACTATTCTTTCTACGCCACAAAAGGCAATCACAAGCTCTACAAGAACAATGAAGCATTTTATGAGATAATAATGTACACCAGTCCATAAATAACCTTCTATATTTGTATGCCTGTCCAAATAAATAAATCAAAATACGGAAAACCAAAATCTTTAATGAAGAGAGAAGACACCTTAGAATCCCAAGAAAAACATCCATTCTTGATTGAGATGGCTGGAAGTTGTGGATTTAGAGGTGGATTTGGAAGCAGAATTTTCTCTTCGGCCAGAAGTAGATCCTCCATACGCTTCAAGGATACCTTGGCATTTACCACCTGTCAATCAAGCTTCTTAAGTAACACAATAGAAAGAAAACCATAAAATTATAATTACTCATAAAATTATAACTATTATGCCATTTGCATAACCTTGCAGTTACAGATCTCATTACAGAAGTTAGAAATTGATAAGAAGATAGTTTTTCTCGAACTGAATTGGAAATAGATCGTACTAAATAGGAACTGCAGACAGGGGCATGCATGAGTTCCAAATGAAAATAATCACAGCTAAAAATTTCATTTTCAGACAACACGAGAGCATGTCTCCGCTACCTTACCTTTTGAACAACCGGAAAATATATACATATAAAATATATATATATATATATATAAAAGAAACAGACGGGTATATTTCATCAATAGAAAACAATCTAAGGGCAAGGGGTTGAGAAGACCCCCTCCCCAAAGCACTAGTGAAGAAGAGCCTTTCAATTGTTAAAAATCATCAAGGAAGTTATAATTACAAAAAGATTTGGTATGGTTATTGCACCACCAAGAGGTTGTGTGTTGAACAACAGTCCAAAGAGAATCAAAAGAAACATACTTATCTTAAAAAACTCTATTATTCCTTTCCTTCCAGACGTACCATAAAAGAGACCAAGAAGCCCACCTCCATGTAACTTTCCCTTTACCTACGAAGGCAAAGCAATCAAGCCCATCAAGCAACCAATCATATACTTTGTTTGGAAGGCAGCACTTTGTTAGAAACCAAGGTAGTATGGGATTGTCCCACATTGGTTAGAATGTAATGACCAATGTGGTACTTAAGTGGCTTGGCTTTTCCACCCCAATAGCTGGCTTTTGGAGTGTAGTTCTCCAAGGTGCTTAAGTACCTAATAATTGTATCATAGCCGATTGTTGACATTCTGGAGTGGAACCGCGGAGGGTTCTAACCGGGTGTGGCCGAGTGAAGCAACGCCGGAGTAGCTGCCGGGACATCGGCTTTCCAAGTATGGGGTATTGGTAGGAACCAAGGTAATATGGGATGCCTGTGTCCCACATTGGTCAGAATGGGATGATCAATGTGGTACTTAAGTGGCTTGGCTCTCCCACCCCAATAGCTGGCTTTTGGGGTGTTGTTCTCCAAGGTGCTTAAATACCTAAGACACTCCAAACAAAAAGTTCTAAACAAAAGAGTCCATCCCTTAGTAGCAAAATCACAATGCAGAAATAAGTGATCAAGAGATTTCTCGTCTTTCAAGCAAAGGCAGCAAACGGAGGGGCCTAGAGCGGTATTTTTAAACTACCTTTGAAGCTTGTCATGAGTATTTAAGACTTTATAAGCAAGGGACCAAAGGAAGAATTTGACTTTTTGGGGGATATTAAGCTTCCAAACAAGATTCACCAAAGGAAAGGTGGAGGAGGAGGTTCTCTTAGTGACATTCAAAAACGTAGCTTTGGTAGTAAGCTTCCCCGAGGAGTCAAGCTTCCATTTAAGGCAATCGTGACCATCTTGAGGCGCTCAAGAGTTTAAAACTTCCAAAATAGCCACCATATCACCCAGCCCTCTATCAAAAACATTTCTCCTAAGGCCCAAGTTCCAGGTTTGACTGGAAGCACACCAGCAATCTGTCCATCCTTTTTTAAGGTAAAGTAAAGATATCAGGGAATTTCTGTACAAGGGGTTGAATATCACACCAGCTGTCCACCCAAAATCTGATTCCTCTCCCATCACCTACAATAAACTCAGTGAACTCAAAGAACTGCTCTTTATGCTTTAAAATGCCAGCCCAAAGTCTAGTTTTCTTTCCCTTCTTAGGCATATTTGAAGTCCATCCGTGAGCATTGATACCATAAATAGCCCCAATTTTACGTCTCTAGATAGCATTCTCCTCTTGGCAGAACCTCCAAAGTCATTGCATAAGGAGAGCTGTGTTTTTTTTTTTACGAAGGGACCCAATTCCAAGGCCACCATAAATAGTTGGGAGAGAGGTTAATTCCTATTGACAAGGTGGGATGTAGGGTTGCAGGGGCCCCATCCCAAACGAAATCTCTAATGATCTTTTCTAGCGGTTGATAATGTCAACAGGAGCTTGCATTTAAGAGAAGTAGTAGCAAGGAGGACTACTGAGAACCGATTGGGCTAGAGTCAGCCTACCACCTTTAGAGAGGGAAATTCCTCTCCATCTGTCCACCTTTAGATTAAGCCTCTCTTCAAGCGACTTCCAAGCTTCCTTAGCACTATGCTTGCCTCCAATAGGAAAGCCCAAGTACGTGAATGGGAGAGATTCCATCTTGCAACCGAATTTTGTGGCATGAAAATTCACTTCCTCTCTATCAAAGTTGATGCCAATGATTTAAGTTTTAGTAACATTGAGAATAAGCCCCGACCCCAAAAGAAGCAAGTTGACAACAAGCCACCAAGCCAAGAGGTTACCATTCTCCTAAGAGCAAAAAAGAAGAGTGTCATGGAAATGGGTTAAATCTGAGGGCATAATACCAAAAGAGAAACCTCTGACAAACTTCCTTTCATTGCAAAAGTAAAGGAGGCTACTGAGGGCATCCCCCACAAGAGCTATACACACACACACACACATATATATATCTTAATGAAAGATCTGATTATCAACTGTTCGCTAGAAAAATGGACGATCATAGCTCTAAAACGAGCTATTATAAGTGTTAATAGTTGTTTGCCTGCCAAATTTGAAGGTAACTAGCTGAACTTGTAAACTAAAACAAAAACAGCTATTTACATAATAACCAGGTATGCAAACGTCCTTAGCTCATAGGGATTGATACTTTTTCTTTTGTTATTGACCCCTTCTATGTTCTTTTTGGGATTTTCCCTTAATAGCCTCGTGTCACAAGGGTGTTAACAGCTTCCTTGAATCCTCCTCTATTGAAATGAATTCATACTCCTAGTTTGTTCTTTCTTTCTATGTTTTGAGTCCTTGTTAGCAGAAATTTTGAAACAAGTCTCTTAAGTTGTCGCTCAAGTTTAGGAGCCATAGTCATGGCCTCTGTCAATCATGCTTGGTTGTAGGTCCTCTCCTTTTGATTGTTCAATCTCAACCAAGAAATATAGTGGGCTAGTTACTGGTATATCGTTTCAGCCTAATTGTTTCTTAATTGAGCCTACATGATTGCTCTGTACCCTTGCTAATCAATGTTCTTTCCTCATCTACAATTTTGATACAGCTCATATAAGAGCTGTCTGAAGTTTGTAGGAAAAGCCTTTCCTTCATCAGCGCCCCCACAGGCATATCAGATAAGTTGTCTGTCAATTATCCTGCAATTGAATTGAAAATGCATCATGCCAGCACAGCGGCCTCAAGTGTTAAGGCGACTAATTTCACTTTGTGATCCTCCAGGCTATCGATATAAGGCAATGTTCAGCCAGTCTAAAATATTTCCATGTCATATCTAATCTTCCATCAAAGGTCGGCAATCATTTGTTCACCCTCTCGCTGGATCTTGCCATCTGAGATCCAGGTTACCCCTTCTCCAAATTCCAAATTAGTCATTTAGCTCAGTATCCTCCTCTAATTCATCAAGACCAGCATCCCAGTTCCTATTTTGTTGTACAGATGACATGTTGCAATTTAAGCAAATCAATTCCACTATCAGCTATGTAATTTGGACGCTCTTACCAATCATGTCAAATCTTCTTGCATCCAATACAGTTCAGTTTTCTGGCACAAATCAGCTCTGAATCTCATTTGATATGATGATTACATCCGATCCTGGATGGTAGCTCGCCGCGGCAATTGGAAGTAGGCGGAGGAGTTTACTTTGTTTACTAACACAGCTTCTCACCCTCCACCCCCACAAAAAGAGGGAAGAGAAAGAGAAGAAACAAACTAAATAACAAAAATAGAAAGGGAAGTGTGATAATGGGATGCATAAACAAGAAACTCAAATGCCAACAGCCAAATGACAAGCTCATATCTAAGCCAAAAATGGTTTAAAAGATAAATTTTGAAAGCAAATAAGAGATAGAACCTGAGTTATTATATTAGGAAGCAGGAACAGAGGAAACCGCAGCACTGCAAATAGAGAAAGTGACGTAAAAGCCCTAGATGGAGTCAAATCTCCCCCAAGAACCGTGAACAATCCAAAAGCAGCCACAGTCACCAAAACAGGGATGCTATTCAATATAAATCCATTAAGCTGCAAAAATGAATATGATCATTAAAATATAGATGTGACAAATGGAGAAAGAAGTTCACTTCATTTGTATAATTGATAATTCATTGTCATTGTAAAATTGTTAAATTATATATCAGTGTATAGCAGACAAAATACCCTTCACTACATCAGAACGGAACCCATAAAAATAAAAGAATCCCCATGTGTGTGTGTGTGTGTTTTCCTAAAAAGTAAATAAATCTAAGGGAAAGTTACCATTTTGGTCCCTAAGTTTTTACTTATAGGTCGCTTTGGTCCTTTGAGTTTTTAAAACATACCCTTTTAGTCCCTAAGTTTAATGAAATAGGTCTAAAATGTCCCCCAAACTAACAATTCTGTTAAATTCAAATAGAAAGATGATTGAATTGATGACAATGTTTTTAATGAAAAGAGACTAACGCTCAAAATACAAAGAAACAAACAATATATCATTTATATTTGTAAGATTTTTTCTCTTATTGATAGTTGGTTTTTACACTATATAAGAAGGCCTTGTATTTTATCTATTGTATAGAAGAAATACATTAATATTTTCTTCCCAAATTCAAGTATTCCATTAAAAGGTCAAGTGGCAACCTTAACTATACATTTTTGTTTCTTTCATAGGTAACACAATGAACAGAACATAGCATTTAAAAATAAAGAAATAAATAACATACCGCACCAAGAAGTGATGCCTTACGGAACCATGACAACTCGTCATCTCGAATACTTTGTACTTTTGACTGAAAACTACTCTCCCATGCATAACATCTGATCCATTTCCGAAAATCAATAAAATTCAGGAAGTTTTAGATAATAAAGAGTTGAGTATTTTATTCTTATACTGCATACTTCACTGTGTCCATTGCAGCTAAGATCTCATTCATGAGACCAATTCTCTTGTCTGTACGTTGTAATCCCTCTTTGGATTGTTTCTGCAATCTGCTGATCACAAGTGTCTGTAACCACAAAATACAATAGTATAAATATTAGATATGTCTGGTATGGGATCATGTTGAGAGGTAAGCAAAATACTAACTAATGGGTTCAACATCATGCAAAACCTACTTCCTTAAGATGTCAATGGATGCATGACGATACCAGATCATAAGTACAGAAATAAATGCACTCAAAAATTAATCAATTGCCAAAATAGGGGTCTAAATAGCACCTCCTGCACTATGAAGCGTGTGTATCATTTACATTACGGATAATACAATAAATCAGCTACCAACGGCAGAAGACAAATGAGGAAGGTTGGTCAAAATATGTGGATGCCTCCTCCCAGATACATACATAATCAACTTTTCATATAATGATATAGAGAAAAAATGCTAAAGTAAATTTATCGGTAATTTTAAAATAAAAAAATTGAAAGGGGTCAAAATTTATCATGTTGAACCAGGAGAACTCAACAAAAGTGCATAATCAAATAGTTTCTTACAAAAAGATATAGTAGTAAAGTTATACTGTTTCTATGAAACCAAAAGGTCAAATGAAAAATTAACAGTGATGTGGGATTTTGAATTGAGAAAAATGGTTGCTTTGAGCATGATTTTGGAGGACAGGGGGATAGATGGTAGAAACCAAGAAGGGAATATGAACATGATACATTTGTGGAAGAAGAAAAGCTGAGAAATAAGTTACAGAGAGGCCCGAGTCTTTAATTTCTCGCAGCCTTCCTTTCACTTAGACATCAGATTACATAATCTCTTTTCTTTAAAGGGAGTACATAGTCTCTCAAATCTACAATTATTTAGCACATTGATAATTCAAAAAAGCTCTCCAAACAAAAAAAAAATACAGACAAAAATCTATTGGTTGTGTATCATAACACAGATACACTGCATAAGAGAAAGAAACCCAAATTAAAATGTAAGAAGTACTTTATTAGAAAAGCCGTCAAGCATTGAGATTGCTGATTCCAAGTCTGGTGTCAAGGAAGCATGAAGGTAGAAACCAAATTTAATTTTCGAGCTTCAATTCTTACATTTGCTTTAGAAACTATTTAGACATTAAGAGCTGTTAGATACATACCTGTATGGGAAACAAAAGAACTAGCAGCGATGAACCAAAAAGTGCAGAG
This sequence comes from Benincasa hispida, assembly GCF_027475165.1. Lineage (NCBI taxonomy): Eukaryota > Viridiplantae > Streptophyta > Magnoliopsida > Cucurbitales > Cucurbitaceae > Benincasa > Benincasa hispida. The sequence continues at coordinate 3,562,934 of NC_143480.1, forward strand.
ACTCCCAACTGCTGGTAAAGAAGAACCATTGCAATGATAATACGAAATGGAGCTGACCATAATGAATGAAGTGACTGGGTTATTAGCTGGATACCAAGACCAAAAAAAAAAAAAGAAGAAAAAAACCTACGGTAAGTTTTAGCATTTGATTAGAAAGATGATTTTTTTTCTTTTCTAGAATAGAAATTCATTCTATAAGACATGACTAAATAAACAAGGAAAGAGAATATTGGGAAGTGAGAACTTGCAATTACGTAGCCATAGAAATATATATGGGAAAAAAGAAAGTATAAGATCTGACCATTCAGATTTAAAATCATGTGTATACCTCCTTATATGGTTTGTATATGATTTTTTTTTCTTTTTATATCCGTGAGTGTCCAGGCTGGTTTTAACCTTGATTAATCTCACAAAACAATCCACCTACTTGATGCTACATCATTTGGCTTCCATGGATTAAACTCATTCCTTCTAATCCCTACAAGATACCATAGTCCTTATTCAATAGGTCAACCCAAGATGGTTAAATGAACCTATAAATCAATTTTTGTGCCAATATGTTGTTTTCAAAAATACTTAGAAGGTTATCTATTTTCTATAAATCTAAGTTTAACTACTTTGACTTACAAAGTAGTAGCTAAAGTACTAGTGGAGAGGCTGAAAAAGGTAATGTCAAGTATAATAGAGGCTTCACAAAGTGCTTTCATTGAAGGAAGGCAAATATTAGACCCAATCCTCATAGCAAATGAAGTGGTTGAAGATTATCGCTCCAAGAGAAAAAAAGGGTGGATTTTAAAACTTGATCTAGAAAAAACCTTTGATCGTGTTGATTGGGAGTTTCTTGAAAAAAATCTTGTTGAAAAGAATTTCGACTCAAGATGGATAATGTGGATGATGGGTTGTATTTCTAACACAAAATTCAAAATTTTTATAAATGGAAGACCTCGTGGTAGAATCCAAGCTTCAAGAGGAATAAGGCAAGGTGACCCTCTTTCTCCTTTCCTTTTTCTATTAGTCAGTGAAGTCCTAAATGCACTACAGTCCCAACTTCATGAGAAAGGTAAGTTTGAAGGCTTTATAGTTCGCAAAGATAGAATTCATGTTCCTCTCTTGCAATTTGCGGATGATACTCTAATTTTCTGCCAAGATGACAAGGAAAAGCTTAGAAACCTAAAGAAAATACTTGAACTCTTTGAGTGGTGTTATGGGTTGAAGATTAATTGGGAAAAAATCAGCCATAAGCGGCATCAATATTGACCATTTTAAGCTACAATCAGAAGCTGCCATTCTGAACTGCAAGACTGTCTCTCTTCCATTCATGTACCTCGGTCTTCCATTAGGTGGCTACCCTAAACAATTGGCTTTTTGGCAACCAGTAATTGATAAAATTCAAAGTAAATTGGACAAATGGAAGAGATACAATCTTTCAAGAGGAGGTCGCTCCACCCTTTGTAAGTCGGTTCTTTCTCATATCCCAACTTATTATATGTCACTTCTCCTGATGCCAGAAAAGGTGGTTCGAATTTTAGAAAGACTTTTAAGAAATTTTTTATGGGAAGGGCATTCCGGAAGCAAAATAAATCATTTAGTAAAATGGGACCTTGTTTCTCGTTCTCAAGAAGATGGTGGTCTCGGTATTGGTGGCTTGAAACTCAGAAACCAAAGCCTTCTAGCGAAATGGGGGTGGAGGTTCATCAATGAGGAAAATAATTATAAGCATCCATGGAAGAAGTAAGTTTGGTTGGCACACCAATGGTAAAACTACCAACAGCCTTAGAAGCCCTTGGATCAACATCTCAAGATCTTGGCTAAAAGTAGACTCCTTGGCAGCCTTCAAAGTAGATAATGGTGAAAGGGTAGGTTTTTGGTGTGACCCTTGGTTGGAAATTGTTCCTTTAAAAGACTCATATTCCTAGTCTTTTCTCCATCTCCACCAAGCCTGAACGCTCATTACAAGACTATGGGATGAGACATCAACTTCTTGGTCTTTCCACTTTAGAAGACTGCTAAAAGATAAAGAGGCAGAAAACTTCCAGCTCCTGACTGAAAAGCTTTCCCACTCTAAACTTAATTCGCTTCCCGATAAAAGAAGGTGGTCTTTAAAACCAAGTGGGATTTTTTCAGTCAAGTCTCTTGTAAAGCATCTATCCTTCTCCTCCCCAATTGGACCGCTACTAGAATCAGCCTTATGGAAGTCCAAGAGTCCTAGAAGGGTTAATATACTGATTTGGATCATGCTGAATGGCTTGCTTAACAGTGCAGATATTCTTCAACGGAAACTACCTACTCATTATATTTCTCCACAGGTTTGCTCTCTTTGTTGGATAAACTCAGAATCTCTCTTACACTTGTTCTTCCAGTGTTTTTGCATAAAACTGTTGGATACGTTTATTTAAGTGCTTCAATGTTAGCTGGGTTCTTGACGATGATTTTAAAGCAAATGTGCTTCCAACTCTTAATCAGTCCAAAATTGAAGAAGAAGCCAAGATTACTTTGGGTCAATGCAGTTAAAGCTTTGTTATCAAAATTATGGTTCAAAAGGAATCAAAGAGTGTTTCAAGACAAAGCATCTTTTAGCTCCTTTAAATTTGATATCGCTCTTATCAATGCCTCCTCTTGGTGCTCTCTCTCCAAAGCTTTTAAAGATTTTTCCATTCAAGACATCAGTCTCAATTGGAACGCCTTCATCTTCCCGCTTTCTTGATCCTGTAACTGCCTAGTTGTGGCATCTTTTATTTTTCAGATTATCTTTTTGTTGTATGCCTTTAAATAGGCAAGGTCTACTCAATTTTGTACTCAGCTATTGAATTTCTGTTCTACATTTTAGGAGATGATGAGAATGCTATGGAGGTGTTAACCTAGTTGAGATGTCCTGGTGCATTTGTTGATCCTTTTTTATTAGTTTTGTTCTCTATGGTTTATTTCCTTTCATACACTTGTAACATCTTTCATTATCTTAATGAAGTGGGTTGTTTCTTGTTCAAAAAAAAACTGATGGAAGATGAACAAATATAGATCATGATAGTAGCAATGAAAATTCCATGCAACAAAGGAAAGGAGACCAATATCTTCATTGGCATATCCATCCACGTGCAATCATTACTCGATAATTTCAAGAGAGAGAGAATCCTTTTTAGACTAGAGTCTAGAAATCTCCATAAATCTCCATCCAACCCTTCGAGTGACTGCAATGGGATTCAATCCCATGATCACTTTGGTTGAGTCCAAGATCATCCCAAACCCATGGGTGTAGACATCATTATTCATTAGCAAACTTTCTAGAAGTGGCAAATTTTGAAAATCAATATGCATAACCAAGTATAAGTGTTAAATCACTAATTGACCCAAAAACGTAAGTTAAAGGGTGAAGGCAAATTTAATATTTTATCATCTAACGCTCTCTCTCACTTGTGGGCTTGAGAACCAACAAGTGAAAATCAATATTAACTTGGGAGGAAATAACATTGCGGGGTTTGAACATAGAACCTCCTAGACCACTTACTCTGATACCATTTTAACTCATCGATTGACCCAAAAGCTTAAGTTGATGGGTGAAGGCAAATTTAATATTATATCTTACCAAAAGCTTAAGTTGATGGGTGAAGGCAAATTTAATATTATATCTTTTAACACGAAGCCCTATGAAATGCATTTTATATTCGAATATGAAATTTAAATGGGGAAAAGTGCATAGGGAAGAACAAAAGGAAAAGATATAAAGAAATTAAAGTATATAACATATATATGCAATACATATATATATTGCATACACATCATAAAAGAGTATGAAAAGTTGAAAATGCCTGAAGTGTCTCAGCATCAGTAGTCATTAAGTTTGTTATCTTTCCCGTCGAAAACGTCTTGCGGGCCTCGTGAGTTAACCTCAGAGATTTGCGAAAAACAGCTGCAACCTAAAAATGGATAAATAAGCATAGCTGTATTAGGATAACCTTTCTTGAACATACCTTTGTGCTTAGGACAGGAACTAAAATAATGAATCTAAGCATATGGAACCAATATGGTAGACTAACTTACCTTTATAGCAGTTAAATGAAAGAGCCAAAAGCCACAAAAAAAGAAAGGAAAAAAAATAAAAAATAAAATAAAATAAAATATTGCATGTAAGGTCATGATGCTGAATAGGGCTTAAAAGCAAACAATAAATGAAGATCTTGAAAACTAAATACAACCTTAGTACTTCTCTGATGCATTACATTGAATTTTAAAATATAACAAATTTGAAGGTGGATCCAATCCAAGGCGATAAAAAGGCACCATTGTCATCCCAATTCCTCAGCCAAGGTGAGAGGCCATATATTTTGCATCAATGAACCTTCTCCAAGGGGGTGACTTTTCATTTTGGTACCTCCATAGCCATTTAACTAGAAGGGAGGAGAATTCTCCCATCTTACCAAATAAAGGCCTGATTTTCGGTGCTGCCTTTCCAAAGAATGCTTCTAAAAGTTTTATCGTGAGATCGATCAAATCACTTTCAAAGACATGGAGAAAAGATATCATATTATTTCAAATACTAAACGATAGAGGATCCATTTTAAATACCAAACTATTATTTTGAAAAAGAAAGAATATAACATTGGTTCCAAGGACTAGAAAAAGCTCACTCAGCAAAAATATCCTCCACTCAAAGAGCCAAACTTGCATTATTATAAAAGATAAAGAGAGATCATCATGGCAACATTTCACATTGGTGATAACTGATAACCAAGCATATGTAAGACATAAGGTCAAAATTACCAAGGTTGACCTCACTCGATAACCAACACGCATCACATTCTGAAAATACTGTGCTTCACATAACACTCCAATGATCTGTATCCAAAGTGAAAACCCATTAGATGTGTCCTACATGTGTAATCAAACTGCAGTCATGCAACTTGTGCCAAAATGAGCCAATTGAAGTCATATATGACATGAGTAGGACAACTACATGTTCTAAGCTAGATCAAACAAGAAACTAATACCAAGTTAGTTGTGAGAGGAATATAATATTATCTATATTAAGAATATAAGAGCTAAGTTAGGTCTTTCATAGGAAAGACTGTTGCAAATTAAAAATAAATAAATAAAAAGATAACACTATTATTAAATATTGAAAACTAATACTTATGGTCAATAATTACAATAATATAATGCAATCAAAAAATTTGTTTTGTTTAGTACAACAAATGTGGGAGTATGGAAATTTGAACCTCCGACCTAAAGATGTCATTGCCACTGAGTTATACATGTTAGCCAAAATTCCAAAATCTATGTTTGGCATATTAACAAATTTATAATTTTATAAGATGTGTCAAAATAATAAGATATGTCATCTTTCGAAGTCATGATGGATACATGTTAATACCAAAGACTAACCTACTTATTGACATGCATAGACTTGGCAAAATAGGACAAGAATTTGGATCATACCACTCCAGCAAATATTGAGAAAGCATAAATGTAACCAATTTGAGATGGATCTCCACGCTGCATGGACTGCAAGTATTCAAAAGAAATACGTGAACAAATACAGGGACAAAATTAAACAGGAAAACTTGCTTGACGGTGTTTACAAAGTTAAACTCTCATGGTAATATAGATGCCTAATCAATACCCATCTAACTGAATTATGTGCCAGTGCTAAGCACTAACCAAGATAACAAGCAAGTATCGAGTAATAAGACTTTCTTATGACCAATTATTTATCCATATATGAATTGGTTATAGTTTTTTTTAATAAGAAACAAACTATTAATTGATTAATGGAAATGATAAATTTTTCAAGATACGAACTCTGAAAGAAGTGAAAAAGGAAAAATGCAAACACAAATCAAAGAAACTTGAGAAAAACTAATAAAGGATCTTCAGTTAATACAGATATAGGGGTATAAGACTTGAATAAATTAGAAAATGAACACCATCGTTTTGAACTTAGCAATATCGAAATGCTCCAACCAAGTAGTTTTAATTAAATAATGCATCTTCAAGGTTTAATTCTCTAGATAAAATAAAGTAAAAGTAGTTATGGTACTTAACTAAATTAATGACCCACTCCTGTGGATCATACTCAAATTCAATCACTATTTAAAACTTGACACTGTGCACCTGCAGTTTTCCATGGTGTAACAATCACGCAACATAGTGTAAATAGTGTGGGTTACTATTTGCAGATTTGCTAGGAGTGAAGCAAATGTGTCAAGTTTTATGAGTCTAGTAAAGTTTGATATAGAGAAATTTGATGGAATGATCAACTTCGGAGTATGGTAAGTGTAAGTCAAGGATGAGATAATACAATTTAGGTTACACAAGGGCTTGAATGAAAGAATGAACAATGATACGCCTGAAGAGTTAAGTGGCGATGGTGGTCCAATGGAATCCAAGGGTGATTCTAGCGAGGTTCAAACAAGAAAGTCTTTGAGCAGAAGACTGAAAACAAGGAAAAAAAAAAGAGTAAATTTGTCAAAGAGCTTTGGATCGAATGTTGACTCTGTCTTTCTTGTTAAGGGAGACAATGACTTCCTCTGAAGAAAGACGAAATTCATCCTTATGGTATATCTGCTTTACCATGATAGAGGATGATGTAAGCAGTTGACAAGTTTGCACATGGGCACTGGCTTGGTTGTTATGTTAGATGTGTGGTAGAAGTTGTATTGATGGCTGAAGAACTTCCAAGTAAGCCAAGTAAGTGGAAGTTGCACCATAAATTTCAGCAAGGTTTATCGACATGTAACGAAATAGTAAAATCTTGGAAGGTGGTATTTCAAGTGGTCTACGTTTGTGATGAACTGAGTTATAATTCTCTGAGCTGAGAATTATGATTATCGATGAAGACAATGGTTGCAGCCAAAAGCTGTGAATTCTTCAAATATCTTGCCAAGGTGGAATTTGTTGGATTTTACCAAAATATTATAAGACCAATTGACCCACATCTGAAAGGTTCAATAAAGTGATGGGCTCCCAACATTAATATATATATATATGTATGTATGTATGTATGTATAATAAAATAAATTAAAATAAATTATATATATATATATAAAAAAAATAAACTATTAAAAATAAAAAATAAAAAATAAAAAAACTTTGTCTTTGGTTTCAAATCATCCCAATTTGAAGCACTTTAAGCTTGGTATATATACTAGTTCAGTTGTGTGAGAGGGTATAATGCTCTGACAGAGTGCTCTTGTAATTGGGGTGGAAGAAAGATTTATATGTGATGGTAATAATTTTTCACATAGTGGAATTTTTTTTAGTTCGTGGTTTTTTCACAGATAGAGATGTTCAATTTCCCCACGAGGACGGAGATTTCCCGATTAGGCGGGGAATGGGGGAGGGAGTGGGGGAAAAAATTCCCCGTGAGCTAAACGGGGATGGGGACGGGGAATGCATTCCCCGCCCCGATTAGCTTTTACATATTTATTTAGTATGGTTATCTAATGTTATGTTATTATTATTATTATATAAATATTACATTTAAATTTCAAATTTGATTATTTATTGGAAAACATAATGAATATGTTTAAATTGAATGTTTAAATTTAGATTATATATGTGAATAATTTGATTTATATTTATTTCTTTCTACTAAAAAAAAATAATTAGTTTTTTTAAGCCAAAATTTAAGTAATTTATCTTTAAATTCAAATTGTCATATAAAACTAACCATAATAAACAATTTAGTGATAAAGCTAATTATTTAAGTAAAATTTGCTCAGATTAGTGATTTAAATTAATTAGTTTTTTATAAATAAAAAAAAAAGTAACGGGAAAAATTCCTGGGGGAATCCCCGCCCCAATCCCCGTGGGGAATTTTACAGGGATGGGGAATAAAATGGGGAGTAGGGACGTGGATGGGGAATGGCATCCCCGGCCCCACCCCGCCCCGTGGACATCTCTATTCACAGATTTAGAGTTTTTCCGCATTAATTCTTGTGTTCCTTGTTTTATTGATTTCTTTTAATTTCTCTGTTTATGTTTATTCCTTTGGTAGAAGTGAGATTTTTTCCTAACACCAAGGAGGTCTACATTTTCCTTTTTATAACCTTGAGTATCGAGGTCAAATCACCTAATCCCACTATACTTGGTTGCCAAAGGAATTTATAGAATATTAAATCTTAGGTAGATGGCCACCACGGTTTGAACTCATTTCCCTTAAGTTCTTTATTATTTAGGATCCTTATTGACCATTAGGTCAATCCATGGGGATTTATCAAAAAAAAAAGTCCATTACCCGAAGCATGTCATATATTACTTTCTTGCAATCAATCAAATATGATTGTCCGTTTACATAACTCATTAGAAACCTAAACTTTTAGGTTTAAATCGTCATTTTGGTTCCTTGTACTTTTAGGTTTGTTCAATTTTGGTCCCCGAATGCCGTGTTTGCTTCGTTTTGGTGACTAAACTTTCAGATCTCTATTTTAGGCCGTGAAGTTCCAAAAAACAATTGTTTTGGTCCCTACTATATCAATTTTTCACCTAATGTTCACTTACTCAATACTCACCTCCAACCTACAAGGACATTTTTATTTTCTTTCATGTGCTTGTATAGCATAGCTAAGCATCTCCATAGACTGCCTTTCTTTTAGAATCCACGCGAAGTACAATATAACTTCTCATTAGTATTAACTTTTTGCTAGCCTTTAAAGGCTCATCAATTTTGTTGGATGTGATGAGGGTGCTATGGGGATGTCAACCTAGTTGAGATGCCCGGGTGCGCCTGCTGATCCATTGGTTTCTTTTTAGTTATTTGTATTTGCCTTTATTTCCAAGTACACATCTCTTGTACTAAATCTTAATGATTAATAAAGGTTGTTTCCTTTTTAAAAAAAATACAATATAACTTCAAATTTTTCATTTCTAGGAGGATAACTTGTCAACATTTTTTTCAGCAACCTTTCCCACCCAATGTCACAGAAAAGAAAATGTTTATTTTCTTTAAATTAAACTATTAATAAAAGTGCCCGTCCCCGTGGACCAGTTATAACTTATAAGTTATCCCTCTTGAAGTATTTGTTGGGGAAAATTCTACCTCATTCCAAACAGGATGACGTAGAAAGTGAAAATTCAGGCAGGCCTAAAATGCCTTCAAAGTTTCAACAAATCAGCATTCGTACACAGTGCTATCAAAAACAATAAATGGTATGTGAAGCGAGTTCACAAATAGAACTACCAAGTATCAAATGTTTAATGGTGAAGAAAAAGTATAATGCACCAGCAAAAAAAGACCCCACCAACCTCGAGAAGTTTATTCAAGATGACAGGCCCCACAAATTGAGAAAGATCATTGCCAATCTGCAAGTCTCACAACATGTTAGTCAAACAGAAAGGACAAGAATAATGCAAAAATACAAGAGTTGAATTCAATTTTCCTGTGAGCCTCTTTAATACTATCATTTTTTTATAAGATGGAAAATATGCTCCCTTCAAATTAAGGATAGAAATATAATGTTTCTTTCAGCTAAACCAGTGAGCAGTCACAATAACAATTACTGAGGCTAAAAAATGTTCAGATATTGGGTGCATTATTGCATGTTTCAATTTTGGTGACCAAATATTTGTTCATAAATGGATACATTTGTTTAGAACACTCCAAATAATCTACTAAATTCAAGGTGTAGATCATATTACCTTCCAAATGCCACCCAACCAAAACCTATTGAATGGAAAAGAGAGAAGAGAAAATTAAAGAAAGACAATGTAAAGAATAAGCAGCAAAACCAGTAGTATTCCTATCACAAAAACTAAAAGGAAGTAGCACATATCCAATTCATTTTCAGCACTTCACATAATACACCTTTAGTAGAAATCTGACAATCGTTAGTTTTGTTAAAAATAAATAACTGAGAAAGTAAGTTTGTATCTTTTGTTTTTACCTCTTATAATCCATTACATTTGGAAGCATTAATGCATATATAACTGAATGAAATTATCAGATTGAGTCTCTCCACTACTCATGTCCTAATATTTCCCGGGGAGAGGAACATCATGATGTTGTCATGAACAGATGGAATCTTAGCCCTTTCCTTTTTCATTGCCCCAGTGAGTACAAGTTCAATAGTGGAATCAACGTGAATCATGATAGATTTAACTCACAAAATATACTGGATTATGTTTGACCCAATACCCCATTAAAGAAGTAACTCATTTCTCCTAGAAGGATTATTTAACCTCAGCTAGTTTTTTTTTGTCTAATCTCCTTTTTCTCATCAATATTTTTCCAGAAAAAGAAACAAACGTTCAATTGATTAATGATTAATGAAAAGAAACAAAACAATGTTCCAGGGGTACAAACAGAAGTGTTCAATATAATTATTTGATTGTGGCACCAGCGGTTTTGAACCCATTATTTAAACATGGATAATCGACCCCTATTTGATTATTTGGTTTTTGAAAAATGTTCTTGCTTTCTCAGGATTCTTAATTGTCGTTTTCATCTATCTTTCTTATGTAAATATTTGAATTCTCAGTCAAATTTCAAAAACAAAAACCAAGTTCTAAAAATTACTTTTTTAAGTCCTGTTTGGTAACCATTTGGTTTTTTATCTTTTGTTTTTTAAAATTAAACCTATAGATACTACTTCCACCTCTAAATTTCTTTCTTTGTTATCTACCTTTTACCAAAGGTTTAAAAAACTAAGCCAAATTTTGAAAACTAAAAAAGTAACTTCTAAAAGCTTGTTTTTGTTTTTGGAATTTGGCTAAGAATTCAACCATTGTACTTAAAAAAGATGCAAATCATTGTAAAAAATGTGGAGGAAATAAGCTTAATTTTCAAAAACAAAAAACTACAAACGAAATGGTTAACGAACGGCCTTAGTTTTCAAATTTTAGCTTTAATTTTTTGTCTATAAAAATTTGGCTTTCAATTTAAAGCTTTTAAATTATGCTTTGATTTTGAAAATACTCCTAAAATAAATTATGTATGAATGTCTCCTGATGTTCTGAAGGCCTAGTGACTTAAGCAAGTTCCTTCACTCGAACTAGTCATTGGAATTGTCACATTCACTAATCCCTAAAAATGATACATTGGAAGAATCTTTTTGGCTCAAAAGACTACAAAACATAGAAACCAACAAATGGAAGTGGTGTTTTCAAAAATAAATAAATAGCAAAAAAAACATTTAAAAAAATACCCCGCCAAAGTTTGCCTTACAAGTTATAAACTATCTTGCTGTTTTATAACTTCAAAAACTAAAAATAAAAAGTAAAGACAAACTATAATGTATTGAAAAGACATTAATCTAAAGAAATATTCTTTGACTACTGTAGCATTCACAAATACTTCAAATTTACAAAACATGTCATTGACAATTACCGATAAATCATTTAAATATTTATGTGCCCTCTGTCTCTCTCAAGAATTATCAGCTCATTAATACATTGAAAGTTTACAACTTTCATCCAACAAAATAAAATTTTACTTCATAAGTTCACTTTGTCTTTATTATTCATTAATTCAAACTATAACAAATTCCAAATATTACTTTTTAAAACTTTCTGATTTTTTTTCATAAATATTATTAAATAATACTCCAAAAAATTTATGATGTTTTATTGCCTTAAAAATAATAACAATATATTCAAAACAGCCATGTTTAGTCACTTGTTTAATCAACAGTTGAAAAAGGAAGTTTAAGAAATTTATTGAGTAAATTCAATATCGTCTTTACATACTCGTTGATTATTTATTGAAAAAAGTGCATGTCATAAATAATACAAGTGTTGATGTACTAGTAGTGTCAACGAAAACTAGAAAAATATTTTTAATAAGAAACTAAAACAAAACAGAAGACTACACCTCCTAATAAATTGATAGTTTACCAAATATCAATCAAGAAACTACTGTTACTATTTATAATTAGAAACAGGGGAATAGCAATCCTTTCAAAAATAAACCATTTGCCACTCATATTCTACTTACCTTCCTCCAATGCTGCTGTTCAATCCTCTAAGAAGCCACGGTTTGGATTTTTGAGATTCTTCCACCCAAGCTTTCTGGAAGCTATGGAGAACGGTAAATAAGATCCAAAAAGAATGTGCAAGAAACGGCAGAAATTATGTTGAGAGAGACAAAAGAACAGACTTATTGTATAATGTTTCAGTTCGATCCCACGAATCCAATTTCCAGACGTCCTTCTCTGTGAGTGGCCTTTGGTATCCTAGCTTCAGTAAGGAATTCATCCATGCAAACGTAGTTTCTAGAATAAAGTAATCACAATTAGAAATGCAACATATATTTTTAAATAACAAAACAAATTGTTGGAAGAGCATCACGTCCATTCTTTAGATAACTGATTGGGTTGCCCAAGCTCAGGCTAAAACGGTTCCTTTTTAAATATCTTTGAGTTTTTAGACCAACTTACACACACTTCAACTTATCTCATAGAACAAGTAACTGAGGGTGAAATAATAGGAGGTATATATCTGCCAAGGTTAAGAATAAGATGCCAAAATAATTTCAAAGAGATCTTGATTTCATACCTCAAGGGCAAGTCTAGACTAGAAGAGGTAGTTATGTGGTCGACTACGATTATGCTTATGTGAATTCTCCATTCGCAGTATAATAGTTAACATAGGTACATGTTTGGTTTGTTATACTTAGTTATAATTATTTAAAATTGGTTTAACTATAAGTATGGTCTTGAAGCATTAGTTTTTTTTTTCATTTTTTTAATGAAAAGTTTCATATCCTTTTCATATATTATATATACATAAAAATATAGACACATGCACACACACATATACATACATGATACATGCATGTATACATATAAAATTATATTCCTGAACAACCAGGGCATGTTTAACCGTTTTCAATTTCGTGTCATATAGATCTTTGAAGTTTTAAACTGTCTAATGGCTCTCTAGATTTCCAATTATGTGTCTAGCAGATTCTCCCCTAAGCTATTAGACACGTTTTAAAATATACGAGATTGAACGGTCAGCACTTTATTAAAAACAAGATTCAATTTCATGTCTAATAAGTCTATAAATTGTTTTTAAAAAAATGTCAGATTGGTTAGAACCCCATTAGACATAACTAGATATTGTAAGGTACTAGACCCTTTAAAATTTCAAGAATGTATGATGTACAGGATTGATAGCACTCAAAATGTGCTATCATGTTCCACTTAATTCAATATTGTTCTTAGATTTTACGTGTTTGTCTCAAGATTATTCCTAGATTTTACGTGTTTATTTAATTATTTTATAGGTTGCGAGCACATAAAGGGTAGAACGGGGTGTTAATGACGAAATGGAGCTAAAACGGGCCAAAACGGAGCTTAATTGCATCAACCGGGAAAGTGAAAGCCAAATTACCATTTTGCCCTGGGAGATGACGTAGCAGTGCCGACGCTGCAAGACAGAGAGCACCAACTTGTTGCAAGACGCAGAGCGTCGCGGCACTCCGAAGATTGCAGGCGTGTGCATGTTTAGCGCTACGGCACTGCGCCTTCTCCTCGAAAGCGGCAAATTGTAGAGTGCCACAGCGCTTCAGCATTTATATATATTAATTTTTAGCCACCTGGGTCATATTGTGTTGGATCCCAGCCAAATTCCTACTATTTTCTCTCCATTTTTCTTCTAGTTTTTTTATCTTTCATGTACCTAAACTCCACCTCTTGATTGGCATGTCGATGAGGAGCTAAGATACTCATTCTAGCTTAGGCGTAGAGTTCGTTTTCCCAATATTGTAACTCGAGAGATTTAGATCAATTGCATAATTCCATGATTTTGTCTTTGGGTTTTTTTTCTATCTTTCATGTTTATGATTATATCACTGCTGGAAGTTATATGACCATTAGCTAGGTATCGAATCGCAATAGGCGACATATAATTGTGATTCAATATTAAGTGGCAAAAGGTTAGATTAGCTTGTTATATTGTTCTAATCAACCTAGAAAGAACCATGATGAATATTAATTTAGGTTGTTCCTAATTGATATTCACCTTAGCATAATACCTATTTGTAATGTGGTTAGTTGTAATTGATTGTGATGCTTTTCATCTAATTAAATTGGCTAATTTGATTAATTGGACTCTCACCTAGCTTATCTAGGTAAGTTGGCTCAGTTGAGACAACATAGGAATTAATCTGATAATCTATGATCAAGTTATAATCCTGGGAACAACTCAGAAGCCTGAGCTAAATCATTGAATTATTGAATTTAACTTTGTTTATTTTTCTTGCATATAAACTCAATTTCCAAAACCCCCGGTTACCTTGGACTGTTTACAATTCAATTGAGAGATTCAAAGGTTCCCTTAGTTAGACCAGTTACTGTCTAATACTACTGAATTAGAATAGAAAGTGTAACAATTATTTGACTGAGTCAAAAGCCTCGACAACTTTCACCCGATCAAGGATTAAAAATTTAGAAACTTCTTGGTAAGTAGACACTTCTTAAATTTTAAAGTTCAATAACCAATTAGAGACAACCCTAAAGGCCTACGGATAAACTAATAATTTAGGCCCCTTTTGGTAACCATTTCGTTTTTTGTTTTTGATTTTTTAGAATTAAGCCTATTTCCTCCCATTTTCCTACAATGGTTTGCATTTTTCTTAAACACAAGAGTAGAATTCTTAGGCAAATTCTAAAAATAAAAACTACTTTTTTTTAGTTTTCAAATTTTGTCTTGGTTTTAAAAGAGGTGGGTACAAAATAGATAACAAAACAAGAAATCTAGGTGTAAGAGGAATTTGTAGGCTTAATTTTAAAATTTTGAATTTTAAAGCAGTTAGAATGTTAACCATATCAGATTAATTCATTCCTCCAAATGTATAAAGGTTTTTTTTTCCTTTTTCATAAGAAACAATATTTTCATATGAACCACCATATTTGTTAGAACTATTGGCAGACAAAGGAGAGTTGCTCTCCTCTTAGTATTTTATAAACATAGTGTTTGCACGTAAAATTCCCCCTTCCCTAAGAAAATTTCTAGTTCTTCCCTGGCCAATACTTTATAACATCCATAAACATTATTTACGTCATTGATAATGAAAAACAACAATTTATCTCCTCATCTTACAAATGGGATTTTATGTAACAGTACTTACTTGAAAATAAATTTGCATGCCTCTCGGGGCATATACGTTCCTCTCCAGGAAGTTCTTCATATTCAACATCAACAGATTCACTATTTAGAGGCGTATGACCAGGATAAGGATCCAAGCTAGGCACATATACCACCAAAAGAACACCAAATAAAGCCTACAACAAGAAGAAAATTTCAGAAGAGAGCTCACAAGGTGGAATGAGAAATTTAATGACATAGATTTTTAATGTTACAAATAAAGTTATTTTAAAATTATTTAGAAAATACGCCCCTTCTGTAATGAACTCTAATTTAAACTCCAACGGGTTACTTTTGTAAAAGTTTCACTGCATTAATGAAAATATTTTGTTTCGATTCAAACTCAATATTCAGACCTTCTTTTTTTTCTTTTTAGGAAACGAAACTTTTCATTGATATGAGGCTAATGCTCAAAATAGGAGACGAAATTTTTCATTGATAAAATGCATAATTACAATGAGAATAGAAAAGACTACCAAAGCAACAACCCAACAAGTTTAAATCTTTAATCAAGACCAAAATACAAGCCACACAACCAACCCACAAAGAAAGCAGAAACTGAAACAAACCAGCAAGAAAAAACCTATTCGCAACACATACAGGACCAAATGAATTTTAAATCATGACTCCTAAATCAAAATACTAACATTACATATTTGATTTTCTTATTGTAATCCTAGATACTTGATTAAGCACACTAAATTATTTTATTATAAGTATAATATTCCACAGCTTTAAGCCTACGAAAAAAAATTAAACAAAGTTGTGTAGAAAAGAACTTCATTACAATGCAAGCTTGCATGGAGAGAGAGCTTTTATAGCTTTAACAGTCTAACACCAAAATATTGTTAAACACTTTGAGAGTATAGCCCATACCAAACAATTCACCGAACTACTCATTTGAGATCCTCATTTTTCTTTTCCAACCATATATTGCAAAATAATGCAGATGCTGTATAAAAGATTAGAGGCAGAAATAAACCAACCTGGACAAAGACTTCACTGATGTACCAATATAGGACATATCTGAAGAGACATAAGCAGAACCATTAATCAGTGGTTCAGTGTTATGTGCCAAAATGCAAGTTCAAGAAACTGGCTAAACTTTACATTTAAATTCCAAATCTGATTACTAGCTTGAGAAAATAATTAACAATCACAAGATTGATAGATTATCACAATCACAACAATGTCATCCCAGTCTGACATATGCTCTACATTACTAAATTCTATATCTACTTGTCGTATTTTACAATTATCTTAGAATTACATTCAGTTCAATTTCCGCCTAGAATCTTAATTGCTTTTATTTTCTTTACCTTTTTTTTTCAATTACAACAGACAAAATAATATCTCAGCTCCACTTTCTAATACTTTTTGCATCTTCTGAGGCAGAGTGTATTTTTAACTTTGACAACAACCAATGATTCAAAGACAGAACAGCAAGAACAATGCAGTAAGATGGCATCCAGCTATCATAAATAATTATAAGATTAAAATTAAAAATAATTCTTAAAAAAAAATAAAAATACCTCTCATAAAAGTCCTTCACGGAAAGAATTAGATTGAGCATTACAGCATCCGCTACTAATATATAAACAACTCCAAACCTTACGGTCCAACGAAATTCAAAAACATAAACTTTAGTTTCTACAACAAGCATTACAAGCATCAAGCACCAAGCAAGAGCCTGAATTATCAGGGCAACCACCTGAAACAAAAGGGCATAATGTTTAATATGTGAACTCGATGATCTTTCACCCAATATGTCCAAAGATAAACAAAATTGTTTCTTCTTAGCTAATATATCAAAAACTTAAATTGACAATATCTCGATCTTTCTTACCCTGAAATCGTCTTTGGTTCTTAGAAGTGATATGGACCAAGGCACCATTTTCTCACCCCACACATCATATATCTTATAGCACCTCATATAATTTTTAGCTTTTTAAATAATATTATGGACCTAAATGCAAAGTAAAAGATACAAAACCATTTTTGACATTCCTCATGTAAGCATATTTCCTTGCATACTCTAAATTCAGTAAGAAACATCACCTAAAAAGAATTCTTAATATCTTGAGGAAACTCTACCTCAAATGGAGAAAGTGCATCCTGCCCATCTAAATTAAAAATTGAAATTCCCCTGATCAATCTGAATAAAGGCTCAAATACACAGTATGCAGCCAATAAACACAGCATGTAGTTGTATATCTTTGACTTCAAGCAAAACCTCTGTGCTTTAAAATCATTCTTGATCAACCATGTTCTATAGATGCATAGACCTAGAAAGACCAGGTGAGAAATAACAATAACAACAGAGTCTAAGGCACACGGCGTGTAAGCACCAAGAGCATTCTCCACTGCTGTCGTCCACACACCACCAGCAACCGGTCGACAATACCAAACAAACGGCTCAAAAGCCATTCTTGATCTACTTTTGACTTTCCTACTGCAAGCACATAATCCACCTCTGCACCCACTGTTGCTTGCTTAACCTGGTGTGGTCTCCTTCCACCAGGACGAACCTAACACAGAAAATCTAGTCAGTCTTCAAATTTGTGTTCTAAGCAGAATAATCATGTTTGTTGCAACCGAAGACAGCGGTCTAACATAGCTTCATAAGCTTAACGTTTTCGTCAATGTTCATTTAAGATTGTTCTTTACGCTATCTAGTGGTCAAATTGTCGACACATGCTGAGAAAAATTATTAGCAGTTCGCTCCAATTTTGACACAGAACTAAACAGAAAAGTTCCAATAACTTGAAACAAAGAACTAAAATTCCTGTCTACATTATCCATTTCTCCAAGTTCAGAATACCGTAATAATATAAGCACAGGTACAGTCCAGAAGACAAGAACATCGAGTTCAAAAAATGTTGAAACTTAACCATCTCAGGTACGTGGTATGCAGAAATATAGAAGAAATTAAAAGCGGAAGCTGATTACTAGATAAGCTAAATTTAACCAGAGCCAGAAGATATCCATAGAACTAACAAGCTGAAAATCAGCCTCCGATTAGCTTCTCGGTTCCTCCGACTGAAAGCCGGAAAGAGGGGGCAGGGGATAAATAAACAGAAAACAGCAGTCTACCGTAATAGAATGCGAATCAATGACCAAATCTCCCGGAAAGTTGAAGAACAGCGATCGAGAAGCCGAACTCGAGAAATCCAGCTACAGAACGAGAAGAATCATAGCCTCGAGCAGCAGACACCAGTGGCCAGCGTAATATTCCTTTTACGAACACGTCGCGAGAAAATAACTAATATCATATAACGAGAAACAGTTCATCCGGTTTGATGAACGGTGTGAAATTGATGACATCAAAATTGCAAACCAAATCAATTATGATTTCTAATTTATATTCCTTTGATATATGTACTGTCCGATGCATTGGAACACTTTGTTACAATAAAAAAAAAAAATTTCTTTTTTTTTCTTTTTACAATATCTGGGATGGGGAATAATCACTTTTTTTTTAGAAATTAGAATAATCACTTTTAAGTTGTAATCACTTTATTCCTTTTTTTTACTAGTAATTAAAGTGATGCCAATTTATTTCTACTTAATGTATCTTCAATCAAAATATTGGAGTATACTAAAGTAAATAAATAAATATGTTGTATTATGGTATTCTAAAAGATGATACAGCTTTAATTTTTAGTGAGCTAAGAAAAATTTTTACCTTTTCGAGATCAAAATCGATTAATTTTATGAATATTAAAAAGTCAACTCTCCTCAAAATAAAAATAAAAATAAAAATAAATATATTGAAGACCTAGATCAATCGGTCCATTCCTACATTTATTAAACACAAGTAACGATAATAATTATTACTTCCATGCATTTATATTACAATTTTTTTTAAATGCAAATATCAACCATTCCTTTACAAATTAGATTGGAAAGAAAATAGGGGGAAAGTGGGAATAGACATTTGAACATAAAATTGTTGGTGCCATAAATCTTTTTTTAGATAATTAATATTTTAATTAGGTAAGATATAGAAACTATGATAATTGGGGGAAATTACATCCAGAATATTATCCGGTTATTTTCTTAAACATTTTATTGTATCTACTTCCATTTTTTTCCTCAAATAGGTGTCTTTTTATTTGGCACCGTGTGAGATTGGATAACCGAATGTTTGATCTTGCAGTTGATGATACAATATTAATATTAGTTAAGTTGTCCTCATTTTGACTCTAAATTATATAATTTTAATTATTTAAATTGTCAGTTTGTTTATTTATTTATTACATTTTAAAAATTAATATATGTATAACTTTCCTTTTAGCCATTTTAATATTTCATTTAAACATTTAAACAGTAGTTATTCAATCCTTTCAAGATAAATAGTTCTTTCAAATACAAGTCAATATGAGTATAGTAGTTTTATATTCGATTCTCTCCATGTTGTGGAAAATGGAAACTAATATATGCAAAAGTCAAATTTGAATGAATCAATGCTTGTGGTGACCCCTTATCCTTATATAATCACATGTCATATTCAATTGATTTTTTCGTTAAAGTTATCTTGTTATTTGACTATAAATTAGGCTACATTTACTAAATCGTAATAAAAATTAGTGTAATCGTAATGAAATTCCATTGGTAGATCAACTATAAGGGACGGCAATCGTAAATGTAATTAGATTGCTTTTGATCCTAAAATTATGAACTCTGTCATATTTACCGTTACCGTTATGGTTATCTTTTATCTCTGAAGGCCAAATCGTTAACGGTAAATATACGACTTAATTTTTTTTATGTAATCCGATTGATCGCTCTCCGCTCGTCAATTAATTTATATATATATATATATATATTTTTTTTTTTTAGATTTGGGATGTGGGTCTCATGTGTCAATACAGATGTATAACATAAATAAACAATGGCCTTGATTCGATAACTGTTATTATTATCGTTATTATCATCTTTGGATTTCGACATTTTATACCACCATTCAAATTCCCAATATCGTTGGATTTTTTATATTTTTTGAAAAAGGAAAAGTTATATTATATATTATTCTTCATCGTTGTTGACCGGTAGGGCACAGACACTAAACTCGATTGCATCATTGCTTACGAATTCTATTAAATATTTAGTAAAAAAAACAAAAACGATTTTGGTCCTAAATTTGTCAAAAGATTTGATTTCATCCAAAATATACCCTATACTTAAATAAGTATTAATTTTTTTCCTCTTAATATTCAATTTTCCCTCATTTTAACAAAAACAAAGCCATGTAAAACTCTTCCTAGAGTTCTTCATTTCAATAAAATAAAGGTTTGTACAAAATTAACTTCAAACAATACTCTATCTAAAAAAAATACTCGATCAACTTACAGACTAACCATTTAATAAGATAACTTTGTCCAAGTTCATAATTATAAAATTAAAAAAAAAAACTCTACAACCCATTTTTCTCTAGTTGAATAACTAACTTTGTCCAAATTTATAGTTTAAAAAAATCTCTTAAATCCATTTTTCTCTAAAATTTTGCTGAAAGATTTGATTTCATCAAATTATAAGCTATACTTAAATAAATGAAAATTTTTAAAAAAATAGGAAAATAACAGAAACTATTGACACAAAATGGAAAATTTTTAATTTTCTTTTATAGAGACTAATAGAAGTATTCAGTGTCTATTAGTGATAGAAACTAATATAAGTCTAAAATAATGGAAGTCTAAAATAATGGAAACTATTAACACAAAATATAAAAAATTTAATTTTCTTTGATAGATACTGATAGAGATTAATAGAAATCTTCAATTTCTATCACAGATAGAAACTGATAGAAATCTATCAATGTTTATCAATATTTTTATTTGTTATTTATGTAAATAATTGGAAAATAATTTCAAATGATAAAACTGTTGAAAATATTTAGAAGATTAACAAAATTTTAGAACCATCAATGATAGACATGGATAAAAGTCTATCAGTGTCCATCAATATCACTTATAGATACTGGTAATACTGGTAGAAGTCTATCAGTGTCTATGAACGTCTATCATCGATAGTTTTAAAATTTACTATATTTTGTAAATATTTTGGTTTATTTTTCTATATTTAAAAACAATCCTAAATAATTTGATTTTTTATTTGATATTTTTTCTATCTCTAAAAATTGTTCTAAATAAATATTGCAACGTTTGTCCAATATTCAATTTTCACTAATTTTAGTAAAAATAAACATGTAAAAATCTTACACTTATTGATTTCAATCAAATAAAATTTTGCTACAAAAATAACTTCAACTTATACTAAAAAAAAAAAATTGAACAACGTAAAAATTAACCATTGAATAACGTAATCATGTCGAAATTTTTAATTATCAACCTCAGAAAAACTAACTTATTTTTTGCTAAACCGCTTTATTAATTTCGTATCATACATTTATTTTATAACTTATAATCACATAAGAGAACTTTTGCTAACGAAATTTGAAAAAAAAAAAAATATGTATTTAATGTTAATTTATTTGAAGTTAATATTACAACATTTATCTAAAATTTGAGATGCAACCTATGAAATTAAAGTTTACAGATAAATGGACAAATTTTGGACGTCAAATTCGACTTCTCTCTCTCTCTTTTTTTCCCCATAAATCTTTTTCCTGTCATTGTCCACTACTGCCACATGCATCATGACTTGGGGTTTTTACTATTATTGTTGTGTATTTTAATTTTATGGAAAAATAGATGGCACAACCTAACCAAAAGGTTAAATTATATATATCAACTTCAATTACAATCTAAACATTCACGGATATTTGGAACAAGGAGTTTGTTATTATAGTTCAAGATTATTGTGGTTGGGTTATTATAGTTTGTGTTTGTGATATAGATTATTTTAGTTTGGATTACAATAACATATATTTGATGTGTAAACTATTTTAATTTGAAAAGAAAATAGTTAACACTATAGTAAAGAATAAAAAAATTATGAAGGTAAAATAGTAAAATTGGTAGCAAATAGTAAATATTGTAGTAAATGAGGGTTTTAAAATAATGATGACTATAACTAATTGAAAAATACAAAATAATACTTACTGTAGCAAGAAATGGTTATTATAGTTTTATGATAGCTTTTACCTCAAATGCCCTCTTAAAGTTCTATTTTAGCTTTTTAAAGTTTAAAATTCATTTGAATGTAACTATGGTACATTTTCATTGTCACATTTATAAAATGAAAATTTTGTATATACATATGCGAACAATTCTAGACACCTACATGAGAGAAGTAAGAAAAAATTAAAATTAAATTAAATTATTATAAATAAAAAAAAATGGTTCAACAGTATTCTCCTTGGGTTAGTAAGGAAGAAGGAGATTATTGGAGGTAATTTTTTACAAAAATCTCAAAAGACCAGAAGCTAGAGAGAAACAATTATAGGATTTTGAGAAAACTATCTTGAGAGAGATGAGAAACTTGGGAGAAGATCTCTCTCCCACCACGATATAATTCCCCACGGTGGATAGTTGATTATAACTATTTAATTAATAATTTCAATCAAATTTAATTTATTTAATTAAATAACAATAAATTCATTTAATTTATTAAAATAAATCAAATAATCATTAATTAATTAAATTATTTAATTAAATATGCATTAGAATCATATTCTAATACATTATTTTTTCATAACCTATAAAGGTGTTTGACTCACCAACATGAGTTGAGTTAAGTTGGTATAATATGTTTGGCCTTCCAACTTTAAATATTGGTGGAGTTGAAGGTATATTTTATTAACTCACTCCAACTCCCTTCTTCCACTGTTTTCAATGGCTCCACCTACAGCCACTTATAGTGATCATTGTTGTCACACTTTGGGAACCAACTTTAGGCTCCTATAACCATCTCTGATGACAACTTTGGCAACCAACTCTAGGCTTCGAAACCACCTCTAATGACAACTTTGGTGACCAGCTCTAAGCTTCGACAACCACTTCCGATAATAACTTCAGTGACCAATTTCGAGCTCCGACAACCACCTCTGATGACAACTCGAGTGACCACCTTCGCGCGATCAACTCCAACGACCAAGTCCAGACTCCGGCAACCACCTCTGATGACAAACTTCAGTGTCCCAACTCCCGTGACCACCTTTGTGCAACCAACTCCAACGACCAATTTTAGGCTTTTGCAACCACCTCTGTCGACAAAACTCTGATGACCAACTCCAACAACCACCTCTAACTACAAACTCTAATGACAATCACTTTCAATTATCAGCTTTGATTACCATCTTTGAGCAAGCAACTTTGAAACCTAACTTCGGGTTTCAACAACCACCTCCGATAATAAACTTTGGCAACCAACTCCAATAACACCTTCATGTGACCAACTTCAGGATCCGACAAGTGTCTCTAACTACAACATCCAGTGAAAATTATCTTCGATAATCAACTTCTACAACCACTGATGAGCTATGCTCAACTTCCTAACTCATTTTGGGGATATGCAGTAGAGACTGTTGTTTGTATTTTGAATAACATCTCCTAAAAAATAATTTCCGAAACACCTTTTGAGTTATTGAGAGGTCGTAAAGGCAATTTACGCCACTTCATAATTTGGGAATGTCCAGCCCATGTGCTAATGGCAAACCCCAAAAAAGTTGGAACCTCATTCAAAAGTATGCCTATTTGTAAGCTACCTCAAGTAAACGAGAGGTGGGTACTTCTTTGATCCAAGTGGGAATAAAGTGTTTGTGTCGACAAATGCTACCTTTTTGGAAGAAGACCGTGTGAGGGATCATAAGCCACGAAGCAAAATCATTTTAAATGAGTTGTTAATGTGGGTTCGTCTAGTCATACACACTCATCTCAAGAGTTGAGATTGCCTCTGAAGGAACTGGTTAAGGTCCTTAAGCGGAAACGAGATCAAACCCAAATCCCAAATATTACAGGTTTAAAATTTTACAAAAAAGTACATAACAATATGCATTTAATCACAAAATACAACATGCTATATAAACAATTAAGAAAATAAATGATTTTAAGGTTTCATGAAACTCTTACCTTTAATTTGAAGAATCTAATCTTCACGTTTTTCCTCTTTGCAAAAAAACCACGAACTCGAACCCTAATTTAACCCATATGGCCACCACCACTTGGTTTTTTCTGTATTATCTGAGATGAAAATCCTTGAGTTTTGTGGGCTCTGTGATTTTGGAGAGGGATCAACAATTAGAGATGAGATGAAAGGAGATTAGAGATGTGGAGAGTAATTCTTTTTCCATAGAGTTTTTTTGTGTTAAATTTTTTTGTCAAACTTAAGGGGAAAAAATGACCGTATCAACTTCTTGCAGCAACTCCCCACTTTCACATACTAGGGAGAAAAAAGAGGGAAGGAATCCCAAAATTATTTTTCAAATCAAAATAAATTAATTAAAAATAATTTTCATAAAGAATTAATATATATACGATAACCACTTTATCATATAATATATATTAAACAATATATTATATCAATTATAACATATAACTTATAGGTTAATATTATATCCAATACAATATAACCTATAGTTAATATTATTTCCAATACAATATAACCTATAGTTTAATATTGTATTCAATACAATTTATCCTATAGTTTAATTCTCTCATTAATGGATGACATTTAATATAAATCTCATTTATACTAAATTTAATTATACGAATCCAATTCACATAATTAATATTTAAATCATATTCAAATATTTATTTTCTCTCAAATAAACTTTATATTATAATGTATAAAACACATTATAGTAATTAAATCATATATAATTAAATTAAATTAATTATATCATGTATAATTAATTCCCTCAATTAATTTGAACCATTCAAATTAATCCAAATTTTTTTCTCATTTAATCATCGTTGAGCTACAGAGAGGACCCCATGGACCTATAGCTTGAAGCTCCAATGGTACTTGAATAATTAATTAAACTCGTTTAATTATATTTTTCACAGCCATTAACTGTTGGGTACTCTACTAAAAATCGACAATTGCACTATTCGCACTACAAATATATTTGTGTGTCTCAACAGTGCGATGACCCTTCACAAATTCCCTGTAAGTACAACTAGGCCAAAATTACCGTTTTGCCCATGTAGTTACATATAACACTTTAAGTACCATTGATCCCTCTAACGAACAATAAATCATAGTCCAACTATGACTAAACCCCTTTCGGGCCAGGAAAAGGTGTGGCGCCACATTGTTCAAGTCCCGGAATCAACTTTTAAGAGAGCAATTTATCTACTTACCCCGACGTTGAGGAAAGAGTGAATTTTGTCTTGTGTAATTATGTTCTTAGCTCCTCAATCAGATGAATCCCCAAAATGATATGCTTGTTGAGTCGGCGATTTGGTCATTTTGACCCAAACA
This sequence comes from Benincasa hispida, assembly GCF_027475165.1. Classification (NCBI taxonomy): domain Eukaryota; kingdom Viridiplantae; phylum Streptophyta; class Magnoliopsida; order Cucurbitales; family Cucurbitaceae; genus Benincasa; species Benincasa hispida. The sequence goes on from NC_143480.1 coordinate 3,588,398, forward strand.
AATCAAATAAACGCCCTCATAGGCAGGCCACTCTCACCCATACTACTCAAATGAACACATTCGTATTCAGAAGTTCACACTCACTCGAGATCCAGGTCAGGTCACTTATGGTCATCCTGGTGAAATGTAAGTCTCTATTATTAACAAAGTTATATAATGAGACTAGCTATTTCGTGGTTCGGTCTTATACAAACTCTTTATTTAGGATACTTCTGCTCACATGTCTCCATATTAATTATCATGATTAGATCATTTGTAGCACTTTACAACACTTGTAACATCTATAAAGTGGGTCGTATCCATAGTGTGACGAGGATAAGGTACCTAGACCTATTCATCTACTACAGACCGTTTAAGTTATCATTTAAATATGATCCATCCATATGTTTCTGAAGGAACTCTTATCAAATAGTACCTTTGAGCAGAAGCAAGATTGTTCTAAACTTATTGTGACAGAATTAACGCATTCACAATCAAACAGGCTAGATATGCATTTAATAATAAATTGCAAACATGCTTTGAACTTTAAACAACAAAGGAATGAGATACGTACCAGTTGAAGAACCCTTATCCACCTCAAATCTCATTCTCGTCACAGGACTGCACCTCTCACTCTTGTTGAGATCGTCCAAGCAATTATCCATCAAATTGGTGTCATCTACCCACGAACTCGGCAGCAAGGAAGACACTGCCACTCGGAACCCTCGGTATTCTGGAAGTAAGAATCCAGGAGGTGTGGGCTCTGTTGGATTTGGTAGAGGGAAGGAGGAAGAGACGATCGTTTACCACGACCAAGCAAGTGGGAGATATCGGGTGTCTATCGTATAAACGATGCTTAATCGTTTAGGTAGAGGTACACGATCGTGTAGTAAAAGGGGTGAGATCGTATAGACGATCGTTTAGTAAAACGCTCGGGCGCGCGATCGTTTAGAAAGAGCTAGATGATCGTTTAGTAAATTCTATGCAATCATTTAGTGAACCGTGCGCGTGTATATGATCGTTTAGAAACTTTGAGCTGTCGTGTGTGCTCTCAATTTGCTATGTGATAGGCAGTATACACAATTCGTGAGCTTGTCTCATTAATTGCAAAATGAAAATTATTTTCATTTTATCCTTTAGTTACGAAAACTGAATGCAACCTCCCACTAACTAATTCGGTTACAGAGAAAAAATCGACACAATTATCCCATAATTGTTAAATTAAAAAAATAAATATAATCTTATTATATTTATAACCCAGGGTTTAATATCACATCATATGCTATACATTAACCATAGTTATTTTCTCCTCTACTAGATATAAATCATATTTATATCATTTTCCTCCAATAAACGCATCTCATACATTATGTCAACTATATCATATATAATTCATCAGTTTAATCACATCATATATAATTGAACTCCCTCTTGTCAATTTGAACACTTTACTGACCAAAAAACTGTTTCTCAACTTGAATCCATTGATCTACCTAGGGGACCTTATAGACCTATGGCTCAAAGCTCCAACAGTACCTGAATAGCTGACTAAACTCATTAGCCATGAGATCCACCATCCGTTAACTGCCAGAAATTCAACTAAAGATCGAAAGCTGCACTCTTTTCACCATAGTTATATTTATGTGTCCATTGGATATAACCAATCAATAGTACGATAACCCTTTGCAAATGCTCGTAAGTACAGTTGGGCCAATTTACTATTTTGTCCCTATAGTTACATCTAACTTCTTAAGTACCACTGATCCCTCTAATAAACCTTACAACATAGTCCTACTATGTGTGGACACCTCTTGAGCCATGAGAAGGTGTGTGGCGCCACATCGTTCAAGCCCCGGAATCAACCCTTAAGGGAGCAATTTATCTACTTACCCCTACTTCAGGGAAGGAGTGAATTCCATCTTGTGTAGCTGAGTCCCAACTCTCAAATCAGACGAATCCCCAAAGTGGTAGTTTGAGTCGGCGATCTTGCTACTCGCACTCATGCAAATCACAGGACCGCCCTCAAAGGCAGAAGTTCCCAACTCACTCAGGATTGAGGTCATGTTACCTGTGGTCATCCTAGTGATGTGAAGTTTCTGTCATGAACGACGTTATATAACGAGACTATAACACTTCGTGGTTCAGTCTTATACAAACTCTTTTTTATAGGACACCCCCGCTCACATGTCTCCACATGAATGATCAGGATCAGACCATCTGTAGCAAGTCACAACACTTGTAACTATTCTACAAAGTAGGCCGCATCCGTAGCGTTACCGGGATAAGGTTTCCCTCCTATATCCATATACTACATACTATTTTGGTTATCACTTAAGACACGATCCACTTGTATACCTTCACATACATGCTTAAGTTACAAACGACAACTAGGGGTCTTAGTTTATTGATTTGTAGCAAGCAAATAAAACATCAAATGTTCCATAGACAAAGGTGAAAAAAAAATCATATATTATTACATCACAAACGTTTATTCAAAACTGTGTTTATAGACTATAAGACCCAACGAGAATTTTGGGCATCATCCCCAACAGTCTCTACATACATGTTTAAATTACATAAAATAACCTAAAATCTTAGTTTATTAGATTGTGTGTATGCACATAAAATAATAATTATTTTATTAATAACAATTTGTTTATACAATATTTACAACCTCGAGAATACTAAAGAGATTTAGGACACCAATTTCAACAATCTCTCATTTGTTTTAAGCTTGTAGAGTCTAATGTACAATACAAATAAAGTACAAAATACAATAAACTAGGGCATATACTATACCCTAGTAACATCTTCCACTTGACCTATACAATATGTTGGATGTCCCCTAGACCCAGACTTTTCAGATGACCTTCGAACATTTTAGCTATGAGAGCCTTTATAAGCAGATCGGTTATGTTGTGCCCTAAAGAAATCTTCATGATAACCACGTCACATCGATGCCCAATCTCCCGAATCAAGTGATATTTTTGCTCCATGTGTTTGCCTCTTCTATGACTACTAGGTTCCTTTGAATTTTTCACAACACACTGTCATCACAATAAAATGTGATGGGCAAAGACATATTTGGAACAACTTCCAAATCAGTAAGGAACTTCTTAAGCCAAACAGCCTCTTTATCAACTTCACAATGTTGGGGTTGATGCCCCTAAATCTCGTATGATCCTATAGTTTATAAACGCTGTATGAACAAACTCTTATGTGATTAATAATATTTGATATTTTATTCACTTTGTCTATAAAATATGTGATATTTTAGTTGCATTAACCACCAATAAACTAACATCCAAGGTTATCATTGTAACTTAAACATGTATGTGGAGACATACAAGTGGATCATGTTTAAGTGATAACCTAAATGGTCTGTAGTATATGGATAAGGTTGAGTACCTTATACTGGTAACACTAAGAGTATGACCCGCTTTGTAGGTGTTACAATTGTTGTAAAGTACTACAAATGATTTGATATTGATCATTCATGTATTAGACATGCGAGCGGGGATATTCTATATAAAGGAGTTTTTATAAGACCGAACCATGAAATGTTTAGCCTCATTATATAACACTGTTCATAATAGAGACTTCCATTTCACTAGAATAACCATAGGTAACATGACCTTAATCCTGAGTGAGGTTTGAACTCCTGCTTATGAAGGCTTCATTTGATTTGTATGTGTGAGAGTGGCTATATCGCCGACTCAAAAAATCTACCATTTTGGGGATTCGTCTGATTAGGGAGCTGGGAACACAGCTACACAAGATGGAATTCACTTCTTCTCCGAAGCAGGGATAAATAGATAAATTTCTCCCTTAAGGGCTGATTCCGGGTTTTGAATAATGTGACATCACACCCTCTTCTGGCCTGATAGGGGTTTAGTCATAGTAGGACTATGATTTATTGTTCATTAGAGAGATCAGTGGTACTTAAGAAGTTAGATGTAACTATAGGGGCAAAATGGTAATTTGGTCCAATTGTACGTACGAGCAATTTGTGAAGGGTCATTGTACTGTTGATTAGTTATATCCAATGGACATAGAAATATATTTGTACCGTTAGTAGAATTTCATGTACTTAGTGGAATTAGTGGAATTTTCGACAATTAACGGATAATGGGTAATGTAATTAAAGAGTTTAATTAATTATTCATGTACCGTTGGAGCTTCAAGCTACATGTCCATAAAGTCTCCTTGGTAGCTCAAAATGATTTAGTTGAGAATTAGTTTTTGGGTTAATTTGAATTGTTTAAATTAATAAGAGGGAATTTAATTATATATGATATAATTAAATTGATTCAATTATATATGATATAATTGTTATAATATATTTGATACATTATTGTTTAATTCAAGGAAATAAATATTTGAATGTGATTCAAATGTATTTTCTATGGATTTAATTCATAGTTGTTAAATTTAATATAAATATGATTTATATTAAATGTCATATAATAGATAAAAGAAACTATAGTTTATATTGTATATGATAGAATATTAAAATGATAGGTTATACGTTATATTTGATATAACATATAGTTTAATATAAATATAATATGAAAAGTTAGTTATCATATTTATTTATATTATTTTATTATTTTGAATAATAAATTCCTATTTTCTCTCCAACCACCTTAGTGGGTGGTTAATTGGTTTTGTGGCAAAAAAAAAATTAAAAGAAAAATTAGTTTTATTATTCTTCCAAAGAAAAACACCTACACGATTGAAGGCTATTGCTAAACGATAGTGAGTATCACATAAACGTTATGTGTTCTTCAATTTTCATCTTCCTCCAAACTCAAACAATCCCTGCTAACTAAAATAGTCAAGACTCACCACTCTTGGGTTCTCAACTAAAGAATACCAAAGGTTCACTATGGTAGTGTCTCCATTTGGTTCATGAAATTCTTGAAGAAGGTCTTCAAGGGTTGCTGTGTTCGAGGCTCGTGGTTGTTCGAGGGATTTATACGAAGAAAGGTTCTTCAAAGGCAGTATCTCTTGACTCATTTTCTTGTAAAAAGCATGTTGTAATTTGTTTATGAATGCATATCTTGTATGTTTACTGTAAATTTAGTTTTTAATAAAATAGAATTTGGACGATCCACTTCCACTCAAGGATCTTCTTATAAAACGAGTTCTTTCACAAAAAAACAGCTACACATTCAGCTTCTATAGTGGAGTTTGTGATGCATCCTTACTTGATGCTTCACTAAGCTATAGCTTCTTCATTCAGAGTAAACACTGACAATCAGAGATTTCCGAGAATCTCACTCAATCTGAAAGTCGGAGTTTATGTGAATAAGGATCAAACTCCATACATAAGCATATAGTCATTCGTTCTCCGAAGGTACTTAAGGATTGTTTTGACCGCTGTCCAGTGATCTAATCATACATTGGATTGATATCGACTCACAATCCCTACTGCATAGAAAATGTCAGGTTTGTTACATAACATTGCATACATAAGGCTACTAATAACCGATGCATAGGGAATTTGTCTCATTGTCTCAACCTCTTTAGGAGTCTTAGGACACTGTTCCTTAGACAATACACATTTATGCCTGAAAGGTAATAAACCCTTAACGGAATTGTGCATCAAATATCTAACAAGCATCTTGTCAATATACGATGCCTGAGATGAGACCAACCTTTTGTTCTTACGATCCCTGATGATTTGGATCCCTAGAAAAAACTGCACCTCTCCCAATTCTTTCATTTGGAATTGGGTGGCCAACCATTTCTTTACATCAGTAAGAAAACCTACATCATTCCAAATGAGTAAGATATCATTCACATACAGTATGAGGAAAGCTACCGAACTGTTGATGATTTTCTTGTAAACATAAGGCTCATTAACATTCTGGTCAAAGCCATTAAATCTGATCGCAGTATCAAATCTTATATTTCAAGATCGAGATGTTTGTTTTAGTCTATAAATGAACTGGTTAAGCTTGCAAACCTTTTGCACTTGATCTTGTTTAATGAACCCTTCTAGTTGATTGATGTAGATGATTTCTTCAAGATTACCATTCAAAAAGACAGTTTTGACGTCCATTTTCCATATTTCATAGTCATAATATGTGCCTACGGACAAGAGAATTCTTATAGACTTTAACATGACAACATGTGGGAAAGTTTATTAATTGTCCAGTCCCTCAACCTGGGTATAACCTTTTATTACAAGTCTAGCTTTAAAGGTTTGTACATTTCCATCTACACCTCTTTTTCTCTTATAAATCCATTTACAATCTATAGGTTTTATCCCATCAGGTTCATCTATAAGCTCCATGACAAAATTGAAGTATATAGACTCAATTTCTTGATTTATGGCTTTAATTCATTCATCCTTGTCAACATCTTCTGTTGCTTGTTTATAAGATAATGGATCCAACACCATCATTAGCCATGATGTCTTGAGCTTCGGTTAAACCCGTGTGGCATACAGGCGGGTTCAAACCCTCCCACTACATCGAGGCTGCTGAAGTAGATGCCCTAAATCTCGTAGTGTCTTATAGTTTGTAATTGTATTGTACAAATGTTTTATTTCAAATTTAGTAACATTAAACCCATAAACCAATAAATTAACACCAAAGGTTATCTTTTGTAGCTTAAACTAAAGGAGTTAGATCACATGAAAAAGTAGGATTCATAATCAATAAACACTCTAACTACTCTTAATTTGAGTTTAAAACATGCTACTCATAACAAGTTCACAAGAGGGTCTGAGTTACACATTACCTTTGAAGAAAACTCCACGAATTCAGCAAGAAAGCCAGAAATTTGAGTTTGAATCTTCAAGTAGACCATCACCAAGATCTTCTTCACTAATCTCAAACGAGGATTGTGTGGTGGAAACACTCAAACTGAGCTAAATTTGGATGAATCTTTAGGAGGGAAGTGGAGTTTTACTACTGTAGAAATTTGGTGCAAAAACACAACATGACTCCCTAATTCTCAGCATTTAGCTTCAATTTATAAGCTCAGATCATGCATGGAGATGCAATATGCATGGAGACCAACTCGAGCTTCATCAATTTAATGAAACTCAAGTGGAATTTGGTGATTAAACATTTGATCACCATAGTGGATTTTTCCAATTTAAACCCATTTTAATCATATTTTAATGAATTTGATTAAAATATGCTTTTATATTTAATTGAACTATTTTAATTAAATATTTAGTTTTACAAAATTAATTCAAATTAATTATTTTTAATTAAAACTAATTTTAATTTTAATTAAATTATTAATTTAATATCTTAGTATTAAATCAATAAAACATCAATTCAACTAATATGATTCAATTTCATATAATTAATATTTAAATCATAATTTAAATATTAATTGATTTTCCAATTTCGTTTAACTTCTATAAAATTAAACGTTTCAATTGTATCGTATATAATTAATTGAAACCCTAAATTGAATTTGAAAGTTTCAAACTCACAACCCTAATTTCTAATTTCATCCAATAATACTCAATTTATTAATCCAATTTACGAGCTAGTAGAATGACCTAATAGACCTACAGATCATGAGCTCCAATGATTTGTAATTAGTTGGTTAAATTTCTTAAACCGAACTAATTACTATTCGTTAACTATCAAGATATACCACTATAGCTTGATAGTTGCACTCCCCTCATTGTAGGTGTATTTCTGTCCATTTTAACCATAATCGGTAAGTCGATCATTCACATGTCATTCGTATTTATAGTTGGGTCAAAATTACCGTTATACTTTTATAAATACATCTTGCTTCTTAAGCTCCCACTAATCATCTATTGAACAACTGGTTCATAATACCACTTATGAATCATGTCTCTCTCTACCAAGAGAGAGCGGAGCCCCGTTCTTCAAGACCAAGAATCAACACTTAAGAGAACAACCTATCTGCTAACCCTAAGACGGATGGTAATGAATTCTATCTTGCAAGGCTATGTTCCAAGCCATCTATCCGGTCTTATCCTCAAAATGAGAAGCTTATTGAGTAGTGCTGTTGGACTACTCTCATCTATGCATATCAAAGAATAATCCCGAACAAACAAGAGTTCATAGTTAGCTCAAAATTAAGATCGAGTTACCCTATGTCATTTTAGTTTGAAATAGTCAGTTTTAAAAATAAACGGTCATTTTAAAGAAAATTGATTATTTCGAGGTTTAGTCTTAACTCATTGCATAAGCTGTCCCTACTCACATGTTTCTACATGAATGATCTTGTTGGGATTGGTGTCTTAATTCTACCGAAGTCTCGTTGTTTTGTAAAGCTACACATTGTTCAGTGAATAAAATAAGTGTTATTTAATTCTGGCAATTACTCATATCTAATAAACAAAACTCCTTGGTTATCTTATGTGAACTTAAGCATGTATATGTGATATACAAGTGGATCGTGCCTTAAGTGATAACCTAAATCGATCTGTAGTATAAGGATTAAGGTGGGATGCCTGATCCTGGTGACACTAAGGATACAACTCGCTTTGTAGAGGTTTGCAAGTGTTGTAAACTATTACAGATGGTAGATTCTTACCATTCATGTGGAGACGTGGAGAGTTTGTATAAGACCTGGACCACGAGATGACTAGACTATGTATATAAAGTCGTTGATACTAGAGACTTGCATCTCACCTAAACGACCATAGGTGACACGACCTCAATCCTGAGTGTTTTGGGAACTTCTGCCTTTGAGGGCAGTCTTTGATTAGTATGGGTGAGAGTGGCCAGATTGCCAACTTAACATGCCTACCTTTTTGGGGACTTGTCTGATATGGGAGCTGGAAACTTAATCTAAGAGATGAAATTCACTCTTTTCCCAAAGCAGGGATAAGTAGAGAGATTGCTCCCTTAAGGGCTGATTCCGGGGCTTGAACATAGTGGCCACAACTTCTCTTTGGAAGAGAAGACTCAGTCATAGTAGGACTATGATTTATGTTCATTAGAGGGATCAATGGTACTTAAGGAGACAAATGTAACTACAGGGGCATAACTGTTATTGGCTCAGCTGTACTTACGAACGATCTATGAAAGGTCGTCACACTGCTAATTGGTTAAGATGGACACAAAATATAAATGTAGTAAGGAGAGTTCAGTTGTTGGTCTTTATTGGAGTGCCTGACAGTTAATGGATGGTGGATCTTGTGACTAAAAAGTTTAGTCAGTTATTCATGTACCATTGGAGTTTCAGAGCTACAGGTCCATGAGCTCCCCTTGGTAGCTTGGATACAGGTGAGGATCAGTTCTTGGTGTTGATTTGAAATGTTCAAATTGATAAGAGGTATTCTGATTATATATGATATAATCGGTATGATATATAAGATACATCTAGTGAAGGATCGATGTAAATGAGATTTACAATAAGTACCATGGAACAGAAAAAAAACTATGGTTTATATGTTTCATGAGATGAAATATTAAAACTATAGGTTATAAATATAGTATGATAAGTTGGTTATCATTTATATTTTATAATATTAATTATTGGATAATTAATACTTTTTATTTTAAATAACCAAAGTAGTGGGTGGTTATTGGATCATAGTAACCGTGAGTTTAAAAGAAAAATGGTTTTCCTATTTTGAAAAAAAAGTTTTTACAAATATTTGAAAGGGTTTTTGAGTTTTTTCTCGCGAAAAAGAAACTCACGTTGGTTTTCAAGTAAATTCGGATTTACTAAATGACGTTTGGGCGAGCTAAAGAATCGTGCAAGTGCGAGCTAAACGATCGTGCAATGTTTATTAAACGCTCGCATAGTTTTGTTAGACGATCACTAGCCAAAGGTAAACGATCGTGTTGTGTCTGTAGGCGATAGACCGAACTAAACGATCGCATAGCTTTATCTAAACTATTGGGCATCGACCTATACGATAGGTCTCCACCTTCTCCCACTTTCCCAGCCGTGTACGCGATCGTTGTTTTCTCTGTTCGTCTACCTCATACCAAATCCGAACAGAGCCCACTCTTTGGATTCTCATACCGAGAACACCAAGGTCGCCTTGTTGGTCGTGTCAGACTCAACTCGACAATGTCGAGGTTTTCTGGAGGCCGTTTGTGGTGCCGTGGAGGCCGTTCGCTATTGTGGAAGAGTTCGTGGTCGAGAAGATCGTTGAGAACGAGCACGAAGTGTTCCTTGCGGTGTTGCGGTCGTGTAGATCGAGCGCTCGTGGTTGTTATTGTTTGATCAGAGTGCGCATAGGAGCGTGGAGACACATCTGCCATTGTTCGTAGAGTTTGTCTCCCTTGTTCATTTGTTGTTCATGCTATAATTTCTGCATTTGAATTATATAATCGTTTGTTTTGAAGTCGACTGTAAATGATTTGTTCATTCATGATTGTAATTTGGAATAGTCTTGTTCCACTGCTCATGAAAATCTCGATTCCGATTTACTTCAATTGGTATCAGAACTAGGTTCTCTAATATTCCAAATTACATATCTGAATCGAACGCATTTTTCAGTTGAGGTGGGTTTCTGCATTTGTGGTTAACCGTTTTCTGCATTTGTGGATAAATTTGATGAATGTTTTGGGTTTAAATTGCCTTTTGTTAAAGCTTTCAGTATTACAAAGTGTTAATTGTAAGGGCCCCTATGTTTTTGGGTGAAATTAACTATGCAATCGAGTCTGTAATTCGAAAAGTTTGAGTTCGTCGAGTCGTTCGTGATGAATTAGCTAATGCTAAGTGATGGGGTAGATCGTTTACCATATCACGTAGTGTTGGTTGCGCGATCGCGTAGGCATTGGAGGTAGGCGATCGTAGTGGGAGCATTCAATGCTCGTCGTTTAGTAAAAGGTGCACGCCAGATGATCGTGTAGTTAGCAAGCTTCATCGCTTAGTTACTACCTATGCGATCATGCGTATGCGATACAGAGGTGCAAGCTATGTGATCGCTTAGGCGATGGTGCTTCGTGGCATCGTAGTTGCTTAGACGATCGTGGAAGGCGGGCGTCATGCGGAGCGCGCTAAGCGATCGTGTACTTCAAGCTTCATCGCTTAGTTACGGTACACGATCGTGTTGTAATATCTAAACGATCGTTTGGATTTTTTTTAGACGATCGTATAGTAGATGCTAAACGATCGCTTAACTCCGGGTAAGCGATAGAGCAAAGAGTTTATTTTATCGTATAGACGATCACTGGGTGCTTATTACACGATGGATAGTTGGATAAGCGATGCTTTGCCAAGGGAGTCAATACTTGGTTCGCCTGTTTAAACCAGAGACTCCTTATCTTTGTTATAATTAGCTTTCCTTTTTGTGTTTTAAGGGAATTTAACCGAGTTCATCAACTTTTATTGCTTATAAATGTGACGTATGGTTCTTATATGCCAAAGTGTTTGTCATATAGTTAACAACTCACATTTGGTTGTGCAATTATTCATGCATCATGTATTATAAATGTTATAATCTTGCATGAAGAAATTACTTGAAAGCATGCGCATGCATCATGAAATATAAGAGTTATTTTTTGCATGCATTGAGCATTATCATGCATCATCCTTTTATTATAAATGTTATAGTCTAAGGGTGAATGGAAGCATGTCTTGCTTGTTTCATTGCGGTTTTTGTATAAGTGTTATATAAAAGAAGTAACAATGAATGGACAATGCATTGAGCATGACATTTAGGCTGTTTATAAGCGTTATGAATGGCTTGCATGTGTTAGCTTAGCATTGTGGTTGTTTCCATTTATAAGTATTATAAAGGAAATTAGACCTAAAATTAATAATTCAGAGTTGCATGCGAACTTAGGGTGAACTCAAGTTGTTTAAAAGGGTTTTAAAATTGGATTGAGATAGACCTAAGTTCAAGTGGTTCTAAAGAGTTTGGTAACCTAGATTAATCTTTTAAAATCGATTTAATAGGATTAAATTGATTGAATAAAAGATTAAATTTGTTGTAAACCTATCTATAAGGGACCTTTTATCTAAGGCGGGTTCTGGCTAGGCTGAGGTTCTTAAATTGACGGAAACGTAACACCCCTACGTGGGAACTTACCTGGAAAGGTGAATTAGATAGATTTTCAACAAGTATGCCACGATTTGATCAAAGATTTTGTTAAACAGTTTAATGGATAATGATCAAAAGTTGTTTAACTATCCAAAGTAAAAGTTACTATTGGGAAAACTAAGTCACTTAGTTAAAATCCTTATTTGCAGCTTGTTTCTCAACGCATTTCCATCATCGCATTTCATTCCATATTTTCATCATGTAAATAACGCATCAAGCTTTTGGGGCCGTTGTCGGGGAACTTCGAAAAATCAGTGTGCTACGGTAATTTTTCTGATTTCTTTGCAGCTTTCAATCTCTGGCGAATTACGACACTGAGATTAAGAGGACGTTCCGATGAAGACTAAGAGACAACCACCAACAACAAGACAGAACCCCAATAATGGCGGAGCAACCGGAAGAAATGGTCGCAAATGCAAACAATATAATGGCCAAACCCATTATTTTGGCGAATGACCGCAATAGACCCATTCGGGACTATGCATCACCCAATCTCTATGATTTCTCCCCAGGAACCATGAGGCCAGCAATAGACGGATCGAGGTTTGAAATGAAACCGATAATGTTGCAGATGATCCAGGCTACTGGGCAGTTTGAAGGAAGGTGTGGCAAAGACCCGCACACCCACCTCCGGAGCTTCATAGAAATCAGCAACATTTGTTCCCGAATATCTCCACTGAGGAAGTTCGACTCACTTTATTCTCGTTTTCCTCATGCGATCAAGCAATAAAATGGACGTATTCTCTTGAACCAGGGGAGATAACTTCGTGGGAACAAGTGGTGGACAAGTTTATGAAGAAGTATTTCCCACCAACCGAGAATGCCAAGAGAAGGAAATTAATAAAAAAAAATTGAACAAGAAAATGACGAATCGCTTAGCGATGCCTGGGCAAGGTTCAAGAGGCTAGTAAGCGACTGTCCACAATGGTTTGCCAGACTGCTTGCAGATGGAGATTTTTTTATCAAGGATTGAACCTTGCTTCGCAGACCGCTGCTAATGCGGCAACAGCTAGTGCTCTGCTTGACAAAACATATGAGGAGGTCAAAAGTATACTTGATCGCATTTCCAAAAATCACGATGACTAGCGGGAAAGCGATCGAAGATTAAGAATCAAAGATAGTGACGTGAACAACGGGTCTAACGCATCCCTTCAGAATCAAATGTCTACGATGATGAGTTTGATACAAGGCATTGCAATGAATAACACGGGAGCGAAGAAAGGGCAAGTCAACGCAATTGCTCAAACGACCACAAGTTGTGTCATCTGTGGAGATGCTCATTCGATGGAAGAATGCCAAAAAAATCCACAGTTAGTATGCTTCATAAAGAATAACCCCTATTCCGGTACGTACAACCCCGGGTGGAGAAACAACCCAAATTTCTCATGAAAAAATCAACAACAAAGCTTTCTACCAGTGACGCACAAAGAAGGGCCACCGGAATTTTTTCCGTAAACCAACAGTCCAACCCATAGCCAAGCTAGCAGCTCGCAAACACCACAATCTTCGTCCTTAGAGAGCTTGTTGAAGCAGTACATTGAGAAGAATGAATCAGTACTTCATAATCAAGCAACATTCATCTAGAATCTAGAAATTCAACTAGGACAAATTGCGGGCGAACTCAAAAACAGACCACAAGGAGCTTTGCTGAGCTCAATTGAGCTTTCGCGCAACGCTGGGGGTATTGGGAAAGAACAATGCTTAGCAGTCTCCTTGCTAAGCGACAAAATAACTACGGAAGTAGGGGAGAAACCCATCACGACCAACTTGAATACGGCAACAGCCAAGGATCCGTTGACTTATAATTCGGAAAAGCCCAAGAAGATGAACCCTAAAGTTGTATCCACCCTCAAGCCTTCAGAACATGAGACAGAAGAAGTCCAGTTACCACGAGTCCCGTAAAGATTGAAAGAAAAACAAAATGATGAAGACAAGATCACGACAATGGCAATAACGCAAAATGCTATTATCCCACCAAAAATGTGCGACCCCGGAATCTTCACGATACCATGCTCCATTGGAGGGGGTCTATAATGGCCCTACAATATGCGATCTTGGGGTGAGTATAAACGTAATGCCGCTATCAATTTTCAAACGATTGAATGTTGGTACACTCACGCCCACGACAGAGACTCTCCTACTTGCGGACAGATCCCGAATACATCTTGAATGATAGTTGAAAAATACCACAATCTCAATTAATAAATTCATCTTGCCGGCAAACTTCCTCATTTTGGATTATAAAGCGGACGAAGATGCGCCCATCACATTGAGGCGACCATTCCTTTCGACCGGACCCGCTCAAATTGATGTGCGCAAGGGGGAGATTGTGATGAACATTAATGGGGGAAACTTCGGATTAAGGCAGTCAAGATTCTAGAGGACAAAGAAAAGAAGAACACCGTGGATGTGAAAAGTCCAGCTTGGAATAAGCAGTCCCTAAGTTACTATATGACTCAACCTCATCAGGGACGCAACTTTTTTGTATATCCCGTCTCTACATCAATACTTCATGAATTTTCATCACTTTGTTATTATTTGTTATCGCACATTTACTTCTTTAAAAAAAAAGGGCGAGAAATATTTTGTTAACTTCTTTTTATTATCATTTGACTCTCTCAATGTTTTCTCAGTAAACGATCAAGGCACACGATTGCGGAGGCATTGTACGAAAATGCATCTACTTCACTTCGTCACCGCAATCCAAAGGAGGAAGATCACCGCAAAGCAAGATGCATCAACAAACAATGCGGGCGACAATGCAAATTTGGGGTTGTATTTTTCCTTCACCTTATTCCAAATTCTGCACTATCACATCGCATTTTAATTTTGAAAGTTTTATCACTGCATCCTCTTTGATCACCGCAATCATTTAACATTGATAAATTTAGTAAATCGCCGCATGATTTCTTTTTATCAATTATGATTTCAATGATGACACACATGCTTCTATTTCTTCGTATACACTAAAGTCAACTTAATCTTAAAAAAGTCACCTCGTGAAATATTTCTAGAAATTAGTGATATGCTAGCTTTCTTTCAAACGAACCCTTTACCAAACTTCCTAAGAACATCGCATGACTTCTTTCACTCTATTGGCAATGAGAACATTGCCGCATTTTAAATTTGGTGGTGAGGTCTTTATTTTCGACTTTTCAATTTTTAACTTTATAAAAAAAAATAAAAAGAAATTTTGAGAATAACAACTCCACTATCAACGCAATAGGGAAACCTATGTTGATTAGAGTTAAGTTGTGAAGGGCACTTACCCGCAGTTGGATGTCCGCATGACACACGTGGGGGCAAGCAAAAACGAAAGTAAGTCGCCAGGATCAACGCATAAATAAATTACCGCAACTCTGCTGCCAAGTAGGGATGAGTTTAGTCTGAGAAATAGCGCCTTGCTCGTAGTTGGATGTCCGCATGACACACGTGGGGGCAAGCCAAAACGAAGGCGAGGCACTTGGATCAGCGCAAGATTAGAAAAAGATAACAATGTCAAATATATGCAAGAATAAAAATCAGTTAACACCCTAGAAAAAAAATTAAAAATAAATCATGCGATGTCCTGGAATCTAGTAAAGTTCTTTTGAAGGTTAACTTGTGGTCTTAGATCTTAAAAATATTTTAAGAAGAATCTTGAATAAGAATTGAGGAAATTTTGGTGTATAGGATTTGAATGGAGTATCTTTGAGAAATCTAGGAAAAGAGATTGCGGTCAATTTTCTAAAGAAAATCTTTAGCTTATGCTTGAGGACAAGCATTGTTTAAATTTGGAGGTGTGATAACTGGCAGAAATGTACGTTATTACAGTGCTAAGTTATTAAACAATGAAAGTTTGCGTTGATAAAATATATAAGATTGCGTCCAAAAAGCATTAAGTTCACGACATTGCGGTCGCATGCGTTCATCGCATAAAAACAGTTAACTTTTGTATTTTTATGCAGAATATGCGTTGATGCAAAGTGGAAAGTGCGATCATATAATCAACAGTCGAGCGCAACGTTGCTGTAAGGCTTTGCGGTGATTTTTGCTCGCAAACATCTGCTCAAGAAGGATTTCTGAATAGAGCCAGTGCAACTTGGTGGGCGCATCTGGGTGAAAAGCATAATTAATCACGATGGGACAGAAAGCTGATGATTGTCAAATCCGAATTAAGTTGACAAGCCGCTAACGATAACAAGTACACTTAGCTTTTCGTTAACAAATATTCGGCGCATCACTCAGAGAATTAAAGTCATCCCATATGTGCAATCATAAGAGAGAAGCCGCCTTTCATCCTAAAGCTCTATAAATACTTAAAGGCAACATTCAAAAAAGGGTTCAACGAGTTCGGATACTAAGATAATTTTCCCCATAGTTAGAATAGCCTTATTTTTAGTTTTTCTTTTATTTTAAGACGGAAGCGAGAGAAGCGAGATTGTGCCAATAGATCGTTCCGGTGAACTTGGGAGAGTGTCAGAAGCTTCAAGATTAAAGGGTCAGCTTATGTAAAAGCAGGAATATCTTTTGAACATAATAGAGTTGACAGTGTAAAGGTCTTGGGAAGCAAGGGATTGCTACCAGGCTCTCTATCCTTATCTTCCATTGTCATTTTGTACTCAAACTTATTTATAGAAATGGAATTTACTTCTTTATATATGCTCACTCTCTGTTTATTACGCATGAGTAGCTAAATTTGTCGAATGAGTTGAGAAGCACTTAGCTAGCTTAACTGGGGATCTTCATTCTATACGATTATCTTGAATTGTGTATGCATCATTCGTCTATTAGAGATACTCGGGAGGGTAGTATAAGGACAAAATCTAGGCTTGGAAAAGTCAAGTTAGAATCTAGGCTTCCTTAAGGGATGGAATTCACTTCTTTCCCGAAGTAGGGATAAGTAGAGAGATTGCTTCCTTAAGGGATGATTCTGGAGCTTGAACATAGTGGCCACAGCTTCTCTTTGGAAGAGAAGACTCAGTCATAGTAGGACTATGATTTTTGTTCATTAGAAGGATCAGTGGTACTTAAAGAGACAAATGTAACTATAGGGGCATAAAGGTTATTGGCCCAGCTGTACTTATGAGTGATCTGTGAAGGGTTGTCGCACTGCTGATTGGTTAAGATGGACACATAATATATCTGTAGTAAGAAGAGTTTAGTTGTCGGTCTTTAGTGGAGTGCCTGGTAGTTAACGGATGATGGATCTTGTGACTAAAGAGTTTAGTCAGTTATTCACGTACCGTTGGAGCTTTGGAGCTACAAATCCATGAGGTCCCCTTGGTAGCTTAGATACAGTTGAGGATCAGTTCTTGGTGTTGATTTAAAATGTTCAAATTGACAAGAGGTATTTTGATTATATATGATATAATCGGTATGATGTATAAGATACATCTAGTGGAGGATTGATGTAAATGAGATTTACATTAAGTACCATGTAATAGAAAAAGAACTATGGTTTATATGTTTTATGAGATAAAATTTTATAACTATAGGTTATAAATATAGTATGATAAGTTGGTTATTATTTATATTTATAATAATATTAATTATTGGACAATTAATACTTTTTCTTTAAAATAACCAAAGTAGTGGATTGTTATTGGATCATGGTAATCGTGAGTTTAAAAGGAAAATGGTTTTCCTTTTTTGAAAAAAAGTTTGTACAAACATTTGAAAAGGTTTTTGAGTTTTCTCTCGCGAAAAAGAAACTCACGTTGGTCGTCAAGTAAATTCAGATTTACTAAACGACGGTTGGGTGAGCTAAATGATCGTGTAGGTGCGAGCTAAACGATCGTGCAGTGTTTACTAAAAGCTCACATAGTTTTGCTAGACGGTCTCTGGCCCAAGGTAAACGATCGTGTAGTGTCTGTAGGTGATAAACCGAGCTAAACGATAGACTAAATGATCGCATAGATTTTGCTAGACGATTGCATAGCTTTATCTAAACGATAGGGCATCGACCTATACGATAGGTCTCTGCCTTCTCCAACTTGCCTAGTCGTGTACGCGATCGTTGTTTCCTCCATTCGTCTGCCTCATACCAAGTCCGAATAGAGTCCACCCTTTGGATTCTCACACCGAGAATACCAAGGTCGCCTTGTTGGTGGTGTTAGGCTCAAGTCAACATCGTTGAGGTTTGCTGGAGGCCATTCGTGGTGTTGTGGAGGTCGTTCGCTGTTGTGGAAAAGTTCGTGGCCGAGGAGATCATTGAGGACGAGTGCGAAGTGTTCATGCTGTGTTCGTTGCGGTGTTGCAGTCATGTAGATCGAGCGCTCGTGGTTGCTATTGTTCGATCAGAGTGTGCGTAGGAGCGTGGAGACACATCTGCCATTGTTCGTAGAGTTTGTCTCCCTTGTTCATTTGTTGTTCATGCTGCAATTTTTGCATTTGAATTAACCATTTGTTTTGAAGTCGACTGAAACGATTTGTTCATTCATGATTGTAATTTGGAATAGTCTTGTTCCGCTGCTCATGGAAATCTCGGTTCTAATTTTCTTTAGATCCGTAGATCACATCATTTATATCAGCATACAAAATGGGCCACATTCAATATTGTTACTAGAATGAGATACCCAATTTCATCCATATACTTAAAGACCATTTAGGCTATATACTATAACTTTATCTTATTTACGTCACCACAAGATAAAGTATTCATACTATAGCCATGAATTTATTTATTCGATTTTCATAATAGAATGCAATATCAACAATTTTATTGAATGAAATATTCAATAATATTTTATTGATGAGTAGAATGTTTAGCATGAAATTTATGAACTACGAGTTTTAGGACATTCCCAACATAAACATGTATGTAGAAACATACAGGTGAATCGTGTTTAAGTGATAATTTTAATGGTCTGTAATAGATGAATAAGTGGTGCAACCACTTTCAGGTGGATCATTGGTCCTTGATTGGGCGACCACTTTTGGCGCATCCTTTTGTTCTTCAGTAGTTGGCTCTTCGATGATTCTATTTTCCTTAGGCCTCGGCGTTAGGGATGTCTCCAAATTATATACGTCATTGATTTTCTTGACACCGAATTTGATTGTTGCATCGCCAATGTCTGCTCTATATCTATCTAAATGCAGCGTCCCATCATAGAACGCGCAAACCACTGCTAGTTTGACCGTTCTGGTTTCCTCACAAAAATCTCTCCACCCTATCACATCTACAATGTTTGTGACGTAGGTGGACAATGGTGCGTTTTCAGGGAGAAATCCTATCTCAAGCAAGATTAGTGGCCTCTTATTTGGTGCTCCCTCCTCCTTAACTATGGGCGCCTTGCCTTTTTCTTCCCTCTTCAACGCCACTTTTCTCAACCCCGCTTCTTTCTTTGTGGCTTTTGCCACCTTGTCCTTTGGCTACTACTTCTTGCCCGCCGCCTTTTTCTTTTGTTCTTCCTTCTTCAAGATCCTCTCTTCACCAAGATGACCATAGATGACATGATCTGAATCCTGTGTGAGATATGAACTCCTACCTATGAAGGCATTCTTTTTATTTGTATGAGCGAGAGTAGCTAGATCGCCGATTAAACACAAGCAACAATTTCTATTGTTGATGATCCAAGCCTACCAACTCCTACATTTGAAGTAGGTGGAGGATCAAGCATTGATAAGGCCGACGGGCATAAAGCCGACAAAAGAAGCCAACGCTAGAACCTCAATGTGTCTAAAGAATAAGTTGACCCAAAAGTTGATGAATGGTATAGATTCCTTCATGATGACCTTCGTGAGCCTATCTTAGGGGGTCTTGATGAATGGTCGCGGCAGTAGAACATGATCGCAACTCATATGAGCGGCTTGATGCAGCAACAACAAAAACTCATTACGCAACACAATAAGTTAAGACAATTTGTCCAACGCCAAGTTCAAGATGTTCAACGACAACAGACCGTTACGAGAAATTTCATTCGCTAGCAAATGCAGAGGCAACACGAGCAATTTCACTTCGTGATTCAGTTTTCCAAGACATCGTGGCTCGCCTTGTGGTTGGACCAGCCATTCCCCTGCATCTTCAAGCTCCTTTACAATTCCCAAAAGAAAATGCACCACTGCAGGAGCAAATCAACAATGATGCAAATGAAAATTAAATTTGGGGGTGTTTGCTTTTCAAATTTTTTTGTTATCTTTTTATTTTTCATCACAAACTTTTATAATTAATCTATGATTCTATTTTAAGCGCCAACTTTTCTTTGTCTTTTCTTCTAGTTTGTCTTTTGCATATCTTTCTTGATCGTTTAATAGTCTTTTGTGTTTTGTTATGTTCCACAAATGATCTCAATGATGATACTGTGTTACCAACGTAATGATTAATATGACTAGTGTTAGTGCTAAGCTTTAGGACTTTTCCTTAGGAAACATTTCTTGAAATTAATATACGTGCAAACTTTATCTCAGACCTCTTTTGCGATATCTTTTTGGAGTAATCGCATAATTCGATTTTCAACGAGGACCTTACTGCCCTCTAAATTTAGGGATGGGAGATTGGAGCTAAATGCGTTCAAAATCAAGTTATTTTTAAAATCTCCTAAAATCTCATTGTTATCTTTATCCAAATAAAAAATCATTAAAAAGAGTTTTTTTACGCAAAAAAAAAAACAATTAAAAATGAATTATAATATGAAACATCATTCTTGGGCATATTAAACAATACACAAAGTACAATAAAAAGATAACTCAAATAATGATTACACACAATTTAATGATAAAAAACGAAAAAAAAAAAAGTACTAATTATTATTATACGACGAACAATTATGAACGAAAATTTAAAAAATGGTAAATTTGTCCAAAAAAAAGTACAAAAAGCCTCCATTGGAAAAATACAAAATAAAAAGACATTTTTAAAAAATATGACTCAAACATGATTATTTATGTAAAAATATCATTTCTCTAAAATCTCCATTTTCTCCAAATTTCATAGATTTGCCCAATGCATGTCTTCCAAAACCCATAAAATACCACTATTTATAAACAATTTAACAAATATGAGGTGGATTACGTGTACACTAATAATGTGTAATGTTGAGACACATACACAACACTTTGAAAAATAGAGGTATAATACATGGTCAATGGACACTAATCAGCATCTAATGGTATATATTATCATGATATTTTTAATAATAAATACTTTTTTGAGGGGCGGAAAAAGACCCTTGCTTTTTAGTTCAACCAAAGACCATTTATTGTTTAGTTTTATAGAATGGATATTTGAAAAATACGAGGTATGTCAGGTGACCGTGGAAACGCGAGAGCAATAAATTGGCCATTGCGTATCTTTGAAATCCGACGGAACGTGTTTATCGTTCTAAACGTGTGTCTCGATGACCGTTGGATCTCTATTACATGTCGAATATATCCATTTTACCTACGTTTAATATATATATATATATATATATATATTTGATAATTGACGTGTATTTTATATTTCTTTAAAAAAAAGTTGACACTATTTTGTTACTTCAAGTCAGAAAGTAAAAATCAATAAATAATTGACGTGATAGAAGTATATCATTGATTGATAGAGGCTGATAGAGTCCATCGGTATCTATTAGTGATATAAACTTATAAAAGTCTAAAGTGATTAAATTTTAGGAAAGTTCTTATAAATAGAAAAATTTCAAAAATATTTACACTTTATAGCAAAAAGTTCTAAAAAATACTTTTTGGAACATTTTGCTATGAAATGTAAATATTTTTAAATATTTTTTTTAATATTTAAAAAGACCCATAAATTTTGGTATATTGTGTAAATAATTTTCCTTATTTTTCTATTTTTGAAAATCTTCATAAAATTATTAATAATAATTAATTGATATTACTTTATTAATTAATCAAGTCTTTATTCATCTCCCTCATATAAAAATGGAAGTATAGATGATATTAAAAAACTCGTGTCAAATGGATTTTAAAGCTTATAATAATATTCTGAATTTTAGAAAGTAAATCTTATGAAACAAATACAAATATTAAATATAAAATATCATGATAATATATGGGAAACAAACAGACTCTTGATGTTAGTTTTGGATGAAAATCTATGACAAGTTTTATTAAAAAAAATATATTCAAACTTTCAAAAGTTTAAATAATATTTAAAGATTAAAAATTAAAAATAATATTTTTACTATATATATATATATATATATATATATATCGTGAGTACCTTGTTTGAAAAATAGCTCGACTTTTTTAAGTTATATTAATTCTCTAACTTAAGAAAAATAAGCTAAATAGACATTTGTTGGAAAATAGAAAGAGAGAGAGGGAAAAAAAAGGCATAACCAAATTTGTATACCAAATAACTGCTTCCTAGCAACACGGGTGAGATGCATTCGAACTTTTCATAGATATATTATTTTAAGCTTTTTTTTTCTTTTTTTTCTTTTTTTTCTCACAAAACTATAATTTTACTACTCACATTATGACGTATTGGTGTCTAATTTGTAGATCACTCATTAGATCTGCTACTTATCTAGAGAATTGATATTTATTTATTTTCCTATTATTATTTGTATTGTTATATAAAAGTAGGGATATTCATAGGACGGGATGGATTTGATTCAATGACTTTTTAGACTCAACCCAATTATCACTTCGAGTGATAAATTACTTTAACCTAAATAATCCTCATTAAAAAATGAATCCTACCTATCCCAACTCAACTATGAAATGTTTGAATTTGGTTAGTTCAGGTTACTCGGATTATTTATTTAATTTTTTGTTCTAAAAGAAATAAAATGTTAATACATAAAAATTTGATTTAGTTATTTTTATATATAGAAATTAAGGTTAACAACTCAATTCCAATTTATATAATATAAAATCTCTGTCCAAAGTACTAAAAACTATTTGTAGGAGTTGTTAGGGAATAAAGCATTCAAAAGAACTAATGAAATTAAATAAAATTAAATAAATGTATGTCTAATTGTATCATAAGTAAAGAATTTGTTCAAGTTGACTTGGATTCTTTTAGATGAACTCATAACTTTTTCATTTATTTGAATCTAATTCAACCCAAAACAGTTGATAACCTAACTGTATGAATTGGATTAGATTGATCGGTTTTCTAGACGGTTTTTTTAATATCCCTGATAAAAAAGGAAAAGAGGGCAAAGTTGTCTTTTGAATCACACAAGCGGCAGGTCAGTGGAGGTTTCGTCAGTGCATACTGCATACGGCAGCCGTGGTGCTATATTAAAATAAAATGCGTAGCAAAGCAATGAACAAAGAACCCTTTATTTCTGCAAAGTCAAATCCGGCGGCCTTGACTCGGAACTAAATAATTCTTTATCAAAAGTAAAATTACTTTTGGGCTTATATGTAGATTGTTTCATTATAACAGTCAGAGAGATCCAATTTCTTATCGCTAACTTAATATAATTTCATTTGGGGCATTTTGGTCAAGATTATAATAACCATATCTTGTTATAATACACATTATTTTATATCTTTTAACTAACTACATTTAACATTATTTCAAAACTCTTATTTGCTATAGTTTTTACTATTTTACATTCATAATTTTTTTTTCTTTAATATAGTATTTACCGTTCTTTTCTCAAACTAAAATAGTTTACATCTCAAACATCCCCAAATACTAGGGGTATTCATGGGTTGGGTTGAATTTGATTGAAAGAGTTTTTAGACCCAACCCAATTGTTTGGACTGTAAATTTTTTTAACCTAAATAACCCTTATTAAAAAATAAACCTAACCCAACCCAACCATGAAATATTTGGGTTGGGTTGGTTTGGGTTAATCGGGCCATTTATTTAAAAAAAAATTCCAAAAAGAAGCAAAACGTAAATATGTAAAAATCTTATTTAATTATTTTCATATATTTAATTAAAATTAAGTTAATAATAATTTTGGGTTGGTTTGAGTTATATTATGTGAACTCATGAACAATACAATCCATAAAATTTTCATTTATTTGAACCCAACTCAATCCAAACCGCACGGGTTGGGTTGGGTTGATCGATTTTATCAAGTCATCGGGTTTTTTGAATACCCCTACCAAACACAGACTATAATAACCTAGGACTATAATAACGAATTCATGGCTCCAAATATCTCCTTTGAATTATGCTCGTTTTGACGACGAATGATTCAAATTGTTTCATACAGATTGATTTGTGCATGTATGTCAACTTAGTTCGTGTATTTTTATTTTTTATTTTTATAGTAATCTTATTTCAAAACTACAATACGATATTTTATATGTTTTTTAACCAAGTAGAGTTATCATATTTTTTTATCACGAAATAATTTATTACTAAAAGATCTATAACACAGCTGATTTCAAGCAAGTTTATTAATATCTCTATCAAAACATTATAGATTTTAACCCATTACACTATTACGAATTAATAAATTATTGTTGTGTTGTGTGTGTGTATATAAGGTAGAGTACTTTAAAATATATTATTTAATTATATTATCATGTCATTTAATAAAAACCTGGTTAAGCCTTTTTTTTTTTCCTTCTTATAAGTCTAAAGATTTTTATTTATTTTTTTTATTATTGATGTCACGATGAATTATGTAAAAACGAAAAGGAAAAGAAATAATAGGGTAGTTGAAGTATGGTATGGTTGACGACTAATTTCTTGTTACAAAACTTCTAAAACTTTCACGAGCACAAAAAAACTATTTTAATTTGGATATAAATAATTAAATTTGTTTGAAAAGAGATCTTATGTCATTTCAAAAGTAAAAAATAATGAAATTGTGTTCTGATAAATTACCATTGGATATTGATGTTGCATAATAGTTCAACTTATTTATTAAGATTTTTTAAGTGTTAATTAATATTTTAAGTTGAAATTTAGTTTATCTAACCCACTATCAAATTTATCACACATGATGTTATAATATTTCCGGAAACATCATAAATAAAGGCAAAAAATTAAAATCATAACAGAACACAAAGTTTGGTAACCCAATTCGATGCAACACCACTTACGTCCGAGGGATAGTTTGTCCATGGAAAGATATATTCACTAATACAGAGTCAAACAATTACAGCGATGTACTAATTTATAAATAAACAACAATTACAGTGACACTCGAATAGTCCAACTTAGAGAGCGATCACTTAGGTTCCCCTTAAGTGTGAGACTCCCTCTCAATGATACTTAGGCTTCTCCTAAACGTAAAATCCCCTCAACTTCAACGTACTTAGGTTCTCCCTAAGTATAAGAATACTAGTGAATGATCACATAGGTTCCAAGTGCGAGACTCATTTTCTATTAGTATATTTTCACCTTCATGTGAACATCTTTTCGAGTTATAACTTAGGCTCCCCCTAAGTTAGAGAATCTTTTCTCAAGAGATTATGTCATAGGCTTACCCTAAGACCAACTAATATTTTCATGAGTACGCTTCAATAACAAATAATGACACAACTTAAAGATCGACAAAGATTCTAAATCAAAGTTCTACAACCACAAAAACAAAACTCGTTTTGAACGAATCAATAAGATCTAGAGACACTCGAGATCGACAACGGCAAAAGCTTCACAATCTCATAGATTGACACGCTTGTGTTTTTTTTTTACACAAACATAAGACAATGACTCGTATATTTTTCAAAACGACCAACCCTAAAATTGAACAAAATCATCACATATTTTTTGATAGGGTTGAGAATATATTGAAGAAAATAATAAATCAACCCTACAAAGAAAAATACAATAAACCACAAAATCTGAAAAATCCTGCTGGCAAATAAGGAAAAAGTATTATGCAGATCACGTAATAATGTCAGAGGCATGTTGTATAACATATCGCAGAGGACAAAAAAACACACCAGCAAATACGCATTACAGAAATCAATATATAGGAACCAATCTCAAGGAAGAATTAACACGACATGGAACATGTTACATAAATATATTATTTAAGTTTTGCCTATAATACATAAGTCAATCACACTCCAATAACAAACACCCTAATATAAGTACATACTTTTTGGAAAAGGATTTTAAGCACATACTTTACAATGCCGAGTCCATTGGGAAAAATATATTTCGACTATTTTTTTAAAATGGAAAAGTACCCAATGAGTAATTTTTTTAAATTAATTAATATGTATTAACCCCAATGTCAAGAGTGAATAAATATTTAGTGAAAAAGTTGAAGTTAAAAGTATAAATTTTGAAACTCGTAGATAAACGAAAAAATAAAACTAATCTCAATATTAAAACTACAACATTTCTAAACTTTAATTTGAAATCAAATTCAATAAAATTATAATGTTTTAAAACTTAGAAATCAAATGAAAATAGAGCAAAATTTTAGAGGTAAAAAGTAATTTGATTTTGAACTTTTTGAGATTCGTGCCTTTTTTTTCTCCTCCTTTTTTTATCTCACTTCGTTTGTCTCATAAAGTTGAAATGGATATGCTTTCATTCATTTGTGGAAAGATTGGTGAGATATCAGCATCAGTTAGCATCAGCGTTCAACTTTTGGCCCCAACAATTCTGAATTAACTAAAAATAATCTTTAAAATGATTTTCTTGATTTTTTTTTTTTGGTGGAGATTAATATTTTTTTAACACAAGAAATTAGTTCATTTTTAAGAGAAGTTAAGTGGACGGAAAAAAATTGGGAGAATGCAACTACAGAATATGTGTGGATAGAAAAATTGAGAAGAGAGGAGCATATTTAGAAGAAAAATATTTGAATGCATTTTCGGTTGTACTATTTTCGTACATTCCATCTAAATACCTAATTACAATCTGTCAAGTGATAAATTTTTCTTTTTTCAAAAAAAAAAAAAATTATAAAAAATAATTTTTTAATATAATATATATATTTCGTGATTGGAAAGATGCATAGAGAAAATAACTGTTATTTAAAGCTCATCTAAATATTGTTCTATTAAAAAAAAAAGAAAAAAGAAAAAAAAGGTGCAAAGGCAGAAAAAAACAGTGAGAATAGGAAAAGGTAATGAACGGATAAATTGGAAGGAAGTGTATGAACCAAAATTACTTGTAAAAAAAAAAAAAAAAGTAACAAACTATAAATATTTGGACTTGTTGGATAATCATTTGATTTTTTGTTTTTTTTATATTAAGCCTAATCGTCTCCAAATTTCTTTCATTATTATTTACTTTTTATCGATGATTTAAAAAATCAAATCATTTTGAAAAAAATAAAAAAAAAAGTGGCTTTTAAAAATTTGTTTTTGTTTTTGAAATTTGGCTAAGAATTCAACCATGTTACTTAAAAAAGATGCAAATCATTGCAAAAAATTGAGAGGAAGTAAACTTAATTTTTAAAAACCAAAAACAAAAAACGAAATGGTTATCAAATGAGGACTTAATTATTTGAAATAATAGAATAAAAACTTCTTAATTAGGGTTTAATATACACATATACATGTATGTATATTCACACACATTAAAATACCATTTTGGCCTATATAAATTGAGTTTCGTTTCATTTTGGTCCCAGTATTTTTAAATGTCTAATTCTAGTCTATGTGTTTTTAATAAATATTAAAATTAGTCACTATATTTAGTTTATAGTTGATTTTTTATTTAAAAAAAATGTAGTCTCTTTTGAAATTTTCTTTGTAAATCGTGGAAATATATACGCATAATGTTTTTTTCTTACCTTAAATTATTATTAATATTTAACGAACAAACTTTAAAAATTTAAGATTGATTGAAAGAACGCTCGTCATCCTATACGTACATACGTATAGTATGTAACTTCATTGTTATATACATTCTTAAATCTTCATCTCTGATTTAAACAACAATATTCATTAGGGAAAAAAAAGACATGTAACCACTAATCACACATTTAATCTTAAATATATGATATAAACCTTCATTTAAAGTTTAATAAAATCAAACTTTATTGAATTAGTTCATCATTTTATCATTGACCAGAGAGACATTTGATGAAAAAAAGGGGTTCTAAACCTCATAATTTAACTCATTGAAGTGGGTACCATATTCTCATCTTTTAATTGTTTTATTCTATATGTGCATTTCTCATCTGCACATGATCATTACAAAAAAAAAAGAAGAAAAAGGACAAATATCAAGTTATGCAATTTAAACTCTAAATTAAGAATGGTATCAATTTAAACTATAAATTTTGAAGACTATCAATTTAAACTCAAAACTTTTGGAGTTATATCAATTTAAACTATAAACTAATAATTGTATCAATTTAAACCCTACACTTTCATAAGTACATCAATTTAAATCCTGGATTTTCATAAGTTTATCGATTTAAATGATGAACTTTCATAACTGTATCAAAATAAAACATAATAATGGGTCTAAATTAATACAATTATAAAAGTTTAGGATTTAAATTGATATAACTACTTATTTAACACCCATCAATACCTATCCATTGAGAAAATGACAGAAAATGACAAGACAGAGGAAAAGGAAAATGCTGCATGTTGGGATAATTTACAGGAACGAAGGTTATTTATTTATATTTATTTAATTTAATTTTAATTTTATTATATATATATATATATATATTGCATAAAAACAATATAGGAACGAAGGATTGACTTGGATTAGGATGGCTCAATCATTTTCATTAAAATGGTAACAATGTTGTCAGATTTACTTTTTGGCCAAGATATATAGCCAACCCATGGAATGGAAGGGTGCAGCGATGGCTTCTGCCATTAAGCAATTTTGGGTTAAAATATCACCTTTATTTATTTTTATTTTTAATTTGATCCCTATATTTTAAATTATTTAATTTTAATCTACGTCCTTTTTATAAATCTTAAATTAGTCCTCAATACTACTTTATTATTGGTTTTTAATTTTTTTTTATCTATATCATTTTTACTATATTTTACTGCCTACTATATGTAAACATATTTTATTTTCTTATATGAAAATTATTATCATTATTTATTTAATTTTGATAAAAAAAATAATTTTAAAGGACTCAATTTAAGATTTGTTAAAATTACCGAACTAAAAATAGATCATTAAAAATATAATGACTAAAATTGAATCAAAGAACCAAAATGGTATTTTTGACCACTAGAGTTCTACAAAGTTCTTAGAATCTGGGAGAATTAGGATTTTTCATGTATCAAGCGGTCTCAGTATAAAGTCTCTTTGGAACTCTTTTGGAATAACTCTTTTAATGAAAGAAAAAAAAACCCTTTAAGTTATTCCAATCTAGCTCATAATATTATGTAAGTTCACTATTATCCAAAGTTAATAATATTAATATTAATTTTCAAATAAGCCAATTTTAACATGGTTTTTTCTTTGAAAATTGAGTTTTTTTTCTCTCAATTTTTTAATATAATTTCCATCTCACTTAAACGAGTATTTTCAATTTATTTTTTTTAAAAAAAAACATTAATTACCAGAGGCTTAATTTTATTTATTTTTTTGGATAAAGGTATTGTAATTAAAGTGTGGAGTGGGAAATAGAACATTTGACCTCGAGCACTATACCAGTTAAACTACACTCATATTGGCGATGCTTAAATATTTATTTCCAATAAATAATCAAATTTCCTTGTTACATGTAATTCCCCAACAATACTAAAAATTAAAGCAAACTGCCCTTCATTGTCTGCATTTTTACTGCCTAGTATATTAAACATATTCTTTTATCTTTCTATAATTTTTATTTGTCTAAGTCTTAATCAATGATTTTTCTTGTTATTTTAGGAGTAATTAACCTGATACCAGTTTCTATCACTAATAAACTTTTATCACTTTCTATTATAGATTTCTACAATTTTTATCAATGATAAATTTCTATCCATTTGTATAATTGATAAATAGTGATGACTTCTACCAAAGTCTATTTGTGATAGACATTCACAACTATAATTAAATTTTGCTATTTGTATAAATATTTTATCTTATTTTTCTATTTTTGAAAATTTTCCTTATTTTAGTTCTTATCACAAACAAATAGTTTTCCCCACCCCCATAAGTAGGCCAGATTTGTTGTGAAAAGCCCACAACTATTAGTTATGGCTATTCCTCCATAACTAAAGCTACCAACACTCATATCACCCTAAGAAAGATTTAAAAGCAAAATTCAATAAATAAGTTACAAAAATTTAAATAATATATAAGGTGATGCATTAAGGCACAATAACAATTTCCATGGCAAAAAAAAAATAAAAAAATTGAGCATCTTCACCTAGATTTCACTGGGAGAGCACCACCAGCCATAGGATCTTGATTGGTAAAGAATAACAATTGCACTACAAAAGGCAGATTGATATCCACTCTGAAGATAATTCTTTGGAGGATATCATCCAATACACAACTGATAACTCAAAGAATAGAAACAGCCATGTGATGCTATATTCAAAGCTTTTCTCCTCCATCCTCTGTTCTTCTTTCTGATGAGTTGAGTGGAAAAAAAATGAGATCTCCATCCACTTTATACATTTTTAATCTTCACTACTATATAAATACCAAATCAAACAGTTATTTTCCGCTTTTTCGGTATAAGAATGAGTGAATTTCCAATTCTTGAACACCACATTTGGCACAGACATGCCCTTGTGAACCTAGGCATTCAAAGGCTCCATCTCTGCATCCTTTTCCCGGAAAATAGGCCTGATTTCTGTCTCTGATATAAGATGAACAATGTCGAGTTTAACATGAATTACACAAACAATGAAATCCTAATAAGAGATATGTATTAAAAACCAAGGTAGTATGGGATTCCTTTTTCCCACATTGGTTAGAATGGGATGGCCAATGTGGTACTTAAGTGGTTTGGCTCTCCCACCCCAATAACTAGCTTTTGGGGTGTGGTTCTCCAAGATGCTTAAGTACCTAATAATGGTATTAGTGGCCGAGTAAAGTACCGCCGGAGTAGCCGCCGGGACGTTTGCTTTCCAGGAATGGGGTATTGTTAGGAACCATGGTAGTACGGGATGCCTTTGTCCCACATTGGTTAGAATAGGATGACCAATGTGGTACTTAAATGGCTTGGCTCTCCCATCCTAATAGCTAGCTTTTGGGGTGTGATTTTTCAAGGGGCTCAAGTACCTAACAATCTCCTATGAGATGAAATATTTAAGCAATAGCAGTGCAGGCTTGACAAGTTTATCCCTCTGAATTCAGTCAAATTCATTAACTGAAAGGAAAAAGCTTGGGCGTCGAATTGACTTACTTAGCTTGTCTGCTATCACCATGAGGCGCCTTTGCAGGATGGAGGCTACAAACAGGAAAATTGAGCACATACCAAACATAACGGTGATCGGGAATGCATCAACCTTCAAGGAAAATGATAAGCAATCAATAACTGACAAGGGATAAAAAGAAAGAATATATAAAATGTGCAGAGAAATGTGCTTTCCTACTACCCAGTGGTTAGCTTCAGGTGGCTACACAACAGGAAGCTCGAAGGCTTCAAACCATCGTGAGATCATGAAATAGTGGAGAAGTATAATGAGATTATACGTACGTTATACAGCACGACACACACGAAGATATTGAGAGGAATGCGGAAGAAATTCATAATGGTGCTCCTCGCCTCTTCGGGAATGTACTGGGATCTCATTTTCATAATGGATGGCCAGAAAATACCCACACAAGCCTCAAAGACACAGAATCCAATCAACTGGATGCAGCCCGAAAAAGAGATGCTCCCACCTTTTACTTGGGACGGTGCTACTAAGAACTGTTCGGAATCCAGAAAAAGAAGAAAGAATGATAAATTGGAAGCTTAGTAGATCCTTGGAAATATAACGGGGTAAGGCATGGAACACACTTACACTTGTAACTATTGGGAGAACAAGAGATGCAGCCGAGACAATGAAAACAATCTGCATATAGTTCTCCACCCTTAACGATGCACGGGCCAGTAACCTAGAAGCTAGGGAGCTTCCTAACATAGAAGCTAACATGAACGTTGCAAAGATAAAGCCATGGGGAATCTCCTCATTATTCGGGCTAAGAGCAGGAGTCCAAAGGAAAACAAAGGTATACATTGAACCTTCAAACAGGGACTGAATAGCACCAAGGAGGGCGATTTTTTCATCTGATCAACAAGTAAGACGAACTAAATAATGGGAGTAATAATGGGGGAAAAGCCCACCAAACAAAAATAACATTTAATGATCCATGGACCATGACCAGAACAAATAGAATGGACAAGAAAATAGAACTCGTTCCCCTGAACAACTACAACATCTATGAAAACGTGGATGGATTCTATTAGAAATATGGGCTGCTTTTGAACTTCTAATAACTTTTTTCATTGAAGTGCCTAAATCTAATGTGTAGATAAACTAAAAAGCTTTTTATTTTTTATTTTTAATATTTATTAGAAGATGTTAAAAGGCAATAACAAGTAAAGCTAACCCTCGTGATCTTTCAGAACCTTTTAAGATCCCAGGGGGCCATTTAAACTGAGTTCATGGATCAGTAAAAATTAAAATGAGAAAAAAAGAACAATGCCCCTTTTTGGTTCCTTGTAAGCAAGTGAAGTGGGAGTAGGAGATAATTTTCAAAGTCCAGATGCATGTATACTGTATACTGTATAGGTAACCCTCTTGATCTTTTAGAACCTTTTAAGATCCTAGGAGACCATTTTAACTGTGTTCAAGGATTGTACAGATAAAAATGAGAGAATAATGGCCACTTTTTAGTCATTATCACTTCACTGAAGTGAAGATGCATGTATAATGTCAAAAAGTTCAGAGAGTGAAATCCAATCATTTTACTGATATATATATAAAGAAGAAGAAGAAGCATCAGGACTCTACCAGAAGCAATGGCCACGGCTGCACCCCTGAATTGCGTGAGAAGGTCTTTGTTTTCAGATGGATCTCCATAATTCTCTATCCATGATGATAAGATTATGGCCATACCAAGGGCAAGAAAGCAAGCAGCAGCATCAAAAGGTGCCACTGGCCCAAGAGCCAAGGAGTCAACTAGTACGTTCCCAAAAAGCCCAGATAAAATGGCAATAAGACCATTGCCAAGAAATATTGCTTTAGAGAATGTAATTGACAGCCATTGTTGCTCAAAGCCCCTCTGTTGAAAATGAACAGAACACTCGCAAGATTCATACTCATAGCAATTGACAGTCACAGTTGAGAAACATCATCATTATGAGAACCCAAATTGACGTGAAGAAACATACAATATACAGATTGGTAACCAAAATTTAAAAGCAGAGGTGTAGAACCAGACTAATCATTGATTTTGGAACTAAATTGAAAGACAATCTTTATTTATTATTATTATTATTTTTTTTTTGTAAGAAAAACACATTGAAAGACAATCTTTAAATAAGTTAAATGGCAGAAATGGGAAGATGAGCTGGTAAAACAATCGGCATAAGTGCTCAAGATTTCAGGCAGAGCAAGAGGTTGAAAAGACAAGCTCTGGAGTAATCAAGAATGGTCACAATTAGATTTACAGATCCAACAGTTTGAAAGCATACACACTAATTCAATGTGAATATGCACAATTGTTAATTTATATCCATTACAAAGGCCACCGTATAAAGAACAACTATGGGTAAGAAAATGTCATGTCACATCTGACTGCCTAGTTGGGCTGCAAACTTAAATTGCATCACCTAAAAAAACGTTACAAATTTAAATACTTATATCCATTTTACAATCTTGAGACATGCTAAGTTCCACATACATGTTCTTTATAGGTTCTCAATCAACTATAGTTGAAAATCATGATAGCTACATAGTACCGATCTCCTCTCTCTATCGTCCCAACCATTTACAGTGAAGAGGGGAAGAGAAAAGGGGAAAAAAAATTTGCGTACAGGATAATACATGGTATCCAGCTAAAAGCTAATATAAACTGGGAAAAGGCAGAGCAACAATGAGTTACCTTATTATGTTCTGCAACAAGCCACGACTCAAATGCTGAAAAGAGGAGAGAAGTGGCAATACCTCCCAAAATACGGCCCAACATCAAAACCTTATATTGGGGCGAATGCTTTGTGAAGCAACTCAGTATGTAAGTTATACAATATGTCACACAAGCTCTCTTTCGACCCCTGAAATAACAAGCATGGAAACAATATTAATATTCCATTTCCTTTGAAAAAGCACGATGGTGTTTCAAAGCTCAAGAGGGAAGAATTACTGTTTGTCAGCAAGTGATCCAACAATTGTCCCAAACAACATAGAGGAACCAAAACCAGCAATAAAAAGCTGTCCAATCTCCCCTTTCCCATAGCCATACTGACTGTAAAGATAGTACACATAAGGCCCCTGCAACCAATCCCCAGCTATGGCCAGAGAAGCACGAATATATATCAGAAAATCACTGAAGAAGAAATTCAGATACAGACAAGACACCGTCTAAAATTTGACGGAAATAGCTTTCGTTTTTTACAAAGGAGATAACAAGTCTAACATTTATTGTACAAATTTCGCAGCTTTATATTATATTTCTTGGCAGCTTTATCATATCCAAACAAGTTTACACGTGTTCAAATTTGAATATATTTTCTCTATTACCAATTTGTACACAATATTCGGCATATGTTCTTTAAGACATCTAGTATTTGCTTTGTATATTTGGAATGTGTTCCTTAAAACATATAGATAAACTGGTAGGGAATGCCACTTCTGCAAAGGGAAGGACCTTATGTCAATGGTGTATTAGCCACAGTGTGGGATTTTTTTGTTGGAAATGGACATGTAACTAAACTATTAAATAAATGCTTCACTAACAAGATATCTTGTGAAGCTTTTGACATGAATAATATCTATCCAACCTAGTGTTACTACAAACGAGTTTTTACAATATTATGAGATATATAAAAACATTTTCCCACTTTCCACATAATTAAGGAGTATAAGAAAACAAACTCGATGTTTATTTCATTGGCAATACCAATGGCTACCTAAGCCATCTCAACCCCATGTGAATTGCTAAACAAGAGTATCATATCATTAACGATAAGGATTTCGATTCCAACATGAGGGGGCAAAAAAAAAAAAAAAAAAAAAAAAACACCCACAAAGAGACCACCAATCTACTTATCTACCTCAATCTCACACCCATTACTAAATCAATTATACCAAAGATAGATTCCAACAAAATGGCATAATAAACGATCAATTGATCCAAATAACAACCTCAGAAAGCACAAGAAATTAGATCAGATCCACGACAAATCCCAGATACATCAACAAGGATAAGCTCGGTGAAAATAAACAACGAAAAACAACAATGGCGATGTCGAGTGAGATCCAAGGACCATGAAGGATAAAGATTCAGATCTGTAGATGAAAAAAGAAACCGGTGGACGTACGTACCCATCATGAGAGAGTATACAAGAAGGTAATTGTTCTTGAAGGAATTGAAAGCGGTGGTGGTGTTGATTCTGTCCCTGTTGTTTTTACTCAGCTCGATAGCTGCAACTATGGCACCCAGTGCCCCGAAAACGAGATAGTAGAAGACCTCCATTGTTGGAGAGAGATCAGGAAAAGCTTCAGAGCTCGAAATTTGTTGTATCTTTATAGCGAAAGCAAATTGGAAAATAACGAATGGGGCGCAATGTTTGGAGAGGAAGAAGAAAGCGGGGGTTTTCGTCTGGGGAACGAAGTAGAGTTGAGCCTATGTTATGTTCGCATTTAATTGGTCGCTATTTCTATGTATGGTTGACTCTGGTTTCAGTTTGACGAGTGTATCCGTGAGTGCACGTGGATTGCACCTCACTGTATTATATTTAATTTGCATTGATCTACTCGGGTAACTTAACAGGCAAATTATTTTAAAACACGATTTGACGAAAATATTTATAAATAATAATAAAATATCACCATTCCTAAATAATGATAGATTACTCTATCTATCACGATCTATATAGAGACAAATAGTACTCTATTGCAATCATAGTTCATCATATATGTTAAAATTTTACTATAGTTGTAAATATTTTGATCAATTTTCCTATATTTGAAAACAATTCTAAATTATATATAATATAAAATCTAATTGTATCAATTTAAACTCTAAATTTTAGAGTTATATCGACCTTAAACTTTCATGAGTATATCAATTTAAAACCTGAACTTTCATAAATGTATCTAAATAAACTATAATTGATGGTTTTAATTCATACAATTATATAAATTAATTTAAATTGATACACTCACAAAAGTTTTTGGTTTAAATTAATACAATTATTAGTTTGTGGTTTAAATTGATACAACTCCAAAAGTTCACGGATATAAATTGATATTTCATGAGTATATCAATTTAAACCCTTAACTTTCATAAATGTATCTAAATAAACTATAATTGATGGTTTTAATTAATACAGTCGTATAAATTGATTTAAATTGATATACTTACAAAATATTTGGGTTTAAATTAATACAATTATTAGTTTATAGTTTAAATTGATATAATTCCCAAAGTTCACGAATATAAATTGATATTTGTCCTTAATTTTATTTTAGTCTTTATGGTTCAATTTGAATACATTAATTTTAGTCTTCGACTTTTAATAGATCTTAAATTTAGTTCGACAAATTTATTGTTAACTTTTTAGATTTTTTTTAATCACTTATTGGTATTTTTATTATAAATTTGAAAAATGTATTTGTATATTATGATTTCTTGAATTAAATTATTATGATTATTTAGTCAATTTCGTTCAAAATTAACTTTAAAAGACTGAAATTTTACTGGAAATTCAAAAACTGAAATTAAACAATTAAATAATGTATAGATTAAACCTAAACAAAGTTCAAAGGATACAAATCAAAATAATATTTTAATATGTGTTTCTATGTTCATGCCAAAATAATAATAGAAAAATTTATAACTTGCTTTTGGTGTCTTAATAATTAAATTTTATATTTTGAGATTTTTAGTTCAATATATATATATATATATATATATATATATATTTTTACAATATGTGAGATGTAAGAGTCGAATATTTAAACTCGTGATCGATAATATAAATTTTATGTTAGTCGAGTTATATTCATATTACCTACTATTTTATTTATTTTATTCACAAATATTTAACGAAGAAAATGATGTACGTTAAAATCGATGAATAATAGGTTTGAAACGTGACCCAATTTAAAGATTTACATTCAATATAAGAATATTCAAATCAAAGAATGTTATTAACAACATATACTAAATTAGACTCGGATGATCATATTAAAAATAAACAATAATTTTTTAATAAAAAAACACATATAAAACAAAATAAAAATGCATGCAACCATTTAAACGTAATAAGTATTGTTTTTTTTTTTTTTTTGATTTTTTTAAATAATGTTTTTTTTAATAGATAATGACAAAAATAGGGTTGGAAGAAAACAATTTCGAAGAATAGGTGTTTTGACAAAGTATTGACAAAACTAAGGTAGTGGAATCGTGTATTGAGAACATGATTTTCATGTGGCATACTCGTGTACCCGGTACACAAGTACCATTTAATCCAGTCAGCTGACCACGTCGGCTGATTGGTTGACCGGTCAAGCAAACTCATGTATTCGGTATACGATTTGCTTATATATTTTTTTTTCAAGCTAATTGTTAAACTTAATTCCTTTATTGTTGCTTATGATTGTTTTTTTTTTTGTTAAACTTAATTATTAAACTTAATTTCTTATTATTAAACTTAATTATATATTTAATCTACAATGAAAACATCTTGCACACATATTTAAAAAAAAACCATGATATTAAAGAATATTTACAATTAGTTCTTTAATTTACAATTTGAAAATGATACAATGTGGGATTTAAAAACGACCCCTTGGCCCTTACTCCTTATGCAGTTGTCTTCGTGTCCCTCTAAATTAGGTTCACCCTATTGTCGTTGTCGTCTACGATGAATACGTCTTCGATCGATGTCAACAACATTGAGTTGTCTTGTTTGTTGAATAATATCTTCTATGTTAATGTTTGTTGACACATAGAATCCAATTCTGGTAAGTTGTTCTGCACTGAATATTGTTGAACATCGCCGACAAAATTATTCTGTACAATAAAAAATA
The DNA here is from genome assembly GCF_027475165.1 of Benincasa hispida. Taxonomy (NCBI): domain Eukaryota; kingdom Viridiplantae; phylum Streptophyta; class Magnoliopsida; order Cucurbitales; family Cucurbitaceae; genus Benincasa; species Benincasa hispida. The sequence goes on from NC_143480.1 coordinate 3,626,379, forward strand.
TATATATTAAACAATATTCATATCATATATATGGAAAATGTCTGATTTTAAATCTCTTACCATGCAGTAACAGTAAGCGTTGTCAGGTGAGATAAATCGCATTGTGATCAAATTGTACCAGGAAAAGTAGTCGTCTGATACAGCTGGCCCATTTGTTAATTTGCACAATGATCACGTCGTTCATGCCAGTAGGATAAATATTCCGAATGGATTTGACGTCAGTCTTGGTCATGCTTACCTCTTAAATCGATTTGGTGTAGTACTGGGAGTATATAGGACAACGAATGTATCGTTTGTCACATACCGAGCTGTCTCAGCACACGATCTGGATGATGCCACTCTACTTAATGGAAGCATATAAGAGGGCTAACAGTCAACCAGATGTCTTCACCGTCACGACAATAATCAGGCAAGGATGACCAAATCTGTGTGTATGACGTCCAAATAACCAGACAAAAAAATAATAATAAGTAAACATGTAAAATGTTTTAAATATTCATTTATATACATATTTACTACCTGATTGGGCATCAGCATGTCAAATATTGTTCTATATACGAGCAACATATTTGCTGACTATTCAGAGGCAATTAATACACCACTCCATCTAAAATTATAAAAAATACAATTAATTTATATTCTTACATAAAATGGTAACGAAATAATTATATAAATAAAATAATATCTAGTGGATGATGACTGGGGCCTGTAGTTGGACTTGTGGTGCTATAATTAGAAATCGATCATAAGCCATCAGTGGTCCCGCTATTTCCAACGCTTGTGCTTGGAAGCCTGATAAAGTTCCTAGTACAACCATGCAATACATGCACCGCCCCACGAGAAAGTACCAGTGTGCTCGAAATCAGATAATAATGAAAGGAACATGAGATGCACCAGAGTATTTGACTTGTTGGCAAATAAAAATCCTCCAATAAGTTGCAGGATGTATGCTCGTGTGTACCTACATACGCTAATATCATCGGCATCGGAAGGCAATTCGGGAAACTGGGACACCAACCAAGGGATACTCAATATTGATCCCTTCAGATCCTCTGGTAGAACGCCTAAGAGCTATTCACAAACGTTATTCCAGTCATACCATAATGAGCCTATCAGTGGTTGCCCGTCCACTCGTAACCCAAATTGTATGGTAACATCCTGCAACATAATCGTACATTCCCTATAGGGCAGGTGAAATGTGTGGGTCTCTGGTCTCCAACGATCAACTAAAGCAATAATAAGGTGTCAATCAAGCTGTATGAAACTAATTTGTGCAACCCCAAGAAAACCTGCCTCCTGAACATATGGAATAATGCAGTGATCAAAATGAGATAGTGTGTTGTGCAGCCTCTCTTCTTCGACAACTTAACGCTATAATGGAAGAACTATCCCATACTGTCTGTGAACGATGTGTGTTTTGTTGGTACAATTGTACATAATTAGAAGGACCATGCTCCATCACCTAAAAAGTTCAAATTATATCACATAATAAAATCCATGACATAAAAAGTACATAAAAAAATACAAGTACATAAAATAAATTTATTACATAAATTCATTAGAAATACATAAAGAATACAAATACATGAAAAATATAAATACATAAAGGATACAAATACATGAAATATACAAGTAAAAAAAAATACACATAATGACCCGGAGACGAAGCACCCAGTGTATGGTGTGGAAAAGTGTGTCTGTTATGTCCTTCTCTTTTACAAATTGTACATCGCACTTTTTTGCTTGCTTTTCTCCAATCCATTTCATTATGAATGCGCGTACTTTTTGGCCTACATCGTTCTCTTAATCATTTTGGACAAATTTCTATAAATGATAATTCTGGCCAATAATCTGGGTGTTGAATTGGATGAAAGCGGCCTTCATGACAACGCTTGAAATTGGACAATTTGTAGCACTCATCAATAAGTAATGGAATCTTGAATAATTGCCACTTATTGCAAGAACATGTTTTTATTTCAAACTTAAAACTCGGGTGTGTTGTCCTTTGTAGGGAGAAATCATACTACATATTCTGTATATATGTCCCCACGATCGAGTGCTTCATTGATTTCTTGTATTCGACGTTCAAAATACAATATTGTGTGATAGAATGTTAGCCTAACCAAAGAAGTAATTGGTAACATTCTAGCACATTTGAAAATATCGTTCATCCATTCCGCTGCATTGTTGGTCATCCACCCATAGCAGTACCCACCATCGTGTGATTGTGTCCATTTTTCCAAGTCAATGTCTGGAAAAAATTCAAGACATGTAGGGTGCAATTGTTTCAATTCTTTCATGCACCGAATGAACTTATGCTTTTGGTGTTGATTTTCGACCTTAAACACCAAATTTTTTAATTGCTTCGATTTGTATTTTGTATTGAAATTACTGGCAACATGGCGAAGACAATATTAATGGTACGCTCTAGGTTCATTCCAACCAATTTCTTCATTATTAATTGCAACAAGAATGCCCTTATGTCTGTCAGAAATCAAGCAAATACCCTCTCTTTAGATAACATATTCACGCAATGCCCACAAAAACCATGACCAGCTGGACGAATTCTCACCTTCTACGATAGATGTCCGTTTGCATCAATAGATAAAGCTGTCAATAATTTTCCCTTATACTTTCCGTAGAGTTCTATCAAGGATTAATGGCCTACAATGGTTGAACCCTTCTCTTGCAGTACCAAAAAACCAAAATACTCATCCAAAAATAGTCGTACCTAACACATCAGAGGGAAGGAAAAACCAAAATGTTTGTGTTCTTGGATTGTAATGAACAACAGCACTCAGCCAATACGGAAGCTCCGAATATGATTTCTTCCAATCGCCAAACACAGCAATTAACGCTTTTCTCTTGGCTTGCCACACCCGTCTATAATTGACATTATACCATATTGTTTTTTAATAGCTTATTGAAGTAGGGCCACAGATCAGCTTTAACCAGATTTTGAATTTTGATACTCATGAAATTTGAATCCAACTGTGAATGATCCCGTGTCAATTATGCAAACAAACATGAGTGTTCTCCTTGAAGTTTTGTAATTTCGAGCATCCCATGAGTTTTGCGCCGACATGCCCGTAGCACAACCGTCACTCCATGATTTACATTTAACATACCAAAGATCCTGATTTGATTCCACTACAACAATTTCGTAGTGTTCTGCCACACGATATTTTTTTTACAGCAAGTTGTAAATTTATTTGGCATTAAACAACATTTTTTTTTTTTTTGTATTAAACTACACTTATCTACTCCTACATTCATTTCTTCCAAAGTAGACCCTAGTTCACACGTTGATTTGTCATTTTCCAATCTATTTGGGTGAACATTTATACCGGTACCAACTCAAGATCATGTTTACCACTACTGTCGTTTCCAAATAATTCATCGACTTCAACGTCAATGTCACTATCTCTATCATTTACAGCTTCAAGAATTACTAAATCTTCACATATTTATTATGTTTTTTTCAAGTGTTAGTTGACAAAAAATATGTTAATATGTCAACCCAACAAAATCCAATTTCTAGTTTTAACATATAACATCTAAATATTATACATTTAAATCAGACCAGATCTAAGATTTATAAATTATATATTTAAATCCGCCCAAACAAATAAACAAATATAAGATCTAAGATTTAAGATCTACAAACAACCCAACAAATACATATAAGATTTATAAGTTTAACATACATATATTTCTAAGTTTAAATCAACCCAACTAAATAAAAAAAAATTAAAAAATATATATATAAGATCAGCCCAAAAACATACATAAAACTAGATCAATCCAAAAACATACATATACATACAAATAAAAAACATACATAAACTAAATCAGTCCAAAAACATACAAATAAAAAAATATAAGAATTTCATCGATCAGCCCAAAAAACATACAATAAAAAACATACCAAAAAACATACAAAAACATACATATAAATACAGATCAACCCAAAAATATATATAAACTAGAGAAACAATTCCAAAAACATACATATATTTCTAAGTTTAAAATATATTGAAAAATAACTAGAGAGAGATATATACCACAAAAGCGAAGGTATGAAAATCGAGCAACACGACCACTATAATGGAGGATTCGGTGAGGATCAAATGAAGGACTGAAAATCGAGTAAAATCGAAATTTTAGAAGATTTCGGTGAAATGGAGACCTTGATGAAGAAAATCAACGAGATTTTGGAAAGTATAAAGCAAAATAGAAGAAGAAATCGAAAGCAAAAATCGGTGAGAGGAAGAAATCGTTCATGCAAAAACAATCCAAACGGTTTCGGTGAGGAAGAAGAAGGGGCAAACAGAGTTTTTGGTAATCGTGGACCTGGTACACGATTCCCTTAGTCAAACTTGCATGACTGTCACGCTAGACTGTGTGTGCCAGGTGACTAGGTACTCGTGTACCCGATACACGATTAAAAACCTGTTTTTTGGAATAATTTCCCTCAAAGCCTATTTTTGTCATTATTTATTAAAAAAAATATTATTTAAAAAAATCTTTTTTTTTTTTAATACTAAACCTACGTCTACTTTTGATTAACCAATTAATTTTATCGTATAAAAAATGACTAATCTTTTTAGCATGGTTTCGACGCTTGTTATCTTTGAAAAACTATGTGGTCGGGCAAGTCTATTGATACGATGATACAAGGTATTTCACTCTCTATATCTATTAGATTAGAGCTATGATAGAAATGATATCTTCGATACAATGTAAAATATGACAATACCCTTTGACGTAAGCATAATCTTAGGGTTTTTTTTTTAAAAAAAAAATTGGGACATGTCATTAATCGTTTAGGTGGTTGGAAATTGGCCATCTATACAAAAATTTATTAATTTGCTCAAGTTGTAAAAAATTTAATATTGAGACATCTATCAATCAAATTGTGTTATTTCATATAAATTTGGATGTGAGACTCACTTTTTTATTTCCATCGATTAATTATGTTTTAAGTGGGGTACAAGCGGCATCAATTCAACGATTTTCTTTAAAGTTAAAATTTTTTGTAGATATAAAGTTCAATTTTGTGTCAAATAAAATACTTACTCTCAAATCTGAATCCAAACAAAATTGGACTTATTGAAAACATAATTAAAGCTCACAAATTTGTTAAACACAAACCAGTGATTTGAGATTTTTTTAGACATCTAAAGTATATACTTATTAAACACCAACACTTAAAGAATTAAATATTTATCTCCAATATTAAAAAGTGGAATTAGAAGGTGAAATTATATGTAAACTAGACTGAAAATGGCAAAGACATCATTAGATTGAACAGCAGAAACATACATGTCTTTGTATTTTCTTGAGTCATTTTAATTTTTTTTTTTTTTAAAAAAGAGAATTTTTTTACAGTGAACCAATGCTCTTAAGGCCAAGAACGACACCGACGCCAATGATGTGGCCGACACTGCCACATGCCAGAGTGTCAGCGAGGGTGAAACCCGCTGGGTCACCCGTCTGTAACCCAGAGTCCCTCACCTCCAGCTTCAGCCCTGCCGTTGATTTCCTGTTTGCAGATGGAGCCAATCCGAACCGTCCAGCGAACAGCATCAGGCTTGTCGATATCACCATTATCTGTGACGTGTACACATATAATTCGTCTGTTATTTTATGTCACTTGACTTGCTCCGTAATTTTATCACTTTCAGAAAAATAACCCATGGAAAAAACAATTCAATTTTAACCACAAGGCCCATATTTCTTTTACTACATTCTCTCTCTTCATTAAATTGAATATTTAGATTCCAAACCTATAAATGTTAAGAGGCTATTGGGTTGAGAATCTGAAAATAAATGATTAAATAAAAACGAATTTGTTTTTTATATTTTTAAATATGTGTTTAATAACATAATTCAAAAATTGAATTCTAATTTAAATAATTGAAAATTAGTTGTAGTTATCCACTAAATATTAGTTAATAATAAACTATTTTAATTTATTTATGAACATTGTTAAAAAAAAATTAAAATTATTATTTTGTATTAATGTATAATTTATAGGATAAATTGAAATTTTTGTTTCTATAGTTTGGAAGAAGCTAAAATTTAGGTCTTAAGGATTAATTTGAATTTACCCATGTGTTTGATAAAAGCTTCATAAATAGTCCTAGGGTAGAGACTAAATTTATACTAACCATAGGGACCAAATTTGATATTTAACCTAATTTATAATATATTACATAATAAATATTTTAATTATTTTAAAAAAATTGAATTGAGTTTATAAACATATACTATATTTCTAAATATCTTAACATTAGTTAATATAGCTTTATTATCATTTTTCTTTAAAAATTTATTGATCTCATATTGCACATATGCTTTATAATTTATTGTGCACATTAAAGAAATGTTTATTTTGACAAACTTGAAGCCATAATTGGATATAGAATTAACATGACAACAATTTTTAAAATTAAAAGGTTTAGATACAATCCTAAGTTTAAAGTGTAATTTGATGTGAAAATGAATGTTTACCATTAAAGTCGAGTGAAAATTGTTTTTTTTTTTTCTTAATAAATATTTCAAACCACATTTAATTCTTTAAATTAGCACCGATGGTTTATAAAAACAAGATCAAAGACCTCTGTTTGTGAAAATAAGGAATTACATTTTCCTCCACATATTCAAATCCAACGCGTTTTGTTTTTATTGTGATTCATTGTCTATGTACTAAAAATTAAAATTTATCTATAACATCTAATTTGATCTATAATTTTTAATTTTTGAAAAATAAGCTCATCACATATTTCTCCATGTTACTAAATGGAGTTCTATTTTTTTTTTCCTATTGCTCTATTAAACGCACCTTACTCCTATAATTCATCCTCAATTTCTACGATCAATATTCAGACAATAATAAATATTAACGAAAACATAAAAATAATTTAGCCTCTATTTGGTAACCATTTGATTTTTGAAAATTAAGTCTATTTCATTCATATTTTCTTACCATGATTTGAATTTTTTTAAAATACAATTGTTGAATTTTTAGCCAAATTTTAAAAATAAAAATAACTTTTTGAAAGTTGATTTTTTTTTTAATTCTCAAAATTTGATTTGATTTTTTAAAAATTAGATAACAAAGGAAAAAATTTGAAGATAAAAGTAGTATCTATAGACTTAATTTTTTTTTTTAAAAAAACAAAATGATTAAGAACTGAGATCTTAGAAATTAAAATATTAGTAATGAAATTTGAGAGTTACCAAGTTGGTGGGTGAACCAATGTAATCACCACAACGAGCACTGAGAGCGCCGCCGCCCCTCCGCCTCAGCGGTTGCACCGCCACCTGCAAAATCAAACAACATCAGCCATTTTCCGATCATTCAAAGTCCGACAACGACGACTACGGCGGCGATGGCGACTTACCAGGCTGCGAACCGGAGCCATTGAAACAGTGGGCCTGAGCCCATTAAACTGAGGGATCGAAGTCATCATAGTAGCTGCCATTATCTTGCTGCTAATTACCACAATATTTTTTTCCTCCCTTATTTTTTGTGTTTGTTTGTTTGAAGGATAAATGGATTTAAGAGGAAGAGAATGAGAGATTCTTCTAATTCGACATCCACTCAGCCACAGGGGCTAAATTTGTGGCCTCAGATTGGTGGATTTGGATACAGTTTTAGATCCTTGTTGCTTACGTGGCTTTGTTTTATTGGATTTCTCTCAACGGATAAGGTTTTGGGTTAGAGGCCTGTGGGCCAGGCTTGGCTAGGGCCTGAAAATGGTTTGGGCTGATAGGTTCTGGATTCCTATTCTTAAGCCCAATGAACATGGGCCGACTGGGCTCACACAGATTTGAAACTAGAGTGACTGGACGACTTGGAAGACGTTTCTTTTGAAAAAATGGTCCATTGTATTTTGTCTTGCAAAAATGGCAATTAGATTGACAGATATACCCCTACAAAAATTGGACATTATTTTCAAAACAGTAAATCAAATCTCTAACCAAATTTATTTGTAGATATTTTTTCAAAACCATGGAATAGAGAGTCTTCATGAGATAAATATGGAAGAAATTACTGAAGTGGGCCCCTCCTAAATGATTTTGGCCACAGTTCAATAGTTTGGAAAATGGGCTATATTTCAAAACTCAACTTTTCCTGTTTTTGGTTTTTGAGTTTAGAAATTCAAGCCTGTAAATACTGCTTTTTAGTACAGATATCTGCTATACCAATTATTGTTGAGTTTTCGAAATTTTTGTATGAATGGCCCCTATTTAGGGACCTTCTCGAAATTTGGTCTCGTTTTAGAAAACGCTCGAAATTTGCCCTTCTATTTACGTTAGCCACGTGTAAAAATACCGTTTTAATCCCAAAATGCATGCGAAGCCGAGCAACCCAGATTTCTCACTCTTTCCTCTCATTCCTATCACTCGTTCATCTTGCTCCACAATTCACGTTGCTCTCCTTCTTTTTCTTCCTTGAATTTTCCCCTTCTTTTGAATTCTTCTTCTCACTTCTTCCTCTAGCTTTTTCCTCGTCAACTTGGTAGTTTTTTATTTGAGTTTTTTCCTTCCTTCATTCTCACTCTCGCTTCTTTTTCTCGTTCTGATTCACGCTCCAACTTACATCTTTGATTCAAGAAGAAGAAGAAGACATCGACATAAACAGAAGAAATCACCAGAGAGGAGGGAAATTGAAGAAAAGAGCGTGGGAAGGAAATCTTGCCGAAAAATTGCATAAAAAAATAAGAATGCAAATCGAGAAGAAAGAATGTGGAAAAATCGCAGGAGGAAGAAAAAATATCAACAATGGCGACTGCGTACGAATCAAATGGAACAAAAAGAAAAACCTAAGTTTTTAAGAGTTTGGTCATTTTATTTTAGTAATTTTACTAAATATTGACATAAGTAAAAGATTTAAAAAATGATTTTTAAAACCTGTGCGGAATACCTTTAAAAAATGGTCATCGATGCCATGCTCACTTTGCCAATATCTTAAGAAATAATCAGAAATATAACAGTAATTACACTATCATTTGGAAAAAAGCAAAAGACGGAGTACTTTTGAATTATAGCAAAATACATGGATATCACATGAGTCTAACTTTTTGAAATCCTAAAATGCCCTTATCGTCTCTTTTAATTTCAGTGTAATTAATTCGATATCTGTATTAATGAGATGGTAATTAATTACTCAACTATATATCCCAGCAAACCTTCAACGCCAACTAACATCATTATTTCAAGTCGATAATTTTCCATAAATCTCACGATTTAACCGTTGTTTTGAATTTATGTATTCAATTTAATAGTTAGTTTGAATATTTCAATCTTCTACACTAACTAATTTTCGACTTGGTTTGAAATTTAAAATATCATATTATCTTATTTTTTAATTGTTTCTATGATTATCTTGTTTTGGATTTCTAAATCTTATCTTATATTAGTTTTCCTAACTAACCTTTTATATTTAGGGTAGATTTTCTCTTAATTATACATTTTTTAAATTATTTGATGATTATCTTTATTATAAATTTGTTTTAAATGTGAAATATATAAAAAAAATCTCACTTTTATTAATTAGTTTTTTTTTTCAATTAGAAAAAGAATTAGGTGTTACTTTGGTCGCACCTATCTTATGCATTTCAAGTGATTGTCTAACAAAATTTAGACACATGGCAAATAATTTTTTTTAAAAAAATTATTTTATGTAATATTTTTGTCTGTGTGTAAGAAAGGACGATGTATATGATCAAGTGCAGTAATCATTGACCTTTCAATTATATATATAGATAAAAAAATAATTTTATTTTTAAGCTACAAAACTTTTGATGACCAAAAACTTTATGTACACTTATTTTAGTTAGTAAACAAATCTAAACACAAAATTAAGTCTTAGGGTGGGTGTATAGGAAGGGATGTGTGGTTGAAAGAAAAAAAGGAGACAATAATATTTCCTCTTTTATTCCTTTCTCTCAACTCAGATTTTCTTTCCTCTCTAAACACCCCCCCGATGTGTTTTCTTTCTCCCATGTCCTTCCTCCAATCCCCTCTCATGTTGTCTTTCTCTAACAACGATAACAAGTGGAGTCGTTTCTTCTTCCTTCCACAATGTGCGACGATCATGTGTGACATTTTTCTATTAACTTATGAGGGAGAGAGGGAGAGAGCGAGAGAGCGAGAAAGCAAGAGAGTTGGAGAGCGAGAAAACGAATAAGAGAGAATAAATATTATTCAAGAGAAAAAATCGATCACACCAACAAAAGATTAGAAAGCTTTATTTTGGAAAAGAAAACATTAATCTCTTCACAAAATTTTAGTTCATCTATTAAGAAAAAATCACAAGAGTAGTTTTGGGACAAAAATGTGATCTCCGCTATTTTCTTTTTTATTATCTAGGGATTGTTTTAGTTTTCTGTTTTTAAAATAGTATTTGTTTCCTCTCAAGCTCGTTAATTGGTGTTGAGTCATACTTCGATTGTCGATTTGAAAGATTTTTTTTAAAAATGTTTGATCATATATTTACAAACAAGAATTTACGGTTGAATCTCAACGATTGTTTATTAAACAAAGATGATGAATGTCATTGATAGCACCATAAAAGTGTTATCTTCTCTAGCTTAATTCGAAGGATTTTACGTGTTTCTTATGCTATTTTTTTATATTGAGCAACTAAGAGGTAGAACGGACCATTGGAATCAAACGGGACAAAAATGAACCAAAACGAAGCCTCATAGTACCAACCATGAAGAAAAGAAGAAAAATGACCAAAATATCCTTGGCGAGAACATGGTTACCCTTTACAAAATGCAACATTACACTCAAAGACAATCGCTACTGTTTTACGCAACATTACAACGCTCCAGATTTTGACAGAAGAAGGCAAGAGGTACGCACGCGAGTATAAGGCTTGAGTATCACTACACTAATGGCTTACGCTGCGGCAACTAAAAATTAGCATAGCTACGCTCTGCACTTTATATAAAAGAATTTTTGCCCGATTTAGGTCATTTTATGCCCGATTCGACAGTCACAAACTTCATTCTCTCCGTATATTCCCCTTCCTAGACATTAATTCTTTTGAGTTCTTCATTTTATTTTGATTTGGAACTTCATCTTAGCACATGAGCGATTAAAGTATATGATTTTCTAACTTAAGATAGGTCTAAAACTCATAGATTCTTGATTGTGAGACTTAATCTAAACTCTAGTTGCGGCTAATTTTTGTCTTCTTGATTGATTATGACTTCTACACTTAGCTTAGGAAATATTGATGGTTTGATCACCCATTTTTATTTTCTTTGATTGTTAGAAAAGAATGCATAATTGTGTATGAATCTCACTAGAGCATAGGGTGCTGCATGTTTGTAGCTAATTTTCAAGTTGTTTAGCGCAACTCTTATTTGCTAATTGCATGACTTACCAAAATCAAGAATTAAATCAATTGGTAATATGGCTTCCCAATTGTCAATTGTCTTGGTTAGATACCTAGACTTAATGCATATGTTGAATTAATATGGACGCTTGAACCCAATTAATTGAGCATATGGGATAATTGAGAATATCATGTAGTTATTTTACATCTATAAATAAAAATGACTGCCTATCAATATTAAATTATTTTTGAGTTAACCACAAGCTAAATAATATAACTATTACTCAATCTCTTTTTATCGAATACCTAGTTGGGTTTTATTAGGTCGAATACTGTATTTGATACCAATTAGCAACGAAGGGAATAGCCCATCTATCTTATAAGAAGTGTGGAATCATTTGGTTTTTTCAAAGCGGGATTCTCCAAAAACGAAAATGATGTTTTAACCAAAATTATTCTTATAAAAAAATCCTCCTCATCTAATTTTTAGTTAGAAGTATAACATTATCTTTCTTAAATAATAATAACAATAAACATTTGTCAAACAATCATCCAATCCAGAAAGAAACGAAATAATTGGAGGGAAAATCCCCATAAAAAAATAAACCTGAAGCATGAATTTACAAGTCAAAGTGAACATAGTGTACGAAAAAAGAGGGTGAATCTACAAGAACAAAGCATAAAGAAGCAAAGTACACTAAATTCATTTATAAATCAATAGATACAAGATATGTACGCCATAGTTTGAGTAATGACAACATCTGAGCTTGTCATGCTTGGCCACTCTCAAGTAATAAGAACTATGTCCATTCAAATGTTTTTTAGTTATTACTGAGTGATTGTATTTAGACAGTGCTAGATTCTTGCAGAACTATACGTTAAATGAGTTCAGTAGGGAAAATATACATACATGGTCGACGAAGTTACTCTTCAAGGCTTGTTAATTTACTGCCTGCAATCGAGTTTAAAAGCCACAAATTGGTGGCAACTTTGGCTGTGGCTGACTTAGCAAGCAACTCGGCATCGAAACGCCTGCGACAGAGAATGTTATTCTTTTCAGCTGGATTGCATTGATCAGGAAGCTCAAGACTGTAAATGATGAAAACTTGGCAGTTGGGTGAAGAACAAGAGATGTTTTGGTTGTTGCTTGAAACTGGTTTTCTAAGCAGAATAGTTCCTTCTGCAGCAGTCACAAGTTGTTGGAGATATCCTTTGTATGAAGGTGCAAAGTCCGCCATAAAGAAGAACTTGAATCCAGAAAAAAGTTTTGGTTGCTGCAAAGAAAAAATAACTGTTAACTCTGCAGTTTAAAAACAATGGTCATACAACGTAACTTGGTTTTTTAAAACAATTACAAAAAGTAGACTACGTAAGAAAGTACAAAAAAGTATTTATAAGTTTAATATTCAAAATCCAAGGACCAAATAATCATCAAACAGGGCTCATGATTTTTTTTCCTTTTAGTTTATTAAAATTAAGCTTATAAACACTACTCACATTCCTAGAATTATTTGTTTTTTTATTCAATTTCTAACCGTGATTTAAAAAAATCAAGTCAAAGTTTTAAAATTTTAAAATCTGTTCTTAGCTTTGGAATTTGAATAAGAAATTGGCAATAGACGAGAACCCAGCACAATAAATGCAATTCACTGCATAACTATAGCTTAGGCAAAAGGAAATTACATGGTTCAGGACTCTTAATCTTCCAAGTTGAGGGCCATCTCTGATTCCATGGACATCAAGAGTAATCTCAAAGCGTTCTTCCTCTATTTGTTCCATGGCTTGTATACAAGCCTTAATCCCTGTACAACGACAATGAGCAAGAATGTACCATATGTAACTTGTCCCATTCATGTTCCACCAAATATATGTTATTACATCATTTTCCATCGACAATTTTTTTCCTTTTTTGATGGAGGACAAATTATTGTTGTTATCATAAAAAAGTCAAACCAAAACCTAAAATATCATGGGTATAGGAAGAAAACTTACATTCAATTCCCAATATCCATTTTCCCTTCAAAATACCCATCAAAATTTTGAGGGTTCTTTTACATGCTCCATTTTCATCTGTTGATGCAATAATATGTGTAACGCTATCATCCCAATTTTTTAACACTGGAACTCCAGATAATCTCTGAAATTCATCTACAGCTTCCTGCAATCCGACCATCAGGACACTGAAATTCAGGTAGGGAAGAAAAAAGCTACACGTGAACAATATTCTTTTAAAAAATGTTACCCTTTCTGCTATGGTGAGAGCTGAACAGCACAGAACCAATTTCTTAGATGATTCACGAAATGTAAACCTTCCATTATTGCTGATCTCACGGGCAACAGCTATACATTTAGTGTTCGATTGTCTGCAATTGAGAAGGCAACAAACTGAAGCATATAGAGTACTGTAATAATTCAAATGCAGACCAGCCAAGACATTTTCCAAATCAGCAAATATTGAAATACCGCTTAGAAGCGCAGCTGCTTTTCCGTTCTAGGTGCCCTGGATCTTGGCTTGGCAGTTTAGAGTCTGGATGAAGGGGGCATAACATCACGAAATTTTCCTGCTCGAGCGATCAGAACATAAGATGATGGATACAAAGAAAAGATGCTGGACAAAAAGTTATGCCATAAGAATTCATGTAAAGCAGCACTTACGGTGTCCCATTGACATTGAGGCATCAACTTTGCACAAGGAACGTGAAAGCTCTTGCGACAATTCTTCTCATAACACCCAAGAGCAGCACCCTTATTTCCACAGCAACCACATTTAATTCTTCGGCTTCTACCGAGCTCAGCTTCAAGGTTAATTGCAGTGTCGCCATCAAAATAAACATTGGGGGCCCTGCACATTAAATAATGGCAATATAAATTTACTGACATCCGTACAGAAAATCAGAATGACGATGATCACCCCATGGCCCCATTTGAATCGCATGGAAGTATATACAAGGTTTGACTTTTAAGCACTTGCTTGTATAGAGCAACCTATAAATTAGAGGCAAGAAAACCTCGTGCATTTTCATAGTTAACAACTTAACAATTAACATGCTGAATATTTCCTGGGTATGTAAATCAGCTTCAGTACACTTCAGTAATTAGTAAAGCATAATCAACTCAAATGCAGTTTCTATGAACTTAAATGAAGCAATTTGAACTATATCTTCTTGCAAAGTGTGAAGGATTCTTTTACCATTCAACACAATTCCAGTGTGCATGTAGGACCTTTGAGTTTTTTATGTCATGTGTATCAATCGGTTTCCCATTGAAATAGTGGACCATTCTTCCAGAAGCCTGTATCAGTTTCAAGATAAAAGTGGCGTTTAAAGCAACCCACAGCAGAAAAAAATTGTGTATACAGGTGAAATAGAACCAATTAAAATGATAGAAGTAAACTAGGGATAGTTGAACTACCTCTGACTCTTCTGATGAGCGACAGAAAGCACAATGAAATTCATTATTGAATCCTCCATGTTTTTTTGAACAATCTTTTTTGGTCATAGAATCCAATTTTTTCGCATCGGTACGGCACTGAAGCTTTTCAGAAATCTGACTTCGATTTGCCTGAGCACCGTCATACTTCTCTTGAGTGATGTTACCATGCTCGCTAGTTATTGCACAAACAGAGGAATTTTTCTCTTGTTTCTTGTGTTCCCTCTTTTGATCAGTTGAAGTAGCAATCACAGAAGGTGTGGTGGTCAATCCAGGAGTAGCACAATCATCATGCTGATTCTGATTGAAAGACGGGTTCTCTTGCAGGTCATCGTCAACTGAATCCAGCTTTTGTTTCTTAGACTTCCTACAGCATTGGACCATACCCTGTTCTCTGCGGACTCCGCCATTCTTGCGATTTTTTTCAGGAAATTGACTAACCTTTTCCACTTCTTGAAAAGCTAATAACTCTGTTCCAAAATTCTCAGGACCATTGTTTGGAGTTCCTAAACTAATGGGATGGGCAGGAATATCTTCAAGAATCCTCTTATTAGCATTGTTACCAAAATGCGCTTTCTTCCTGCCTCTGGTTTTCGTGCAACTATTTTCAGGGAGTTGACAAGCCTTTTCGCCTTCTGGTAAAGCTAATGTCTCCGTTCCAAAATTCTTCTGTCCACCATCTGGAGCTCCTAAACTAACCAAATCTGTAAGAGTATTATCAGGAGTTGCTTTATTAGCATCAATACCAAAGTGCATTGTCTTGCTGGCTCTGTCATTATTCCTCCTCTTTTCCTGGATTTGATTGACCTTTTCCCCCTCTGGAAAGGTTCGTGTCTCAGTTTTGAAATTCTCATTTGGAGTTGGTAAATTAATTGGAACGGCAGGAACACTTTCAAGTGTCGTCCTATTTGCAGCAGTACCAAAGTGAATTTTCTTCTTGCTTCTTTTGGTTCCAATTTTCAAACTACCAAAGCTGTTAATAACATCGTTCTCCTGCTTCTGACTGAAGCATTCAGTTCCGGTAGCTGGATTGGAACAATTCCCAGTCGCTGATTCTGCCAATCTTTTAGAACATTTCTTCAGTGCAATTCCCTTTTTCTTCCTACCTCTTTTGGTAAGTTTAGCACACCTAGAATGATCCTTCATACTGTTGCCTTCCGGAGGGAGCACATCAGGAACCAACTCATCCCAGATACCACCACGTTGATTATTATTTCCATTTGGATTTTGCTTTCCTAGTTCTTCATTCGGTACTGCTGCTAATAAATCTGTTTCAGTTCCAGAAATATCTTCATCCTGCATATAATTATGGCACAAATTAAATGGAGTGTATGGGGGAATTCTGGTAGATTTCTGACTTCGAATGAGGTGATAAAATCTTCGATACCTGCAGTTTAAAGGGACTTGAACAAAGTTCGGGGGAACAGGCTCTTTGAGTCCATTCAAACATTTCACTATCAAAGAGATCCAAGTCATTGGATGGATTGCCACACACTTCCTCCTATGTCCAGAAAACGAGATAAAATAAGCAAAATTATAAACGTCAAAAACTAGAGGTTTACTAGCTTTGTTTCTTTCTCCTTTTTAATAAAACAGACGTCAAGTTTGTATGCTGCCGCAGACCCACATAAGACATAACAAGAGAGGTTGAATAAGTATATCCTGCAGCCTATATCAGTGCTTAATGGTTGTTTTGGTGTCCATTTGTTTCATATGCATTTTTTTTCAGAAGGAAGTTTTGGAAATGGTTGTACTAGAGTTTCATTACTTGAAGTTATTGCAATGGCATAAAAGTTTTTGAGATTGATTGCATTCTTTGTTGTACTTGCTTGTAGTCAATATCCACAATGATTTAATCACAATATGTTTACAGTAAACTTACCATTTGGGGCTTTGAAGGGCTTTCATCCAGTGAATCCTTGATATCACTGAAGGCAAGAACATTCATCGCCCATGAGTCAGTAGGTTGATCCAAATCCGACTGCTGATTCGACTTCTCATCTTCTTCTTCTCTTTCTCTCAGCCAAAAAAAAGGTGAAAGAACTGGCTGACCTTTATCCTCCGAAGCAACTGTACTTTTTCTTGGTTCTTCATTCACCTCATTACAACTACTTGCTAACTTTGCAGGTCGAGTAGGTGTTTCTGAAAGGGGACGTTGTGGCACCTGAACCCTCTTCTTTCTTGGAAATGAAGGTTTCAGAGGGGAAGAAGCAGAAATCTTCCGCTTGGATTTTTGTATTGTTTGTGACTCTTTTTTCAAAGTTCTTTGTATATAAGCTGTGCTCTCGCTGGTTTCTGCATTAAGCCGTTTTGAACCATTGCCATCACCTTCTACTTGTTTGTCTCTATCTTCAGTGTGGAGTAGCAAAGAGAGAGAGTGCACTTAGAAATTTTACCAAATATACAAATTAAGACAGCTAAAGCTCACTCCATCACATCCTGGATCCAGTCTAGTTAATAGCTGGCTGAAACTTATGAAAAGTAGGGGTGGGGGAGAGGAGGAATAATAACCAAGTATAAACTCTGGAAGGAAGAAAATTGGTTTGGTCTTTAAAAGCTTCAAAATATTAGTCATAGTCCTATTGAAGGAAGATAAAAGAAAAAATCTAACATAATCTTGATATCTTATCTTCAATGTAATGGGAAGAGAAGAAATGAAAATGTCTTCTCCTGACATTGCATAAGTTCCATTGCAGGACATGAAGCTAGAGTAAGAAAATGTAATCAATTTGTGTTCATGTCCATGGACTATGATCTTACCAGATAACTTAGCACAAGACAAATTCTGAGTAACAAATATGTTCATTCCTGAAGCAGCTTCCATGCTTTTGTAAATGCTCACCAAATTATCCATGTGTGGAGCAGGACGAACTTCTGCAGAGAAGAATGTAAAAAGTTTAACATTAGTAGACGTGATAAAATTAGACAGCAACCATATTTCTTGAGGAATAACATGGTTCAAAAGGAACCAAAGGGTCTTCCAAGAAAAGTCACTATCGTCGTTTGATCGTCATGAAGTTGCAAGATTCGATGCATCCACATGGTGTTCTCCCTCCGAACTTTTTTCAAGTTCTTCCGTGCAAGATATTTTTTTTCCATTCATTTTCTTTAATTAATTTGGCTCTCTATCTTTTTGGATTGCAATAGCCTGCTCTCCTTTAGTTACTTGTGTTTCCTTATATATCTTTGTATGTTGAATATTAGACTTTTTTTCATTATATCAATGAAAAGTTTGTTTCCTTTAAAAAAAAGAATCTCCTACAAAGAATGGATAATGATTTTGCCATTTTATTATTCCCTAATGAATTAGAATGTCAGCAAATGAGCGAAGGGAATTTCTTCAAAAACTAGAACATAATATAAGATATAAAAACAGAATGTGAAGTCTTACGGCATAAATTATTGAATGGATAAACTTATTATACAGGTGCTGACTGTTTGTACTAAAAATCTGAGGAAGTGTTAAATTTCGTAGTTCTCAGTTCTAACTTCATAGCTAACAGAGACTAATAGCAGAAATGTGCCCGACTGTTTTACTATGAAACGGAGACATATAATATGGGCAATTTATGGCATCTAAATGTTAATTAAAAGAAAACCATACCTCTTCGCCTATAAGGCACCTTACAAACTGGGCAGTTCGAACCCGATTTCATTGATTTCTCTATACATACACTGAAATTCACAATAAGTAGGAGTTTAGATAACGATAGGATTCCATCGGCCAACGTCTTTACAAAATAATTAAACACGAACGAAAATCAATTGTGTTGGGAGGCTTACTTGCAGAACACGTGGTTGCATCCCAGCGAAGCGGCGGAGTTTAAAAGGCTCAAACTATAGAGAATTTCCAGCAAATTTCGCGATAGAAGTACCGAAAAAAAGAAGAATGAGATAAACATACATCATCAACAAACAAACCTATGAGAATATAATCTGAAAATTATCTCAATTGGCCGCTAAGAGTAAAAATAACTGCAACATACTTTCTTCCGGATTCATCATCATTTGTTGGGAAAAAGAAATTCGAAGCAAAGAAAGAAGTGAAAAGAGAGATAGATGATTATAACATTCAAGAAATCGAGAGGAAGGTTACCAAATCGGGCATTTGAGCTCTCTTCCCATCTTCTCCAGGTGGCTGGGATCCCCCATTGAGAGAAACGATCAAGAATAATGTAGCTAAGTACAAAGTAGTGAAGAGGAATTGGAGTAAGAAGCAGTGGATATGGCGGCCTTGAACGAAAGCGTGGAGAAGAAGATGCCGAGGCGCGAGAATGCGGCCTCTATATATATCTTTGAATTTTTACGCGAAATCGACGCGCGCCTTTTGTTTTTCATATCTTTTCATTTTCTTCGTACTGTTTGACGGAATCGCGGGTTACATTTTCTTTTACTTTCTTTTTGTTTTCTCTGTCTCTTGGATCAAAATTTTAACTATGATGATTTCGTTTTTTCGTTTTTGGTTTTTAATTCTTGAAAAACTATTTTTAGTTTTCTATTTTGAAAAGATAAAAACCATATGTATTTTTCTTTTGTTACCATTATAATTTTTTGTTTTTCAAAAAAAAATAAAAAATAAAAAGACATGTTCGATCATTATTTTTTATTTTTTAAAAATTAGAACAAAAAAATATGTTTGATGATATTTAAAAAAATAATAAATTAAGTTTGATGACTTCTATAGTTTTATATTTTTTAAAAAAAAAATGAAAGCGAACTATTTTTATAAAAACTTTTCAGCTGATATACATAGTTATAGAGTTATATCTTTATTTTTAATTTTAATTTTGTGTGTCTTTTCGACCAATATTTATTGAAACATTGACAATATTTTATATGCACGTATTAATCACAAATAAAATGAAGAAAAATAACATAAATAAACATATCGTAAAATACAATAAAATAGGTTCATTTAAAATGTGATAATGAAAACAATTAATTTAAATCAAATGAATTTATGTTGCGTATTTAAGACAATTTTATTTACTCTATAGTACTCACAACGTGTCATGAACAATTGTCTCTCGAAAATAAGACAAATTACTAACGTTTGAATCAACATATTTAAAATCTATTAAAAGCAATTCAATCATCACATGTTTTTAGAAAATACACATTATTCCATAAAGATTATGACATTCCAAACAAAATGCTCATAAAATTTTATGGAGAATTGTGCTTTTCTAAAATTTAAGACGATGATGATGACGACGACAATAATAATTGTAACAACATTTAAATTAATTTGTGCAATTGATCGTTTCTTTTATTTAAAGGCCAAATTTTAGGATTTTTTTTATTATTTATTTTGTATTGGTTGGAGTTTTTGAGAAAAGGAGTTGGAGGTTATATTTACCTATTTGTTTTTATCTATTTACTTTGGGTTGTTTTACCTTTTCCTAAAAAGAAGTAGGGGGAAGCTAGTAGAGAAAAAAACATAAAGAATTTTCTTCTTATTCTCTTCCTCCCAATTGTCAGCACCCCTCCAAAATTTGTCTTTTCTTCCCAACCGATCTTCTACTTTCAGCTGCGCGAGGAGTCTGTCGCAAGTCCAACCACCCGCAGCCGCACTTCGTCTTCCGTCCGACGTCCGTCGCTCGACCGCTGTTCTCCGCCAACCATGTAGCTCGACCGTTGCTTTCTGCCAGCTGCATTGCACGTCGACGCTTTCCGCCAACCGAGTTTCTTCGATTTTTCGTTCTCATTCTTGTCGTCCGCTAGTCACCGACCTCTTTTGTTTTGCCAGGAACACTTTTTTTTGTGAGATTTAAGTTTATGGTTTTTAGTTAATGGGTTTTGAATGTATACCGATTTTGGTCGGATTTAAGTATACTCAGGATGTGTTGCTCAATTAAGGGTTTCAAAATATTTTTCATTACTGTCCAGCGACATCAAAGTTCGCTTTGGGCGCCTTTTGGTAAGCTATAATGGTGGTTTTGATTTAAATCTTGTTTTTCCCAATTGGTTTGGTGAATATTTGTGTTAATTGGATTTTAGGATTGAGTTTAGAGTCCTTTCAGTCTGGCTTATGATTGGTTTGGATTTCGTACTTGGAGCTCATGTGTAGTTCTGGTTAAGTCAACGTTTTTGGGTAAGTAGTTTGGAGACTTTTGGTGCATTTTGGGTGAGTTAGGTTGTAGTTATAAGGATTGACATTAAATTGATTTATTCTAGGACGATTCAAGCATTTGACTAAAGTTAAAAGAGGGATTTGATTGATAGTTGGAGTTTTGTTTGCTGATTCTTCGACATAAATTTGAGATAAGTGGTTTATTACCGGTTTGCCCTCAATCCCAAGCATGTGTTACATATTGGCTCCTTAGTTTGAATACAATTTTTTGATATGCCTGTTGGTCAAATGAAAATTTTGAAAGCTCACGTTTATGTCACCATATTTCAATGTTGTATGTCATTGCAAAGTTTGATGGATGGATAAATTGTGAACTGATGAATGATTTTGGCATGATTTATGACCCTGTTTGCATGCTTATGTATGTTTGAGATTCTAGTAACTGTTAGTGTTTCCATTGGGCTATGCACATCGCATGTTGTGAGCCTTTGGGCCACACCCTATGCTTATGTACGATGTCCTTTTAGGATCACCGCTTATGTTTATGTTGTTTGTGACCTTTGGGATCATACTCATGAAAGCGTGCCTTTGGGTTCGCCTCTTATGCCTACGCCTGTGATGCCCTTGTGCACTTCGGTCCAATGGAAAGACTAACAGATCACCGACTGAGTCCAATAGTGGGCCGCTTACTGAGTATACTTTTATACTCATCATTTTCTTTTCATGTTTTTTAGGTAAGGATAACGATAGACCGACACATGACAAGAGAGATCCGTGACCTGACCATTTGGACGGTTTACTGCTTCCGCACTTAGGTTTCATGTACTAGAGTTTGGTTAGGAGTTAGACATTTTAAGATCTTATGAAATATTCATTGAATTTATTTAATTATTATTTATTTTAAAGTTGGGTTAGGGATACCCCTAACAGTTTTTTTCCTCTTATTTGCCTATTTGAGCATTATTTAATTAAATAAATATTTTATCTCTTTTACATCATTATTCTTTGAGAAAATGTATTGTCACGCTTATGCATTCATAAAGTAACGTCCTAGAAAAATACTAGAAATTTGGGTCGTTGCAATAATTGTATTTATATTTTTCAACAAAACTCTGAATTTTAAAATAGTTTTGAAAAAATATTTAAAATATTATTGTTAAAAAAACAAAATGAAAAATTAATGTAGAAGTGAAATGTAAAACAATAAGATATTTTCAGAATCATTTTTCATTTAAAAATATGTATCACCTACATTTTGAACTCAAAATCTCATGACTACAGATAATTGGTAGTCCACCACTATACCACCAATATATATATACACACGATTGTACAAAAGTATTATTAGTAGTATAAAATATAAAATATAATTTTTTTGCATAATCAAGGAATTGATCAAATCCAAGACTTAGAAGATATTATGATCTTTACTATTCATCAATCTTTTGACAACAAAATGAAAGTAAAACTCTAAAAACCTTTTTTCCGCTTCCACAATTTCCCAACCGTTTTTAAAATTGTAAAAATAAAAATTCAATTAATTACCAAATAAGTTTGTTTTTGAAACAAAAAAATAGAAAACCAAAAAGTTCCTTATGTTACAATATATGAATTTTTTGTATCTTATCCTTCCTGAAACTTTAATTGATTTTATTTTTAATAAATTTTTAAATGTTAGATGTAAAATAGATAATTTTATTTTTCGATCTTTTTTATATGTATTATTATTTTTCAAACATCAAATGTGAGATACGAAATGGAAATTTGAAATTTAAGTCCGATCCAACAAAAATAAATTCTGTCAACTATGGCTATGGCTGAATTATGTACATATGGTTTCGATTTTTCTAATCATTGATATTATTTTATTTATATCTTGTTCCTTAGAAAAAAAAATATTATTTGTATCTCGCCACTCACTTTTCGCCACGTGGATGATGTGTCCATCGAATGCTAATTCTTCCGCGAGAAGATTCAGAGCTAGTGGATTAAAATTTTAAATTTTCGCGCTCTGAACTGGCATTTTGTCCCTATACTTTTCTCTTTCCTCCATGATTTCTACGTTAAATTACATTAATGGATTAATTGTTATACATATATATGTATATGTTAGGTTTTTTAATCAATTAATTAATTAACTATATATATATTTATATATATTTAGTTCAAACAGGAAGAAAGGCAGGGAAAAAAAACATTCCTAAAGTCCCACCAATATTAGAGTCTCGTTTGATAACCATTTGGTATTTTATTTTGTTTTTAAAAATTAAGTTTATTTTATCCACATTTATTACAATGATTTGTATATTTCTTAAGTAAAATGGTTGATTTCTTAGCCAAATTTCAAAACCAGAAGTAACTTTTTGAAAACTATTTTGTTTAGTTCTCAAAATTTGGCTGGATTTTTTAAACCATCGGTAAAAAAAGTAGATAACAAATGAAAAAATTTAGAGTTAAAAGTAATGTTGTTTAATTTTCAAAAACAAAAACAAAAAATAAAATGGTTACCAATCGAGCCTTAACTTTTCAAATGTTTATTTTTTGAAAAAAGTTGAAGGGTATTTTTTAATTAACCTTTTAAGGGTTAATTTTGAAAACAGTCATTGTGGAAAAAAATTAAAATATTTGATAATCACTTAAAATTGTTTTTATCAAAAGAGTTTAAATAAAAATGATTTTGTTGAGTTGAGAAAATTGGTTGGGTCGAAAACAAAAATATGAGTAATTTTAAATTTTATTTTATAAACAAAATCATATATCAAATTATTGCATACAAACCCATGATAGATTGACATGTATATACAATTATATCAATTTATCAATATGTTTATAATTAGTAAGATTGCACTGTTGTTGTGAACTTAAATTTAACTCAACTGATTTGTACTTACTATCAAGGTTAGCGATTCAATCTCCATAACACCACTAGACAAAAAGAAGAGAAAATTATTTTACTTTTGTAAAAATTATTGAATATATAAACTAATCTTGGTTATTGTTTTTTTAGTTTATAAATACATAAGAATGGGAAACTTGAACCTCTGAGCATTTAATCGACAATACATATTCTATAACAGTTGAATTATGCTTATACGCTGATCAACATTATTATGATTCATTAAGTTATACTCATGCAGTAAATGAACGTATTTACGAGCTAGTATGGTCAGACCACTCTAAAGCACGGTTCATTTGTTCTGAAAAAAACTGTACAGCTTCTATTTATAATGCTTTTAGAACTATCCACTAGATACTCTAATCCATAGAGGAATTATCATTAGTTAAAACACAACTAGCCACTAGATACTCTAATAATACAATGGAAAATTCATCTCTCTTAAAAAAAGTTGCAGACTCGATGGAGGTATAGGTATAGATAAACAAAATACCATTTAGATTACCAATAATCTTTACAAGAGCACGAACCGTCTTTAAAATGATGAAACCTACTACGATCCCTTATGACAATCTCACGTTCAAAAACCTTGGATATGATTTTGATTGCCAGATGACAATCTGCACAAATTCTCAAATTCTTCATGATTCTAATTGGAGTTTTTGGTGGGGTGTTAACCAACATAAAAGCAATAGCAACTTTCTCTGTGTGATGAGACAAAGCTGTCTCCTTTTCTTCCTCTTCTATATCTGCAAGAACATTAACCGTGCGAGGAACATATCCTTCAATTTTCAACAACTCGGTGATCTTCGTCAGCATTGCATATGTCTCCTCACTTTGAGGATGAGATCTATCACCCATGATAAATTTATAAACACGATTTTTCAACTCGACTAGGCTATAGCCAGGAGTTTTCTTCACTCCTTTCATAAGCATCATCCTCCTCACGTTTTGCACGTCCAGCCAACGACGCTCCGATGCATAAAGGTTCGAGAGAAGGACAAAGTCGCCAGTGTGCTTTGGTTCTAAGAGCAGGATTTCAGCTCTTGCAACCTCACCCAGTTCCAAATGGCCATGAATTGTGCAAGCTCCCAACAAGGTCCGCCAAATTACCGCATTGGGCGGGACAGACATGTTTCGAATATAATCGTAAGCATCTCCGACCTTGCCTGCCCTGCACAACAAATCAACCATACAGCCGTGGTGCTCAATTCTTGGCAAGATCCCATATTCTTCTTTCATCCTTCTAAAGTAATTGAAGCCTTCATCAACCATACCACAGTGGCTACAAGCATACAAAACTCCAACAAATGTGATCTCACTAGGCTTCAACCCCTTCCTTTCCAACTCCCCAAACAGCTCAAGAGCTCGATTTCCCAATCCATTAACAGCCAATCCAACAATCAGAGAAGTCCAAGAAACCACACTCCTCTCTTCCATTTCATCAAACATCTTCAGTGCATCCCTAATGTTCCCACATTTGGAATAAAGATCAAGAAGGGCATTGCTAGCATGTAGATTCTGTATTAAACCAACCTTCAACATATACACATGAACCCTCTCCCCCAAGGCCAGTGCCCCAAGCTCAACACAAGCAGATAACAAACTAACCATAGTGAACCCATCAGGCTCCACGCCCTCAAATCCCATTTCCCTAAAAAGGGTCAGAGCTTCATTAGCCATTCCATTGAGAGCAAAGCCATTAATAACAGAGTTCCAAGCCACAAGATCTCTGTCAGACATAAACTCAAACACCTGGTACGCACTCTCAGCAAACCCAAAAACAGAGTACATGTGAACCAACGAATTCTGAACAAAAAGCAACGAATCAAACCCATTTCTAACAACAACAGAATGAATTCCCTCGCCTAGCCTAACATCCATCAACTTAGCAACAGCCTTGAAAAGAAAGGGAAAAGTATGCGTATCAGGAAGAATCGAAGACGCGGCGCGCATTTGGGAATACAACTCTATGGCCGGACTGGGATTCTCACTCTCGGCAAATCCTCTAATCATGGTGTTCCAAGTGAAGATATTGGGGGCTTGAATCTGATTGAAAATTAGGGTCGCATAGGACATTGGGGCCGAGAGGGAGACGAGAGCGAAGATTAGGTGCTTGTTGAAGTCGGGATTTGGGGGTGGGACGCCATGTCTGATGGAGAATGCGTGGATTTGCTTCAGCTGGGATTGGGAGGAGCCGCATAGTTGTAAGAGAGAGATGCATTTTCTGAGGATGAAAGAGAGGTGATTTTCAGGGAAATTTTGTGAGGAGGAAGTCGAAGCGATGGAACGTGCAGTGGAATAGAGGAGAGATCGTTGGGTTGAGCGCATTAGTACGTGCTTGGATGTTTGGTAAGTGGAAAAAGAGAATAAAATCCACTCGATCTACCAATGCCCGTGAATTATGAATGAGTTCGTTTGCGTCAACTTTTGGACCCAATCCAATAATTTAGATTATTAACTTATTTTATCCAAATAATTCTTATTAAAAAAATAAATACAAGTTAAAGTCATAAAATATTTGGATTGAATTGGTTCGGATTGATCATATTATTTTTATTCTAAAAGAAAGTAGGTTGTTGTTAGGTAAAAATTTGATTGAATTATTTTCATATGTTAAATTAAAATTAGCAACTTAATTTCAACTTATATAATGAATATTTTCTTTCTAAAGTACTAAAGATTATTTTTAGGAGTTATTGAATAATAAATTATCCAAAAAACGATAAAACTGTTGGATGTATGTCCTAACACTCGTAGTTTGTAATGTTAAACGTATTTTATTATTAATAAATATGTTATTGATAGTTATTCAATAAAGCTGTTATTGAATATGTGAATTGCGTTTGTAAAGTCTAAATCCAATAAACTAAAGATCTATGACTATTATTTGAATACATTAACATTACGTGGAGACATAAGAGTGAATCAAGTTTATAAATAATCAAAGCAATCTATAGTATACAAATAAGGTTGGTACCTTATTCTTGTGACACTATCGGATGCGACCCACATTTGGTTACATTCAACTTGCTTCTCAAATTATAGATGGTACTCAAAATATAGATGTTGGGATTGAAATTATTTACTATATTTGTTCTCCTTTCTTGCTATTTTGACCGATAAAGAGGTGAGGATTGAGAGATTAGAGGAATTGAGTGTAAGATATGCGTATACAATGCAGTCTAGAAAAATATTTTATTTTCTCATGTAAACTGCTTATCAGTGAGTTCTTGGAAACTTTATATACTTTCTCTATATTTGTTGTAAGTTCTCTCTCTTGTTTCTTATATTTGATGACTCCAATTTCATGGAAAAGCTTTGTTATCCTAATTATATAAGCCAATTAGAATTATTTTGACACACATGCACATATATCGTGGCAAAGTGAGAAGCAAAATGGAAAAAAATTTGAAAAAATAGGACAAAGAGATGTGAACAAGATAATTAGGGAAAGATAGAGATATGGATAAAAGAGTTAGAAAATATGTAAGGAGAAATTATTAAATTAATTTAATATTATGATTTTTCTTTTTTAGAATATTATTGTATATTCATTAATATATTTATATAAATTTGAATAAATTTATGGATGTACGGTTAACTAATACAAAGATATGTTAATTGATCATTTTCTTCTTTTCTTATATTAATAAAATAGAATAGTTTTGTATTTTTATACTTCCCTTTAGATTTTTTTTTTTCTTTTTGACGGTGTTCCTTTAACAACGTATTAAACAAACTCAATATTTTGAAAATAAGAATGGAAATCTACTTTAAAAAATAACTTTTTTTTTTTTAATTATTATTCTCTTCCAAATCAAAGATGAAGATGCGAGATAAAAAGAAAAAGAAAAAATAGGGAAGATAGAGATATAGACTATTATGGGAAAATTAAGATATGCATAGATATTTAGGGAGAGACTATTAATATTAATTTAATATTCTTTCTTTTTAATCTAATTCTACAATATAAATTTTCTCCCATTTGTTGTTGATAGAATAAATTTTATAGCGTCAACTAACACCAAGGACTCTTTTTTCATTTTTTAATTAATAAATAAAATAAATGTATGATTATTCCCTAATACAAGGTATATTTTCCCATAATTTAATTATTCTATTTTTTTGTTTTTGTAAAATAGAGATTATAGGATAAAATGTAATTTTTATAAAAATAAATAAATAAATAACCAAAAAAAAAAAAAAAATCCCCCTCCCCTCCTTTAAAAAAAAAGGAAAATAGATGTTTATTAAGCCTCATGGGTAGAATTAGAATCGGAGTTCTGTTCGAATTAAAAGCGCACATGCAGAAGCAATTAGAATCTTAAGTACTTTAATTACATTAATTTTGAGGATTAAGTATGCACGTTCATAATATGAAAATAGGGTTTTGCGATTACAATCTTTTTAGAAACTCAAAATTGATGCAATTCCTTAGTTAATTATGATCACGAACACGTCCTAGACCACAGCTAGAGTCTTCTCCGCTATTCTCAGACTTAGAACTAATTGTGGGATCCAAATTGTGGTGAAATTGAAGGGATTTAGAGAGTTTGTGTGTTTAGAACAAATTCTTCCCTAGTTTTCAACTTTGCATGAATTTTATTTCAATTAAGTTTTCTCTTATTTATAGAGAAATTCATGCAATTGATATTGCATGAGAGATTGATACCAAAACAACATGCACAAGTGGGGATTGAAGTGTTAAAATTAGTGGGAAATTTAGGATTTTTCCTCTAACCCTAATTGATTTTCACAAAATCAATTTAAAAATGAATTTAAATTTACACATCCAAATTTGTAATTATAACTTAAAATAAAACTACTTCAAATGATTAATTTTAAATAAAATTTATTTCTTTTAAAACAAAATTTAAATAAAATTAATTATAATAATTAATTTTAAATCAAATTAATTTTTAGTAATTAATTAAACAATTTAGTTAATATAAATAATTTAATATCAGACATTAAATTAATAAATAACACCAATCCCGAACATGAATTAATATTCATGTGTCATATTTAAATCACATTTAAATATTCTCTAACTCTCTGATTTGTTTAATTCGACAATCAAACATCAATTATATCACATATAATTAACAATAATTCCCTAAACTGAATTTGAATGTGTCAAATTCTCTCATCACATTGTCATAAGGTTTAGTCTGATATGATCTAGCAGGGGAACTAATGGACCTACAGATCATGAGCTCCAACGATATGAGATTAACCAGCTCAACTCTTTAACCTAATTAACCAACATTTGTTAACTACCGAGACACTCCACTAAAGCGCAGTAGTTGTACTCTCCTCACTGTAGATATATTTATGTCCATTTGATTTAACCATGATTAGTAAGTCAATCCTTCATGGTTGTTCATAATTACAATTGGGTCAAAATTACCGTTTTGCTCATGTAATTATATCTTGCTCCTTAAGTCCAACCGATCCTTTAATGAACAGTTGGTTCATGGTCCAACCAACAAACCAAGTCCCTCTCGGGCCAATGAGAGGGTGGGACCCCTTGTTCAAGACTCGGAGTCAGCACATTAGAGAACAACCTATTTACTGTCCTTAGAATTAGATATGAATGAATTTTATTATTGCAGTACTATGTCCCTAACTATCTACCCGGTCTTGCCCTTAAAATGGAAGACTTATTGAGTCGGCGATGTTGAGCTACACTTACCCATGCAAATTAAAGGATAATCCCAAATAAACAGGCATAATTAGCTCAGGATTAAGATATAGTTACCTAGGCCATCAATATGAAATAGTCAGTTTTATTAGTAAACGACGTTATAAAGTAAAAGTGACTATTTCGTGGTTCGGTCTTATGCAAACTCATTGCATAGGATGTCCCCACTCGTATATCTCCACATGAACGATTCTAGATTACATCGTTTGCATCAAAGACAAAGTGAGTCGCATCCATAGTGTTTGCAGGTTAAGTTATCCAACCCTATCTCTATACTATAGACCGTTTTGGCTATTACTCGAACTTGATCCACTTTTATGTCTCCACTAACATTCAAGTATTCATGTTATATCCAGAAGTTCTTAGTTTATTGGATTTAAGGTTAAAAAGGTACAAATCACATATTCAATAACATTCTTACTGAATAACCTCACAATAACAACTTTATTGTCAAATAGAATATGTTAAATGTTTACAAACCACGAGTTTAGGACATACAACCTAATAAATTTCCCTCATTCGACACAATTTCAACAGTCGAATGGGGGGAAATCAGACCACCAAATATCGCTTAAAAGAAAGTCTCTTGCACCTTTGCCAATACAATTAGCAAGCAAATTAAAATTTCTATTTATGTGAGCAAAAGAAATATCATCGAAGAAACCAACTAATCTTCAGATTTTTTTTTCAAGCCAGCAAACATCTTCGATCCACATTTCAGTTCTTTTGGTTACCATATTAACAACTTAGAAGCAATCAAACTCAAGAGTAACATCTGTGGTTGGATAGATCAAGGTCGCAAGTTGAAGGCCCTTGAGAATAGCCCTTATCTCTGCTGACGGCATTGGGTAGCTCATATTTAACGATGAGGCAAACATCGCAATTAGCTTATCGGAGGAATCACAAATTGGAACTCTGAAACCAGAAGAGGATGAAACCTCCTCTTAAGTAGCATCAACGTTAATTTTTAGCCTGTCTTGATAAGGAGGAATCCAAGAGTTGGGCTTAATGATCATGCCAACAAGATGAGCTGATTTAATCAACCACGCAACAAACATAATCATTTTTATATCAACATATCTAGTTGCTTCATATCTAGCTGGATGGAATTTTTTCACCCTTATTTAAGTTGTTTGTATTGGACCAAATTACCTAACAAGCAATTGCAATCAGGTTTAACTCTTCCTCAGTACAATTATTGTTCAACATAAACCATCTATCAATAAAGCTACAATTGAAATTAAACTGCAGGAGATGATTCGAAGATATGTTCTGCCAAAAAGAGCGAGCTTGAGTGCAGGAAAACAAAGTATGGTCGATACTTTCATAATCATATGAACAGATAGGGTCCAGGGAGGAATGTTTTATAAAAGTCAATTTTATTGGTAAGATATTTTGCAATGCTCTCCAAAAGAAATGTTTTATTTTCGAAGGAACTCTCAAACTCCAAATATTTTTCCATACCTTTTCCATAGAATTAGAGCTTGGGGACTGAGCATAAAGTTGAGATATTTGAAACCATTTATAGCCGCTTTTAACTGTGTAAACACCATACTTATCAAAGTGCCAGATTACTTTATCTTCAATGGAAGGATTTAAGGGAATTTTCTTAATAACTTCCATATCTTCAAGCATGATAGCTTTCTTAAAAAGCTCTATATTCCAATTGTCCCCTTGGTCGACAAAATCAGCAACAAAAAACTATAAAACTCATGGTTAATACAAATAAGCTTAAAAAAAAAAAACATCGAATTGAATTCCTTCTTGCTACTCTATATTGATTCTTTTCCTTTAAAAAACTACCACCCCTTAACAAACTTTTCCACAAATATGAAGCTTTTGGACAAAGAACAACATCCATGAGAGAGCAATTGGGAAAATGCTGTTTAAGAATCTAGATACAAGACTATTTGGATTGGCATATATTTCTAGAACTATTTGGCTACCAAAGCAATGTTAAACCCTTCCAAATCTCTAAGGTTTAATCAGCCCATAGCCTTAGGAAGACACAAGTTTTTCCATTTAACTCAATGGATTTTCTTCTTTTCATTAGAGGAACCCTACCAAAATTAGCAAACATACGGGTGATATTGACACAAAAAGTTTTTGAAAGCTTAGAGATACTCATTCCATATGTGGGAATTGCTTGCCCTACACTTTTAATCAAGACTTCCTTACCACCAACAGAGAAAAAAGAACGTTCCCAGCCATCACCAACTTTCCATACCTTGTCTGCAATATATTGAAATCTTTGCTTTTTCTTATAGATAAAGAAAATGGTAGTCCTAAGTATAAGCCAAGGTCCTCAACTAATTGTACACCAAGAATATTTCTGAGGAAGCTTCTTCTATCTTTTTTCACATTTGGGGATATAATGATGGCAAACTTTGAGTAGTTTATTAAAGCTCTTAATGCCTCCTCACAAACCTTGAAAACATTTTAAGGTTAACAAGCTTCACCTCATTTGCACCATAAAACATTAAACTGTAATTAGAAAACAATAAATGGGAGATCACAAGGCATGGGGAAGCACAAGAAATTCCACCAATATTGCCTCTTTTCATAACTTGCTGCATAATAAATGAAAGGTCATCAGTAATAATAAGGAAAAGATAGGGAGAAATGGGATCACCTTGACGAAGACCCCTACTTAGAATAATGTTGCCCTTCAGTTCTCTATTCAGTAATAATGAGAATTGACCGTATAAATGCAGTTACTCATGAGATCAATCCACCTAGGATGAAAACCCATCTTAAACATAATGGCTTTCAGGAATGACTATTCAACATGGTCATAAGTTTTATTGAGATCTAGCTCGATAGCAGCTACCCTTCTTCTAACTTTCTTATTTTTAATAAAGTGTATACATTCGTGACCAATCATAACATTATCATTAATGGATTTGCCAACAATGAAAGTAGACTATGGTAGAGAGATTATATCACACAAAACATTCTTCAACCGGTTAGCAATAACTTTGGATAAAATTTTGTAGTTGACATTATAGCTTATAGGACAATAATCTTCAACCTTAAGGGGGTGTTTGGCTCACCAACATGAGTTAAGTTGAGTTGATATAATATACCAATTTAATGTTTGGCCCACTAACTTTAAATATTGATGGAATTGAGTCGGTATATTTTACTAACTCACTCGACTCTCCCATCTTCCAACGTTTTCAATAGCTTCACTTACGGTCACTTACGACAACTATCGTCGTCACACTCTGGAAACAAACTCTTGGCTCTGACAACTACCTCTGATGAAAACTTTGGTGACCGACTCCCGACTCCGACAACCACCTCCAATGACAACTCTGACGAGCTATTTCAAGCTATGACAATCACCTCCAATAACCAACTCCGATTACAAACTCCATCGAAAATTACTTTCGAAGATCAACTTTATGACCACCTTCGAGCGAGCAACTCCAACGACCAACTCTAGCTTTGACAACCACCTCTGATGACAAACTTCGGCAACTAACTTCAGTACCACCTTCATGTGACCAACTTCTGGCTCCGACTACAAACTTTAGTGAAAATTATCTTCGATGATCAACTTTGACAACTACTTCCGACTATTATAAGATTGATGACTGTTAAAATATGTTGTAGGGTACTTGATTATATAAATAATAGTATTTTTTCTATATTAAGTGTGATATTTATATGCAAAAATTTGTAAAATATATTTTTATTTAATTGAATTCACATATCAAATGAGTGCTAAGAATATTTAGAAAAGTATGTATGTAGTTGCAAAATATGTAACACATAAAATGAAAATTTTTTAGCAAGAATTAGTAACAATTTGAGAATTTTTCTTTAATGAATCCTCCAAATTTGGAGGACCTGAAAGTGAATTTATTGAAGAAACGTGGTGGCATTCCATTGGTTACTAAGATGATGTGAGAGATTCAATCAAAAAATTGATGATAGAGTAAAAATATATAGCAATAAAAGAATAAAAAGAAGAAGATATAAAATTCATGGAGAAAAGTTAGGAATCAGATGTTTTAATTTCTTTTTTATTTCTCATTTTATTTAACCATATTTCTACAATAAATATATTGGGCAGTTGTTATTCATTGCCAAAAAAAAAAAGAAATAAATAAATAAACAATTAAAGAGAAAAAATTGCAATCCATATTTTATTCAGACAAAGATGATTAGAATTATCGAATAAAAAAGTTTCAAAACAAAAATAGTAATCACAAAAGTAGATTATTTAGAGTTTAAAAATTTGTACCAGATATCCCAAACATATGAACTCAACTCTACACCCCAAAGACAGACATATAAACTGAGACCAAATAACTATGCACCCCAAACTCAGACATATGAACTTCACAGACATACGAACTCCAGTCATCCTATCTCAACTTAGCATCCCAAACAACCCCTAACAGGTTTAGGAACTTTGGGGATTAAAACACTATTAGTTTTATTCCACTTTGCAAAGCTCCTGAAATTATTCAAAATCTCAAAAAAAAAAAAAAAAAAAAAAAAAAATCTTCAATTGTTTTTGGCCCTACAGCATCTCAATATTTTTTGTAAAAAATAGTCGAAAATCAATAAGGTCCTGACGCTTTTTTTAGGAACATTTGGGAGATAGCCATTGTAACGACCCGATCAGGACTCAAGTTAGGCCGTTACTAAACACATGCATGCAAGGAACTTAAAACGACATGAAATAAATGCTAAATAAATAAGGTAAATTCAAAATACCTTTATTAAATTCAAATATTAAAAACAAATAATAGGGTACCCATAAATCATAAATGATAATAAATAGGTCTGAAAACAAATCTTAATAGTAAGTTTCAAATATCAAAACTGAAAATTGAAAAAACCATGAAAAGAAATATAAATATCATGAGGGAAAGTATAAAACTGGTCCCAAAGGCTCGATCACAAATTCCCCTTGTCAATCGTCGGTGTATCTCTATCTTTACCTGAAACAACAACAAGAGAAAGGATGAGTATAAAATACTCAGTAAGTAAGCCCACTACTGGGGTCAGGCTAGGCATATGCCCTCTAGATGCCTACCTCTGGTGAAAACATATAAATTTCTCTAGTCCTTATGGGACACATACATACGTGGAAAACTTATTTTTATCCTACTGTAGTTAAGTATGCCCACTACATCTAGTAAGTCTCATAGGACCCACAACCTCTGGTGAATCCCGAAGGAAAGCACCACCTCTGGTGGATCCCGAAGGAAACCACAACCTCTAGTGAATCCCGAAGGAAACCACCAGCTCCGTTGAATCCCGAAGGAAACACAACCTCTGGTGAATCCCGAAGGAAATACAACATCTACTGTGCATCTAACTAATCAGTGATGATACTATCAAAATCTCAACATCACAAGTATCATAACATGGTTCCATAACATACATATACACCTCAACATCATGGCTCTACAACATACATATACCTCTTGTCATTCTAGTCTCATAACATACATATACATCTCATCATCATGGTTCTATAACATACATATACATCTCGTCGTCCTAGTCTCATAACACACATATACATCTCATCATCCTCAAATTCAGTAAGATCTCCAAGAATAATAATATACTCAAATTATGCTAACATTCAAACATCTCTATGCGCACCTAGTCTTTTAAATCCTCGTGTCAGCAAGGCATACATAAATATCAAACCATCAATATATCTTCAGCAAATCATAATTATCAATAATTGACTCTAATCCTTTCAAACATTAGTCAATGAAGGCATATATGAATATCACGTTAACTAATGATCCTCTATAAATCATAATTATCATTGCATTGCACTAGAGCAGTTCCAGTATTAAGATTACTTACCTCAAAATTATGCCTAAGCGACACGCAAATTAATTTCCTCCTAACTTAGATGAATCGTGAATCGTGCCTAAACATAATCCAAATTTACAATTAATAAAAATGGCTTAGTTCCAATACCCAAATTAACCAAATAATTCCCAATAATCTGACCCAAAATGTGTTGGTCTGAACATCACCTCATACTACAAAATCAATACAACTTGACAACTCTAGTCACAAATTCAACCTTTAATCTCGATGGGCAGTCGCTTTGAACCTTCAATTCCAACCTTCAATATCACAATTGAGTCAATAAATAAGCAATTACTGAAGGATCTCTTACCGTAGAGTTACATGTGTGCCTTCGGATCACTCCGATCTCACAGTGACCGAAATACATATTATACATTCATATGCACAGTTATGCAAACAAATATTAATTAACGGTATACTAAGAACAATAAAATAACAAGGGAATGAGTGTCATACCAGTTGAAGACAATCTTCAAACTTCGGAACTCAATACAACGGAACCCTCCACGCGATCTACCAACGCCTAGCAGCAGCATCAACAACAGCAACACAAACAACCGCACGAACACGAACGCCGTGGGGATGACACCACCAGAAAAGAACCCCCGGTATTCTCAGAGTGAGAACCCAAAGCGTGGTCTTTGGTGAATTTGGTAGAGGAAGGAGGAAGCACGAATCGTGTAGGTGATAAGCAAGTGGAAGGGAAAAATGTATTATCGCATAGCACGCTGCTTATCGTTTAGAAGACACTACACGATCGTGTAGGTTTTACTGAACGATCGTTTAGGAAATGGTATACGATCGATTAGAGAAGCTATGTGATCGTGTAAGAATTAGTGTGCGATCGTTTAGGCGCGAAGAGGACGATCATTTAGGTGGAGAGTTACTATCGTATAGGCTCTCGAAACTTTAAGCGATTGTTTACGATTCACCAACACACGCCTGCGATTTATTTTGGACGATTGAACAAACTCTCCAAAAAAATGAAACAATTTCATTTTTATTTCATCGGTTACAATAACCAACTCACCTCAGCTCTCAAATCAGACGAATCTTCAAAATGGTAGGTTTGAATCGGCGACCTGGCCATTTGCACCCATACAAATCAAAGGAACTCCTGGAGTGAATTCCATCTTGTGTAGCTGAGTTTCCAGCTCCCAAATCAGACGAATCCCCAAAATGGTAGGTTTGAATCGGTGATCTGGCCACTCACACCCATAAAAATCAAAGGACCACCCTCAATGGCAGGAATTTCCAACTCATTCAGGATTGAGGTCATGTTACCTATGGTCATCCTACTGAAGTGAAGTCTCTGTCATGAACAGTGTTATATAACAAGATGTTAACACTTCGTGGTCAGGTCTTATACAAACTCTTTGTATAGGACGCCCCCGCTCGCATGTCCCCAATACGAATGATCAGAATCAGACCATCTGTGACAAGTCACAATACTTGTGACCATTCCACTGTTGGGATTGGTGTCCTAATTCTCCTAGAGTCTTGTTGTTTTGTAAAGATACACATTGTTCCATGAATAGGATGAGTGTTATTTAATTATGACATTTACTTGTATCCAATAAACAAAGCTCATCGGTTATCTTATGTGAACTTAAGTATGTATATGTGATATACAAGTGGATCATACCTTAAGTGATAACCTAAATATGTTTGTAATATAAGGATTAAGGTGGGATACTTGATCCTGGTCATACTACAGATACGGCTCGCTTTGTAGAAGTTTGCAAGTGTTGTAAACTACTACAGATAGTAGATCCTGACCATTCATGTGGAGACGTGCGAGCAGGGGTGTCCTATACAAAGAGTTTATATAAAACCTGAACCACGAGATGATTAGACTCTGTATATAACGTCGTTTATACTAGAGACTTATATCTCACCTAAACTACCACAGGTGACACGACCTCAATCCTTGGAAGCATGAGTGCATCCTTGTCACTTATGTTCTCTTTTTTTATATATACTTTTTTTTAATAATAATTTAATGTTATTTTTAATAAACAATTTTGTCTAAAGTTTTTGTAATGTATTTTTTTAAATAAAATAGTTAATATTTTCATAATAGTTTAATGTTATTTTTGAAAAACAATTTTACTTCCATGTTCTTGTAAAATATTTTTAAATAAAATAGATTAACCATGTTTTCTTCAAATATTATTGTTTTTAAATAGTTTTTAATGAATTTTTTTAATATAATATTTAAAACAAAATGTGTTTTTTTAATGAATAGAATGTAAATTTTTGGAAATGTTGACAATTTTATTTATGAAATTCAATTTCAGGTAAGCATTGCTAGAAATAATTTTGTTTTCTAATATTGATCCATATAATTTAAGTAATTAATAATTGTTATTTTTGTACACACAGTAAATATTACCTAAGTTATTATTAGTGGTGAGCAGGTAATTGTCCGAAATGTGGGCAGTTATCTAAGTTAGCGGTGAGTGGGTAATTGCTTGAAATGTGGTCAATTGACTATATATATACGTGATAGAAAGTTCTTCTTGTGTGCTCTCTCGCAATCTCTGGGTGAATTAAATAATATACGGTATTGGGATTGAAAAATATCAATTTAAAGAATTTTGGATATTTATTATTGAATCATCGAGTAAGTGTTCATTTAGTTAACATATGTATCTTGGTTGATTTAATTATCCTATTAGAATCCATGAGTGATAATCTCTTTTGTATTTGAGTTTAAATGATGCTAACAATGATGTTACTCTATTTTATTTAAAAAATAGATTACAAAAATAAAGTTGTTTAATAAAAAACAACATTTTATTATTATAGAAAGTTTTACGTATTTATTTGAAAAATACATTACAATTTATTTTCAAAAATACATTACAAAAACTTTGAAATAAAATCGTTTATGCAAAATAACGTTAAACTATTATTATTGAAAAAGAAAAAAAAAAAAGTGAGAGGGGATGCACTCCACCAAGATCCCGTACACAATTTTTTTTTTAAAAAAATAATAAAATAAAAGAGGGGACATGCTGATACTGTGAAGAAAGAATAATAAAAGATTAATTTGAAAAAAAAAAGGTGAAATTCATCTCTTAAATAGATACATTCCAATAAAGACAAGATTTTATCCTATTTTTCTAATATTTTTCAAAACAATTTTTTTCCTCCCCCAACCAAAAGTACCTTATTCATTCAATCGACCACAAAATTAAAGCTAGATATCACCGTTGAATGAGAAATTTTGGACTAATCACAAGTCACCACGTCGTTTGCTAAATTAACGACGAATTTCTAAATTATTGACTTTAGGTCCAATTAGAAGTTGACACATGTTCCGAATTGAATTGAAGACAAGTTTCGATAACATCACGCGGATGAATCAGATAAGATTAAATTGATGATACCCATGGCCTTGCTGGAAATACCGATGTCTGGATGAACTTGCTTCAACACCTTGAAGATGTAGATCTTCTACGTTTCTACACTCTTCTTCGTCCTCTTCTTCTTCTTGTCTCCGGTAGCAGAGTATCATTCCTTCTTCAGCTTTTAAACGAATCGAATTCGATTCTCAAATTAAGTTCCTGGTGAAGTTGATAGGGTATCGCTGGTAATGGCTTGGTATCGCTGGTAATGGCCTGATCTTGCTAGTAACGGTTCGGTATCGCTGGTAATGGCATGATCTCGCTAGTAAGGTTGTCTTCCAATACGTTGGCTCTCCAAAATCTCTTCCATCTAAGTTCAAATTCACATTCCATTCAAATTAGAATTAAAATCAACTGTTATTCCAAATCTCAGTCTAAAGCTTCTAATCCAAATTTTTATTCTAAATTCAAGCCAGCCAAATCGGGTGAGATAAATGTCAAATCCGACCCAAATTAAAATTTGGCCATATCCCAAATTTTATCAATATTCGAATGGTTAACCTTGATATTGAGTTATGAATAAAATTCCGAGTCAAAATTTGGCTATATTCCAAATTTTATCTCAAATTCAAATCAACCTTAGTTTCTATACTCATTTTCAAGTAAAATTGAGCATATCCCAAATTTTTATCTCAAACCAAAATTGATCAAGATTCAATTTCACTCCAAATTCTAGTCCGAATTCGAATTAAATTAAAATTGCAATTAAAGGGGAACATAAATTCTACTTTAGTTCAAATTAAAGTTTACTTAGTGAAAGTGTGTCAAACGGACAAGATTTCAAATCAAAATTTTGAGCTAAATTCTCATATTTTGATCATGATGATGCATCAAATTAAAATAGTAAAAAAAGTCATACTTTGATCTCAAATTACATTTTTTTTTAGATTCATCCACCCATATACGTGCATAAATCTCGAAAAGAGGCATTTGTTGAATGAGAAATTTTGAACCAATCACAAGTCACTACGTCGCTTGCTAAATTAACGACGAATTTCTAAATCATTGACTTTGGGTCCAATTAGAAGTTGACACATGTCCCGAATTAAATTGAAGACAAGTTTCGATGACGTCACGCGGATGAATCAGATAAGATTAAATTGATCCAATTTGATATTACTATTTGGGCTTAAAGTCCAAAAAAAAAAAAAAAAT
Organism: Benincasa hispida; assembly: GCF_027475165.1. Taxonomy (NCBI): domain Eukaryota; kingdom Viridiplantae; phylum Streptophyta; class Magnoliopsida; order Cucurbitales; family Cucurbitaceae; genus Benincasa; species Benincasa hispida. The sequence goes on from NC_143480.1 coordinate 3,666,267, forward strand.
TGAATTGGACCCAAATTCCAGATCAGGCCCAAAACCAACTAAACGGGCCTAAGGGTCAGACCCATGGACCAACCAAGCCCACGAAGTCCACCTAAAAACTCTATAAATAGAGAAGTTCTTTTCATTTGTAAGGGCAACATTTTCTACACTCAGAAGACCCAGAGAGAATTCACTAACAAGCAGAGGACTCCCAAGACTCCCGAAGCTGCACTACTATAAGGCAGAAGACCTTTGAAGACACATATACTCTTCCAAGACTTCTACTTCAAGCTTCTAAGACTCTTGAAGCTGCACTGCTATAAGGCAGAAGACCTTTGAAGACACAAATACTCTTCCAAGACTTCTACTTCAAGCTTCCAAGACTCTTGAAGCTGCACTCCTATAAGGCAGAAGACCTTTGAAGACACAAATACTCTTCCAACACTTCTACTTCAAGTTTCCAAGACTCCTGAAGCTGCACTCCTATAAGGCAGAAGACCTTTGAAGATACAAATACTCTTCCAAGACTTCTACTTCAAATTTTCAAGACTCCTGAAGCTACACTCCTATAAGGCAGAAGACCTTTGAAGACACAAATACTCTTCCAAGAATTCTACTCCAAGCTTCCAAGACTTATACTTCAAGAACGTTCGGTGCTTTCCTTCTCCAAGTCAAGCATATTCACCCAACTGAGAGAGAATTAGAGGATCAAGTATTAGAGAGCGAACCACATCGCATCAAATCAACTCCAACATCAACACTAACTCAAGTTCAACTCCACGAAATACGTTTCTCCGGAAACCTCGTGTGAACAATCACTAATAGCAGCATCAATGATCATCCATATTGGTAAAAGAATAAAAAGCCCATGCAACCCACCATTTCACGCGCTTCTTCTTCCAGTTTTTTCAAACTGAAATCTATTATTGGCAACAACTATCAGTGATAGCTTTCAATTTGAGAAATATTAATATAACCTCGAAATATTAACACTTGAAATATCAGCTTTCAATTTGCTACTAGTTATTAGTGGTCATCAATGATACACTTTCATAAATTATAATCAACCTTTAAATATTAACACTAAGACTATCAAATATGGTAAAGAGTACCAAAAACTTGACTGACTTTTCACCCGAAGAAAACAAAAATGCTGGGAATTACTTGTTTGATCCAGGAAAATAATAGTACATCTTCAGTATAAGACTGTAGAAATTTAGCCATTAAACTTTAGTAAGATAGCATTTTAACAAGAAAAATAAGCATAACCACTGAAATCAGAAGATTTCGACTATAGAAACGACCATTAAAATTGAATAATCACAGATGAATTTTATTTTCACAGATAAACTCAATTTAGAAGAATCAAAATCTAGGGCAAATAAATGATTTGGTACTTATTCAGTTCAATAATCGTAGATAGAGAGAGAAAGGAGAAGGGAAGAGCATGAAAGGTTTATCGATGTACCTTCTCGTATAGACCAGAACCAAATGACAGAAGGCGGGGGAAGCTAAGTTCTAGGGTTACGAGAGCTTTCTTTTATAAGAAAGACTGATAGGTTTCTAAAGGGTATTTTGGAATTTCTTTTTGGTAAAGTTATTGGGCTTTTACTCCGATAAATATTAATGAGCTTTTCCTCCAATAAATGTTAATGGGTTTTCTTTCATAATGTTATTGGGCTTCATTCAGTAAGTAGTAGCAAATGGTGCCGAGAGAACAGTTAAAGCCCGAATTGGGGGGAAAAAAACAAGAAAAAATCAATATCTTTAACTTTAAAACCTTAAATATAACCTCAAAAGATGCCAAATATACCAAATACTTATTTTTACTATGAGGGGTAGGGTGATAGTGATAATTGATAAATCAATAACTTAGGGGTTGGTTGCACAAAAAAAAAAAAAAAAAAATCAAGCCTCAAATAAAAAAAATGTAGCACAATATTAATATATTAGAGATATGGCACAAAATTAAGAATTTATTAGATAGAAAAGGTGCTTAAAAAAAAAAAAGAAAAGAAAAGGGTTGCTCTGATTTTTTTTTTTTTAAATAAAAATTTTGTTTTATTAAGAGGCGCTGTTGAAGGAAAAATTTTAGACCAATCACAAATCACCACGTCATTTGTTAACTTAATGAAAGAATTCCGAAATCGTCAAATTTGTGGCCAATTAAGAGTTGACATGTGTCTTAAATTGAAATTGAGGACAAATTCTGTATTTTCGTCGCAGATGTCAATTGAGTAAAATTAATCTCGACCAATTTGACGTTATAATTTAGGCATTGGCCCAGTTACGCCCAAATATGGGCTTAATGTGGGCCTAAAATGTTAAAATAGGCCTAAGCTCAGTTAATTGGGCCTAAAGACTAGGCTCAAGTCCAATTAGTTAGGCCCCAAAGCTGCCCAAGTCCAATTAAATTAGGCCCAAAGGTCAGGCCCAAGCCCATGAAGCCCATTAAGGAGCTCCATAAATAGAGCATCTCCCCTCGTTTGCAAGGGTCCCTGAAGTTGACCACACCTGAAGACTGAAGTCCTTCGAAGATATAGAAGACTGAAGTCCTTTGAAGATGCAAGCATTCTGAAGCCTTAAGTCCTTTGAAGATACAAACCTTCTGAAGACTGAAGTCCTATCCTTTGAAGATAAGAGAGCCTAGAGAGAGTTCATCAACAAGCAGAAGATTCCTGAGACTCTTGAAGCTGCACTCCTAGAAGACAGAAGACCCTTGAAGACACAAACACTCTTCCAAGACTTCTACTTCAAGAACGTTCAGTGCTTTTCTTCTTCAAGTCAAGCACAAAAGATCAAATACGAGAGATCGAACCACATCGCATCAAATTAACATCAACATCAACACCAACTTAAGTTCAACTCCACGAAACAAGTTTCTCCGGATGCCTTGTGTGAACACTAATCCTCCAAGAAGATCAACAACTCCAAACGCCGATTGTCCAAGAAGATTAATAAGCCCAAAAGCCGATCTTCCAAGAAGATCAACAGGCCCAAAAGCCAATCATCCAAGAAGATCAACAAACCCGAAGGCCGATCATCCAAGAAGATCAACAAGCCCAAAGGTCGATCGTCCAAGAAGATCAACCAACTTAAAGATTATAGTTTATTTTGAAAGCATCAAAATAATATGTATTAGAGATTGTACTCACTTTACACAAAATTAATACAAAAACAAAGTTCAAGTTCCACAAAATAAATTTATCTTGAAATCTCGTGCGAACAGGCGCATTTCCTTTTTTAATTGTTTTTTTTATTACTCTGCTATGTACCATATCAAAATGTCCTCTCTTTTATTTATTTTATTTATTATTATTATTTTTTATTTTGTAAGGGAAGCATGAGTGCATCCTTGTCATTTCTTTTCTCTCTCTCTGATATATATATATATATATATATATATATATATAACTTTTATAATAATTTAATGTTATTTTTAATAAACAATTTTGTTTAAAGTTTTTGTAATGTAATTTTTAAATAAAATAGTTAATCTTTTTATGATAGTTTAATGTTATTTTTGAAAAACAATTTGACTTACATGTTCTTGTAAAATATTTTTAAATAAAATAGATTAACTATATTTGCTTCAAATATGATTGTTTTTAAATAGTTTTTAACGAGTTATTTTATATAATATTTAAAACAAAATGTGTTTTTTAATGAATAAAATGCATATTCTTGGAAATCTTGACAATTTTATTTATGACATTCAATTTCCGGTAAGCATGACTAAAAATAATTTTATTTTCTAATATTGATTCATATATTTTAAGTAATTGATAATTTCTATGGTTGTACACATCATGAACATTATCTAAGTTACTATTAGTGGTGAGTAGGTAATTACTCGAAATGTGGGTAGTTACCTAAGTTAGTGGTGAGTGGATAGTCACATGAAATGTGGTCCGTTGACTATATATATACTTGTGATAGAAAGTTCTTCTTGTGTGCCCTCTCTCAATCTCAAGGTGAATTGAATAATATACGGTATTAAGATTGAAAAATATTAATTTAAAGAATTTCGGATATTTATCATTGAATCATCGAGTAAGTGTTCATTCATTTAACATATGTATCTTGGTTGATTTAATTATCCCATTAGAATTCATTGGTGATAATCTCTTTTGCATTTCAGTTTAAATGATGCTAACAAGCATGTTACTCTATTTTATTTATAAAAAAAATAGATTACAAAAAGAAACTTGTAAATAAAATTGTTTAATAAAATAACATTTTATTATTATAAAAAGTTTAACTATTTTATTTGAAAAATACATTACAATTTATTTTCAAAAATACATTACAAAAACTTTGAAGTAAAATTGTTTATAAAAATAACATTAAATTATTATTATTTAAAAAAAGGGAGAGAGGATGCACTCCACCGCGATCCAATACACAACTTTAAAAAATAAAAGAGGGGACATGTTGACATCATGAAGATCAAACTAACAAAAGATCATCTCTTAAATAGATGACAAAATTTTTACCCTCTTTTTCTAATATTTTCCAAAACAACTTTTTTTTCCTCTCTCTCTCTCTCTCTTTTTCCTTTCCAAAAGTACCTTATTCATTCCATTGACTTCAAAATTAGAGTTAGATATCACTAATAGCAGCATCAATGATCAACCATATTGGTAAAAGAATAAAAAGTCCACACAACCCACCATTTTGCGCACTTCTATTTCCAGTTTTCTCAAATTAAAATCTATCGTTGACAACAACTATAAGTGATGGCTTTTAATTTGAGAAATATTAATACAACATTGAAATATTAGCTTTCAATTTGCAATTAGTTATCAGTGGCCATCATTGATACACTTTCATCAATTGGAGTCAACCTTTAAATATTAACACTAAGTCTATCAATGGCTATCAATGGTAGATTTTAATAAGTAGTTATCAACTTTGAAAGGAAATTGTCAACTTCCAAAAATTAATGTTTAAAGCTATAAGTGATAGAAGTCTATCAACAGGAGGACTATAAGTGACTATCGGTGATATCTACCTAAGTCATATGATAAGACTCCGAGTATGTGGTAATATCAAAACAAAGAGAATAAAAGAGAAAAGGGAAGTCAGCGGTTGAACCGGTTAAGAGTTATTGTAAAGATTGTTGGGAGAAGTTGAGGTTTAAAAAGAAGGAAGGAAACAGAAGGGAAAGGGGATTCTGAATAGTCAAAAGTGAGTTAGATGAGCTCTCAACAGTAGGAGTTCGGAGGACGTTGTCGGGGAGAAGCCATCGCAGTGTGTCGCTTATCATCTACTTCTACTAGGTGATCGTGTAGCAGAATTAATGTCACGACCAGATCCTTACATACTATGGTCCGACCGCTACGACATGCATGCTTAGACTTTTCTATTATGAGATGAGTTTTCGTAAAAATCTCAAAAGAACATATCTAAGATTTTATTAATTAGGCAGAAAACTATATAAAAAGTTTATTTTACAAAACGCCAGGATCCATAAAACACTAGCGTAGTCATACAAAAAATGCATATGCCTATAATAGTGAGTTTGATGGTTGGCCATTTGAGCGACGTCCAGTTCTACCACCTACGTTGTGTCCTTACCTACAAAGTCTGTAAACATAGGATGAGTATATAATATACCCAGTAAGTAGTTCTCACATAGGGTAGTGACCAAATGTACAATCACATGCAATATGTTCTGAAAACATATGATCGGGACCGAAAACGTATAATAACATGTGGTGGTCGGTTATGCTTCTAACATAAATTTCTCCGCCCTGATAGGAAGATGAGGACTTAGGCGGAAACTAGCCATTTGATGATTAGCGGGTTATGCAATCAGTAGGGCCATAGTCGCATCCAACATCAACCATTAACATAAGCGTAAGATTGAACTAGAAGGGTGCAACCATACATACCCTGTTAGTCCCTAGCATAATCATGACATAGAATTGGGTCTAGAAGGGTGCAACCATATATGCCCTGCTAGCCCTAGAATAATCTTGACATAGAATTGGTCTAGAGGGGTGCAACCATACATGCCCTGCTAGCCCTAGAAGCATGACCTTTATCTAATTAAAAATTTAATCTTATGAACAAACATAATGCATGGGGTCCCTTGTCGATAAACTTATTTTAAACATGTAATGCAACATAACAATAACATAATTATGCAACATATTAAAGGTACACTAGTTATTCCTTATTATTCCCTATGGTTTGATCAGTAGAGCTTTCCCTCTTAAACTAGAAGGAAATTTGGGCAGCACCTCACCCGAGCTTTTATCTCTTCTAACCTCACAGAACTTCCCCACTCACACGATTCTTTGTTACTGAGATTTGTTTGAGAATGGGTTAAATCTTCCGTCAAAGGGTCCTATTTATAGTGGTTTTCGGCTCTTCTCAGTGTGACAACTCATCCTACAAATGGCTTCTTTAAAATTACTTAGGTTTAAGAATTTCTCTTAATAAGACACCTAATTTTGGCTAACGTTTGCCCCTACGTCTTCAATCTTTGTTTGTATTCAATTTTAAGGTTCTCCATGTATAATCTATAAGATTGTGGCCAAATTCAACGCATAATCCACGCTTTTGTCCAAATCTTGCTCTCTTTGTTCTCAGAATCTCGCTGGTTTAGCTCTCGCGACTCTCGCTGTCGCTGTCGCTTGTCTCGCTCTCGCTCTCGCTCCCGCTCCTGCTCTCGCTCATGCTCCCGTTCTCTCCCACTGTCTCGCTGAGAATCTCGCTCTCTCCAATTTTCTTTCCAATCTTACTAGTTTTCATGCGTGGTTGCCTTCATTGCTTGTGGATTCCACTTTCTCTTTTTAACTCTTTCAAATTTTAAGAGTATATGGGCAATTAATTCACCTCAAATTCTTCCAATGAACAGTGCCTAAAAAAAAGTTATCTACTGCCCGTTGTCTCCTGAATTAGCTAGCGTTCAACTTCTAATTAACCCTCCCTGATTCCGCTCCCTTATTCATTATTTTTGGACAATGAATAAATTTCCTATTTTTTTTTCATTCTAAATTTCCACCCAATTTTTCTATTAAATTTATATATTTTTTATTCTTAATTATATATTTTATTTATTTTCCTGCTTTCTAAATTAGGGTTAGGGTATTACATTTACCACCCCTTTAAATAAAGTTTCGTCCTACTTAATATTTGACATTTAATTTCCTGTATGCGTACAAATCTGGGTCGTTACATTCTTCCCCCCTCAAGAACTTTCGTCCTCGAAAGTTTCTTGGTTCTTAAACAGATAAGGGCATTTGACTTTCATCTCTTCTTCTCGTTCCCATGTAGCTTCTTCTACTTGCTGATTTCTCCAGAGAACCTTCACTAAACTTATTTTCCGATTACGAAGTGACTTCTTCTATCTTGCTAGGATGCAAACTAGAGTCTCATCATATTCCAAGTTTTCACTTATTTGTAGAGGTTCATAATTTACTACATGTGATGGGTTAAACACGTATTTTTGAAGCATCGATATATGAAAGACATTATGTATTGTAGAAAGGGTAAGTGGTAATGTTAATCGATAAGCTACTTGGCCTCTAATATTTCAAATGGTCCAATAAAGCAGGGGCTAAGTTTGCCTTTTCGTCCGAAACGCATAATGCCCTTCATTGGTGCTACCTTTAGAAATACGTGATCTCCTACTTTGAATTCCAACTCTTTTCGACGGTTATCAGCATAACTCTTTTATCTGCTTTGAGCTGTTCACATTATTTCCCAAATTAGCTTAATTGACTCTGATGTTTGCTGCACCAACTCAGGTCCTAGTAGTGTTCGCTCCCCGATTTCATCCCAGTGTACAGGGGATCTGCATTTCTTTCCGTATAAGGCTTCGAAGGGAGCCATACCAATTGTCGCTTGATAACTATTATTATAAGTAAATTCTATAAGATGTATCTGCGAATCCCATGCTTCAGTCTATCAATGGCTATCAACGATAGATTTTTATAAGTAGTTATCAACTTTGAAAGGAAATTGTCAACTTCCAAAGATTAATGTTTAAAGTTATAAGTAATAGAAGTCTATCAACAGGAGGACTATAAGTGACTATCGGTAATATCTACCTAAGTCATATGATAGGACTCCAAGTATGTGGCAATATCGAAACAAAGAGAATAAAAGAGAAAAGGGAAGTCAGCGGTTGAATCGATTAAGAATTATTGTCAAGGTTTTAGGAGAAATTGAGGTTTAAAAAGAAGGAAGGAAACAAAAGGGAGGGGGGATTCTGAATAGTCAGGAGTGAGTTAAATGAGCTCTCGAGAGTGAGAGTTCGGAGGACGTTGTCGGGGAGAAGCCATTGCAGTGTGTCGCTTATCGTCTACTTCTACTAGGTGATCGTGTAGCATAACTAAGCGGTCATGTAATGGAGCCCAGTGATCGTGTAGCATTTAGTAAACGATTGTATAGAAATTGATGTGCGATCGTATAGTAACTGGGTAAGCGATTGTGTAATAGTTTGTAGGTAATCGTGTAGGAATTAGTGAGCTATCGCGGAGGATTCAGTAAGCGATCATTTAGCAATACTGAGCGATCATGTAGAACTTGTAAACAATCGTTTAGCGTTTGGTAAGCGATCGAGTGATAATTGCAAGCGACCGATTAATCTTGTTTGGTTCCTATCGTGTAATAAAGAAGTTGTTCACCGTTCAATTGTTCTTTCCGGAAGATTGTACCTACGATTACGTTAATAAAGAATTCAAGAATCAATTTCCTAACAAATTGATATCAGAGCAAACACTTGGGCAAGCATGGTTCAGAAACATTTTGAAGAAAAATCGGAATTACTAGAACAAGAGATCTCAAGATTCAAAGTCGAAATACAGAAACTATCGACCATAGAGGAGAACTTGGCGTTGTTGGCGAAGAGCGTAGAGAATTTGGGATTGCAAGTAGAGAAGCATCGACAAATGCTATTTTCTCATGTTACAGAACTGGCCAAGGGAAAGGCAAAAGTGACGGAAGAGGTAGAAAGATCGAATACTCATAATATGTGCGAAGCAAATTCAAGAAAGTCGAAATGCCGGTATTTAGCGGAAGCGTTCCAGACGCGTGGTTATTCAGAGTAGACCGCTATTTCCAAATTCATAAGTTGACTGAAACTGAAAGATGACAGTGGTAGTTGTGAGTTTCGACAGCACCACATTAAATTGGTACCGGTCGAAGGAGGGCAGAGAGCCATTAAAGGACTGGGAATACTTGAAGGAAAGGATGCTTGTGCAATTCCGATCTTTAAGAGAGGGATCGATCTGTGGAAGATTCCTGGCTATTAAACAAAGAAACAACGGTGGAAGCATATTGAAATTTGTTCTATAAGTTAGTAGCACCGTTGCCGCATCTACCGAACGAGGTTCTTGAGGAGACATTCATGAATGGTTTGACACCAAGGATAAAGACGAAAGTTGAATGCCGGGAATCCACCGGGTTAGCGCAAATGATTTCACTGGCACAACATATTGAAGATAGAGAAAATGGCCGAGCCGAAGTTGGACGAGCGCAGATATATGGGGGTAAGTTCCACAATTCGAACGCTTCAAAATTCAATACTGACAATGTGAATAAATCAGTAAGCGTGAATGATTCAAAAAAGGGGGAGAAGACCAGAGGGTCGTTTCCGATGAGAACCATTACATTGTGAGGAACATCGAGTAATGATGACCGAAGAGAAATTCCGGCAAGAAGATTAACAGATGCTGAATTTCAGTCGAAAAGAGAAAAAAAGGCTATGTTTCCGGTGCGATAAAAAATACACTGTTGGACATCAGTGTAAAGGGCAGGAGTTGAGAGAATTGAGGTTGCTTGTGGTGCAGGCATCCAGAGAGGAGTGGGAGTTGCATGAGGAAGACGAAGCAAGAGAAACGACATTAGAATTGAAGAATATGTGAGAGTGTCATTCCACTGTGTAACATCACATCCACGACCAATTACGGAATAGTTTTGGGATCGGGACCTGCTATGCGAGGCAAGGAAGTATGCCAAAATGTAGAAATGAGGCTGGGAGATTGGAGAATGTGTGATAGTTTCATTCCATTGGAGTTGGAAGGTGTTGACGTTATTTTGGAGATGCAATGGTTACACTCTTTGAGAAAAACAGAGGTCGATTGACAAAATCTGACAATATCATTTGTTCGTGAAGGGCGAAAGATTACTCTAGAACAGTGTGATGAACAAATTTGAAGTGTTCAAATTCGGTTATATACCTAATGTTTAATTGTGAATTAAACATAAAGAGATATAAAATAGGAGATATTTAAATAAGATTTAAATATCAAGGTTATGAATAGGGATTCATATTCATTGGAATTATTGTTAGATTTAATATTAAATTAAATTAACTAAATTATTTAATTAATTATTTAATATTAATTGAATTTTAAAATTAATTTTTAAACTAAAAGGAATTGGTTAAATTTGCATTAAATGTCAAAATTGTTGACTAGGTAAAAAATGCAACGAAGTTAGTGGAAATATCCAATAATTGTGAATGAGAAATGTCAACTTTTGCATTGCTAAGTGTTGTCTTCAATTTGAAGACACTTGCCCCACAAATCCCACTTTGAGTTAGTGGATTTTTTAGTGTCAAATTCTCATCAAACTCAAAGTTGCATGTTTTGCATAAAATGACCTTTAAAAGGGAAAGATTTATGTTGTTTAGAACTCTTGGCCAGGTGGAAATTTATGAGATTATGTGATAATCTAATAATTATTTTCTCTCAAAGACTTGACCTTTTCCTCTTCAAATTACTGCTCACTGCCCCACCATCCCGTTCTAAGGCTGAAGAATATTCGGGAAGACTCTCGTGGTGGTCTACGAATCGTTCGTGAGGATATTTGAACTATTTTGGAGAAGATTCAGGTAAAACTTCATAAGAAGTTTGCAAAGTTGTTTTACAATTTTCAATTTTGACTTTAAGTCTTTGTTCAGCTTCCTTCCCTATTTTGACAGCCTTTTCGAACACAAAACCACACTTTTATCAAGCTTCTTTTGATCTTCATTGCTTGACAATTTGCCATTGTTATCTATAATTTGCTTTCACTCATTATATAGAGTCCAAAATTCTTCGAACTTAAAAGATCCCTTAGTGAATCTTCTCCCAAGTGGAACATTAGAGAAAAAGAATTGAATTGTACGATGGTCTGAAAAGAGCCAATTCAAATGCATCACAGACTTTAGGTTGAATAACTCCCAAAATTTGTTATTGCAAACATAATGATCCAACCTTTCCCATATACATACAAAATTTCTAGTGCCTTGCCAAGTGAATAGTGAGCTTGAATACCTCAAATCCATTAAGCCACAATCATCAAGATAATCTATACATTTTTTCAAGTTACTTTCAGATTTAGGAGATCATTCCCTCCTCTCATTATTTGCTGGAATATCATTTAGGCCTCCTCCAATAAGTCAAGGTAAGTCATAACCATTTTGAAGTCGATAAATTAAATCCCAAGTAAGGATCTTTTTTCTACTTTCAGGATAACTATAAATCTCTATAAAACATCATCTAAAGTCTCCCCAAGTAATATCAACTTCAATATGGTGGGAAGAAAATGATTTTATGTCCACAGCCACTGTGCCCTTCCAGAAAAGGCATAAACCACCCCTCAAACCGAATCTACTAACAGGCAAAAAAAAACCATCACATTTACATCTATTTTTTATTCTCTACCAAACATCATATCCAAATTTAGTTTCTGTCATGAACAACAACATTGGATTCTTATGCAGGTCAAGGTCACTCAATGATCTAAATGCTCGAGATTTTCCCAAACTACGAGCATTCCAGCAGATGATATTTGTAACGACCTGACCACTCAAGTACTCTAACAAGGGTCGTTACTACCAAAAGCACATTTTCATTCAAACATTTTGACCAACATATCATAAGTTCATTGACGCCGGAAAGACTATTTCAAACAAAATTTTTAAATTGATAAATAAATCAAGTAAACAAAATATATAATCGGGGTAAGAAAATGTTTACAAAGATATTATTCAAAACAAAGCAATAAAATATTTCGTCTGATAACAAACTCAAATCTCAAAACAATTAAGTAACAAAAAAAACATGGACTATGCGAAAGCATTTTCTATTGTTCGTATGGCTCTATCACGAGTCTCATTTTTTTTTCGTTGATTCAATTCTGTCATTACCTGGAGAAAACATTAAAGAAGAAAGGATGAGTATAACAATACCCAATAAGTGATCCATTATTGAGCCCTTTAGGTAACCTATTAACCAGTCTATCTAGGCATCTGTGTACACCCATATCATATCAGTCGCAATGATCCTAAAGAGTCACATATCAGTTGTAAACGTGATCGTGAAGGAACATGTATCAATCATAGTATGTATCATAAGGGTACACAAATCAGACGTAAGCTTGATCCCGAATGAACGCGCATCAGTCATAGTGTGTATCCTAAGGGTACACAAATCAGTCGTAAACGTGATCCCAAAGGAACACACATTAGTCATAGGTGTATACCTGAAGGTACACATATCATTCGTAGGTGTGCCACCAAGGAGCACATATCAGTCATAGGAGTGTATCCCAAAGGTACACAACAGTCATAAATGTGCACATATACAGTCATGGTATGGACCCGAAGGAATACATAATCAGTCGAATGTGTATACCTGCCCAGATAAAAAGGTTAACTGAAACCATATAAACTTAGCATGCATTAGTACACATATCAACCCTTTAACATAAAAAAAATACATAACTTAAGGATAATATATGGTGACGTAAATTTGGAAGCGCAATATATGATGCATGTCTTAGGTTATGCGTTTGTTCTCATGCATCGGTGGTCATGCATTGAAATGGAAAGTATGCATTGATCGCATATACAATGACCATGTGTTCCTGTCACAAGTTTTCTTGCGCTCTCGCCAAGTATAACGAGATTGCAAGTTTCTCGGGTGATCTGAGGTCGAACTCAGGGACTTGCAGCTAAATGGTATGCGATAACGTGATGCGGCAAAGAAATAAAAGAATGATGAGTGTTATGAGCTATGCACTACTTCTACTCCTAACTAACAGATTAAGCGGTGGAAGTATGACTAAGAGGTAGAGACACGACAACTGTTAACGTGTAGTAAAATGCATGAAAAAATAAATAAAATGGTGAGGATGTCTTCATTGCAACACCAAGCTTGACCGCAAGGATAACTCCAGTTAACGTAAGCTATGCGATCATGCTATACACACTTGACGAAAACACATGCGATGAATATGTGATAGTGTCGTGAGGCCTTATTTCTAAGTCTCCATTCTTGCTCATGTGTTCCCGCACATAAGTAAGATGACCGCATACCACCATGTTCTACTTAAATGGTGCATACACTGTGTAGTAACAAACGAAGCTTATTCCTAAGTTCCCCATTCTTGCTTATGCAATCCAATCTGCTTTCTCGAGTCTTAGATTTGGTTTTTAGACTACTCTCCCAGGTATGCCTAAATGATGAATGATGCACTCATAAGACAAGGTAATCACATAAACCTGGTTGACATAAGATTATTCCTATCTCTAGTGAACACTTGCTTACATTGCTTAATGCGACCAACTACTTACCCTCCCGGGCAGTTGGTTGCTGCTGATTCTACTCATAGAAAAGCATTGCGTCCGCTTATATACAAGCGTTACTACAGCTTCACACTAAACAATTAAGGTTTTCTTACAACACTCACGTAACGCACACCTCCCTGTAGTTTGCTACATGCTTCATATTCCTATGCCGCATGATTAAGTATGTGATACTCTAGCAGTCTTACTTAGTGATGCAATGAAAGTAAAGGATGCCAAGTAAATGAAGATGGAGATGGAATCGAAGGAAAATATAGAAATGCATTGATCACAAAATGTATTAATCTCTTAAGCCACAATGTAATACAATACAAGGATAGAAGAGAAAATAGAGGGCCAAATGGAAGCAAGGTCTTGTTTCCATCAGACGTGTATCAAGGCTGCCGGTGGTGCCATGGATGGGCGGTGGAGTAGACTCTCTCGAGCTCTAACTCCGGCAAATGCTCCAGTCGTCACTCGGAATGGTTGAGGGGATGAAGAACTCTCAAGACTATCTTCTCATGCTTTGGTCTGGATCACAAGGATCTGCCCTCAGGCAGAAAACCCCAAAAGATGATTTGAAGTTCTGCTCAATGGCTTCTATTTATAGAGTTTGATCGCCGACAACATTAATGGCCCTTCTCTGAAATTCTGCAACTAACGGCGTGATAGACCTACTCTGAATCTCTGCTGCTAACGACTTGGTAGGTGAAATGTCAACATCATCTTTTGATACTTTCGAGGTATGCGTTCATGCTTGGTTTCTGGAGTATCAACGCATTTCACCACCCTTGCGGTCATCCCTCTATTATGGTTATTATTCTATAGCCGCAATCTCTCTGTGATGACCACATTCGCTTGACAGCCGCAACTTCTATGTGATGGACGCATGCGGTTGATGGCCGCAACATCCATGCGTCGAATGTATGCGTTCGCCTTTGTAATGGAGAGATTCCTTGCATGCGGTCGTCTTTGCGATATCCTGGCTTCCGCGTATGTGACTGCTTCTTGCGTTAGCTACAAAGATAGACAATTGAATGCATAAAAAAGCATAAAAGTGGGTTAGCTGAGATTCTTAATGCCGATCGACGCAAGCTCATTTTTTCATGAGTTCTTAATATAATCGTCACATATTCTACTTAACAGCCTTCATAATTCTAAATAAAAGACATATAATGATGTGCATTTCTGCCTGTCATCACACCCCCAAACTTAGAATCATGCTTGTCCTCAAGCATGCTTTATACTCAAGAAATTCATAGTTCACCCTCCGGCTTTCCTTTGTGATGACCAGCCTCTCAGAATATAACTCCTACCTCTAACCATGGCAGCAACGTTCTCTTTCACTTCAGCTACTTCTTCAAAGAGATCTTTTCTAAGCTTAAATCCGGGAAGCCTTTACTAAAAAACCTTCTACTCATTCCCCAGAACTTTGTGTTTAGCTTTTAATAATGCGTTTGTTGAAACAGTTCAAAGCTTTTCGATTTTATTATTAGAATGCGACATTGAACCCGGTTACGCTCTTCATTTTGGCTTGCCCCCACGTGTATCATGTGGATAGCCAACTTCAGTTGCGTGCCATATTCAATTCAACTCTTGTCTTGGCTTAATTTGGCTTGCGCTAGACAAAGGAGTTGCGCTTATGCGTTGATCCTGGCGACTTACTTTCGTTTTGGCTTGCCCCCACGGGTGTCATGCGAACATCCAACTACGGGTAAGTGCCTTTCACAACTTAACTCTTATCAGCATGGGTTGCTCCATGCGCTGACAGTGGAGTTGTTATTCTCAATTTTTTTTATAGTATCACAATGTAGTGAACACATTTCTCCGGGATCGCTGCCATCCCTAAACTTAGAGATTGGCAGCGCTCTCGCCGCAAAGCTAAAGACAAACTCAACACAAATGCGGTAACAAATGTTTGAGCAGAGGTTTGCACGTAATAAAGCTTAGACTGTGAAATTTTGAAGAAGCTATCAAAAGTAATGTGAGCTTTGCGATACTTAGTTAGCAGATGTAGTGAATTATACGTACCATCATAGATGCATTGCAAAGGTAAGCAATCGGACGAGAGATAATTTCAAAAGGATAATGCGTACAAGATAACAAGAAAATAACCTTTGAGTAGAATAACACTTGCGATCATGCTTCAGAATTCATGCGGTTGAAGCCATGCATTGAATGATGAAGAGGATTCTTCCGTTGTAACTGCGCACCGAGGAGAATTATTGTCGCACCTATAAGGAGCAAACGCACTACACTAAGAAGGCAGCCATATATTCAAAATAACAATAAAAATAAACTACATTAAGAAAAGTAAGGTAAAGATAGAGTAGAAGACGTCCCCGGAGAAATTAGAGTGATGTCACTACAAGGAGTCTTCCATGCAGGAGATTGATCTCAACTGCTTAGGTCAAGAAGCTCGCCCTGACCATTAGAACTTCCAACAATTGTTGGGCACATGTTGGCCACCATGTGCTTAGAACTACCTTTAGCTCATGCGACTGATTGCCCTTCTATCCAGGGCTCAATACTGGCTTTCGGGCATCGCCTACACTTCAATATTGTTTGCAGCTTGGTCGCACAAGCTATAATACTCCCAAGGTAAAAAGGTTGCCTACGAAAACACAAAACTCAACAAATAATTAGCTGCCAAGGCCCCGGCAACGATGCCAAAAACTTGGTGATGTAAATTTTGAAGCGCAATATATGATGCATATCTTAGGTTATGCGTTTGTTCTCATGCGTTGAAATGGAAAGTATGTGTTGATCTCATATGCAATGACCATGCTTTCCTGTCACAAGTTTTCTTGCGCTCTCGCCAAGTATAACGAGATCGCAACTTTCTCGGGTGATCCGAGGTCGAACTCAAGAACTTGTAGCTAAATGGTATGCGATAATGTGTATGAGGCGAAGAAATAAAAGAATGATGGGGGTTATGAGCTATGCACTACTCCTACTCCTAACTAAGATTAAGCGGTGGAAGTATGACTGAGAGGTAGAGACACAGCAACTGTTAACGCGTAGTAAAATGCATGGAAAAATAGATAAAATGGTGAGGATGACTTCACTATAACACCAAGCTTGACCGCAAGGGATACCTCAGTCAACGCAAGCTATGCGATCATGCTATACACACTTGGCGAAAACACATGCGATGAATATGTGATAGTGTCGCGATGCCTTATTTCTAAGTCTCCATTCTTGCTCATGTGTTCCCACACATAAGTAAGATGACCGCATACCACCATGTCCTACTTAAAGGGTGCATACGCTATGTAGTAGTAAACAGAGCTTATTTCTAAGTTCCCCATTCTTGCTTATACGATCCAATCCGCTCTCCCGAGCCTTAGATTTAGTTTTTAGACTACTCTCCCAATTATGCCTAAATGATGAATGATGCACTCATAAGACAAGGTAATCACATAAACCTGGCTGACGTAAGATTATTCCTATCTCTAGTGAACACTTGCTTACATTGCTTAATGCGACCAACTACTTACCCTCCAAGGCAGTTAGTTGTTGTTGATTCTACTCATAGACAAGCATTGCATCCGCTTATAGACAAGCGTTGCTACAGCTTCACACTAAAAAAATAAGGTTTTCTCACAACACTCGCGCAATGCACACCTCCCGGTTGTTTGCTACATGCTTCATATTCCTATGCCGCATGATTAAGTATGTGATACTCTAGCAGTCTTACTTAGTGATACAATACAAAGATAGAAGAGAAATGGAGGGCCAAATGGAAGCAATGTCTTGCTTCCATCAGATGTGGGTCAAGGCTGCCGGTGGTGCCATAAATGGGCAGTGGAGTAGACTCTCTCGAGCTCTAACTCCAACAAAGGCTCCGATCGTCACTTGGAATGGTTGGGGGGATGAAGAACTCTCAAGACTATCTTCTCACGCTTTGATCTGGATCACAAGGATCTGCCCTTAGGCAAAAAACCCCAGATGATTTGAAGTTTTGCTCAACGGCTTCTATTTATAGAGTTTGATTGCCGACAGTATTAATATTCTTTCTTTGAAATTCTGTAGCTAACGGCGTGATGGATGTGATGGACTTGCTCTGAATCTCTGCTGCTAACGGCGTGGTAGGTGAAATGTCAACATCACATTTTGATACTCCCGAGGTATGCGTTCATGCTTGGTTTCTGGAGTATCAACGCATTTCACCACCCTTGCGGTCATCCCTCTATTATGGTTATTATTCTGTAGCCGCAATCTCTCTGCGATGACCACATTTGCTTGACAGCCGCAACTTCTATGTGATGGACGCATGCGGTTGATGGCCGCAACATCCATGCATCGAACGTATGCGTTCGCCTTTACGATGGAGAGATTCTCCGCATGCGGTCGTCTTTGCGATAGCCTAACTTCCGCGTATGCGACCGCTTTCTGCATTTGCTACAAAGATAGATAATTGAATGCATAAAAACGCATAAAAGTGGGTTAGTTGAGATTCTTAATACTGATCTACGCAAGTTCGTTTTCTCATTAATTCTTAATATAATCGCCGCATCTTCTACATAACAGCCCTCATAATTCTAAATAAAAGGCCTATAATGACGTGCATTTCTGCCCGTCATCAATATACCAGGACGCCCATGGTCCTCATCACGTAACGTCACAGTCAAAGTAGTCCAAACAGTTCATATCATTAAATCAAAACAGTCCAATCATCATCATGTGGTAGGGACGCTTGGTTCGAAGGCGAATAAGTAGTAAGACACTTACCTTGAAACTGAGCTCAAATAACAAACTAAACTCTCCTCGCTAATGCAAATTCTTGAATCAAACCATATACATAAACCAAAATTTACTTCAACATGTAGATTTTTTTGAAACTCGGGATGTTACAATATTCTTAAGTCTTGGCAGGGCTGACAAGCAACCTCAGCCATAAGATCATAATCAGAACAATTTTTTTTTATTAAACTAAGAGGTTCACCCGCTTCTCATTTCCTCTGTTTAAGAATAGTTTGATCTACTTTGGGAATTACATCATCACTCCTTCACTGTCAATCGAGGGGCTTCTACCCTTAACTACGAATTAGTCTCAGAAAAAAATAGAACTAGAATAGGATGACATTTTAAAATTTTTCTGCCAATATTTACTTCATAGGATTTCATGGTAATGGTACATAAATATTTAAATCAAAATCTCTGTTTTGCTCAGCACAAGACTCCTTGGGATCTCATGAGTATTGAATACTAAAGATCCATTGTGAACATCGATCCCATAAGTATTTTCCTGATCTTCAAGACATCTCAAGTTGTTGGTACATTTAAGTTGCAAACAATGTATGTGTGATATACATATCTCCAATCTTAAGAAAATTGCGATATTATAATTCAATTTTGATGTAGTTGAATAAGTGTGTTTTTCTACTCGTTGTTATAAAGAATCGAGAAATTTTGGTGCTAAAGAATGAAGAAAATTCATTCTAACTTGAACTTTATATGCTAATTGAATGAAGAAGTCCTTTCTACTACTTTAACCATTCCACTTTCCCCTCATCTATCCACATTCTCCTACTCATTTCTCCACTAACTATATGAGTTTGTTTGGATTGACTAGAGAAAAAAATGTTTTAAAAAAAAATCATTTTTACTTAAACTATTTTGATAAAAACTGTTTAAAATGAATTTTAAAATGATTGTCAAATACATCAATTTTTTTTTTTTCAAAATTAAATACTTGAAAAGTTAATCAAAACATACCCTACATCTCTCTCATCCATGTTCATCTCTCTTCTATCTCTCTTCCATTCAACCTCTCTTTCACTAAACTTTATGATTATAAAAAAAGATTATAAGATATGATAAAATAAAATATTTTATGAACAATATTAATTAACTCTGCTTTCTTAAATAATACCTAAATATATTGTTGCTATTTTCATCCGAAATACTAATTACATTATATTAAATTAGAAAATAATATTCCACACTGATCTCTCACACTCACATTAACATAAACATTAATAAGATGTTCTTAGTCATAATGACATATTTAATTTAAACCGTTAAAAAAGGCTTAAATGTAAAATTTAAAGATAATAATATATCCTAGAAGAATATTAATTGTTTTTAAGCCTACGTAAATAAAGCAAATATGGTTTGTTGAACATCATAATTAAAATAAAATTTTCAAACATTAAAAAAAAGCTTACATAAAAATTTACTAGATTTGAATGTAACAAAATAAAATCTGTAGAATGTGAAAATAGAAAATAGAAAATCAAAATATTAAATATTCTTTTTCTTTCAAAAGATAATACAACATTACTTTAGACCATAGTTAAATTTGTATTCAATGTTTTCATTCCATATATGATCAAATAAAATTGAAATATCACAGTAGAAAACGTGTGTTTGTATATATATTTTTTTGAAGTATCCCTATTGAAATCTAGGATTGAGTAGAAATCAGATTTTATTTATTTAAATTACATTCTCTTGAAATTATGGAATTATTTTTAAAAATAATGTTATTTTAATATTTATTGACAAAAATAGGGTTGATTTGAAACTATTGACAAAAATATGGTTGTGAAATCGTGGACGGGTCCACGATTTTTGAGTGGCTAAATCGTGTACCCCATCCATGATTTAAGGCTAGCCACGAATTAAAGCTAAATCTTTTTTTTTTCTCCACATTTTCTCCCATCTATCTTCTTATATTTTCTAGCATTTTTGCATCTTCAAATAATTATGAAATTCAAATTTTCAAAGGCCTCTAGTAAAATAAAAATTGAAACAAATTTTTAGCAATGAATTAAGGTTAAATTTGTTTCCACTTTTTTCCCTAACTTCTGTCTTTTCATTTGTTTTTGTAGTGTTTTTTAAAGGTTACAATAAAATAAAAATTGAATCAAATTTTAGTCACGAATTAATTCTAAATCTTTTTTTTCCCCACATTTTCTCCCAACTTCTATCTTCTTCTTTTATTTTTTAGTGTTTTTTTTTTTTTTTTTTTTTTTTTTTTTTTTTTTTTTTTTTTTTTTTTTTTTTTGTTTTTTTTTTTTTTTATGTTTTTTTTGTTCTTTTTTTTTTTTTTTTTTTTTTTTTTTTTTTTTTTTTTTTTTTTTTTTTTTTTTTTTTTTTTTTTTTTTATTTTTTTTTCTTTTTTTCTTATTATTTTTTTTTTTTTTTTTTTTTTTTTTTTTTTTTTTTTTTTTTTTTTTTTTCTTTTTTTTTTTTTTTTTTTTTTTTTTTTTTTTTTTTTTTTTTTTTTTTTTTTTTTTTTTTTTCTTTTATTTTTTAGTGTTTTTTTTTTTTTTGCATTTTCGGAAAATCTTTTACTGTGAAATTCAAATTTTGAAAGGGTAAAATAAAAATTGAATCAAATTTTTAGTCACGAATTAAGACTAAATCTAATTTTTTCACATTTTCCACCAACTTTCGTTTTCTTCCTTTATTTTTTAGTGTTTTTTTTTTCATTCTTGGAAAATCTTTTAATTTCAAATTCTTAAAAGCTTACGATAAAATAAAAAAAAATATTTTTTTCACATTTTTCCCAACTTCTGTCTTCTTTTAATTTTTATAGTGTTTTTTTTTTTTTTTTTTTTTTTTTGTATTTTTTGAGAATTTTTTACTGTAAAATTCAAAATTTTAAAGACCTATGGTAAAATAAAAATTGAATCAAATTTCTAATCACGAATGAAGACTAAATCTATTTTTTTCATATAGATTTGTTTTACCGTAGTTTTACATAGATTTGTTTTACCGTGAAATTCAAATAGATTTGTTCCCTTTGTATCCACTTAAATCAAAAAATAATAAAAAAAATAATAAAAATTTGGAATTCGTGGATCCGTCCACGAGTTTGTTAGCTGTACCGGGTACACGATCTTGCTACCCTATTTTTATCATTACTTTTTCTCTCCACTTTACTTTTATAATTTCTTTTCTATATATCCTATTTTTGTTATTATTTTTAAAAAATACACTATTCTTGAATTTACCCCGAAATTACGCTCTGAAAATTATGGACTCATATATTTTAATTTTGATGTAAATATATGGCATATTTGTAATTGACTAAAAGTAAACCAGCAATATATATTTTTTTAAATACTAGCTTTTTAATATATTATAGATACAGATTAATCTATCTACGATCTATATTATATTAATAAAAGGGGTTATAAGGGAGAATTTTCTCTTTCCCTTTTTGCCCTAATATATTTTGATAATTCCATTATTATCATGTATTTATTTGATATTGAAGAGACATGATTATTTGGGTTTGGCAACCATGAGACATAATTCTTCCATTTTAAATGTATGAGTGTGTGATAGTACCCATAAAAATTAAAAAATTGATGCCCAATACATTAGTTATCGTAGCAAATTTTGAAATTCCACAAAACATTGAGAAGTAAAATCTTTAACAAAATAATGGATACTAAAGTTTTTTTTGTTTTCCAAAGGAAAATATTTTACCAAGTTATTGCAAGAGATACTCTTATCCATCATCTTTCTTTCTTTATTTTAAAAAACCTATTTTATCCCTAAATTATGTTTTGAGGAAGTTTTTAAAGTGCAAGGTTTGGTTATTCCTTAAGAAAATACAAATAGAATATTTGAATGAAAAATAATTACTAAATAAATTGGACGAGTGTTTCACAACCTAATTAACCATCTGTTCATTCCTAAGGTGAGGTGGGAGTAAAATTATGCAATGGAGTGAAATCATTCAACAAAATAAGTAGCAAAATACGTACCTCAAATAAACATTGTTCTAAGGCCGTGTGACAAATTTTGCTTGAAACAATGATAGAAATCAGAGAGCAAAATGGACTTTGATCGATTGTGATGACAATTTTTTCGTTATAGGTTTATTTTTATATAAAAAGATTTTTTAGAGAATAAAGGAATATGGTGAGAGTGTTAAGAAAATGAAGGGAATATCATATAGAAATTGGTTTGATTCTTATATTTTTGTTCGTAATTTCTAATTCTAAATTCCACATCATTTATTTTCAATAATGTACATTTTCTTTCTCTCATTGATTTCTTAGATCATGTGATTTGTTTTACTCAATTTTCGTTATTTTAATTTATTTGTTTGCTATGAGCTTATATTCTTTTAATTGTTCTTTTATCTAATTGCAATTCATTTAGATATGGTGATTAACACTAATAAAGTACATCTAATTCATAGATTCTCCGACTAGATTTATTTTAAAAATGCAGCTAACGAAGATAGAAAAAGTTGGTCAAAGTGAGAAAAAAATGGAAAAGATGAAAATATCAGAAAATTATTGAAGGAGGAGATATAGATAGAAGAGTTGATAAAATTGGTAAGATATAGATGTGAAATTAGAATTATGAGCTTTTGGAAAAAAAAAATGTTTAATGTTTTTCTTTAAATATTATAAATAAGTATCTATTTTACCTTCTTTTAAAAAATTTATTTTACATTTTAAATATAAAACAATATCAAAATTGTTGAAAAAAATTGACGATGGTAAAAAACTTAATTTTTTGGGTGTGTTTTTAACATACAGAACCTACAAAAATTTATTTTTAAAAAAACAACCAAATGTTTGAAACCAGATAATAGTAATAATAACTAGCCCAATAATCATTGTTTTTTTAGTATACCCAACAATCATCTTTATACATTTAATAATTATATTCTAATATGTTAAGAGTGATTTATGTTATTTTGTTTAAAAAAATTATATATATATATATATATTTTAAATTCATGAACAAATTATGATATAATTTTAAAATCGAGATTTCATTGATAGCAACAAACAATATACATGCAAATAATTTTAAAGTTATTAATATCTTTCAAACTAAATAATTATAAAAGTGGTCTTTTTAATGAAATTTGTGGTTAATAAAAAAATTTGCTAAGATAAATCGGCATGATTCACATTTAAAATAATTGAATTTTCAACATTTCATTAGAAAATTCATAAACATGTGCATTGTATGTGATTCCTTACTAATAAAAAATAAATTTTAAGAAAAAAAATTCCCAATTCTGTATTCCAATTCAAAATATAAAAGGAAAAACATGAAATTGCTAATAAGTACAAAGCTAATGGCCCTTTTGTTTCACATATATTTTTATAAGTTTTTAGGTTTCACATTTTAAAACCCATAATATTATTACCTAGGGAACTTTAAAACCCATATGACATTGAATTTTTAGTACCATGAGATTTTTATATTTGGGAGATGAATAAAGTCTGATTAATTAATAAATTAATAAAAAATACTTATTACTATTAATTTTAATTAACTATTAAATATAAATATATTATCTAGACTTAATAAGTTTGAACCAATACATTTATCATTGATATTTTAAGTTATCTTAACCATTTAACATGAATTCTAATATTAATTATTAATATTATAATTAATTAATATCTATTTATTTAATTTTATTAATTAAATAAAAATAACTCAAATAATGTTTAATTAAGAATATCTTTTTATTTAATTTTATTAATTAAATAAAAATAACTCAAATAATGTTTAATTAAGAAATATTCATTTATTGATATTTTAAGTGATTAAATAATTAATCGATACAATAATATATTAAATTATTAAATTTAATTATGACTACCTTACTTGTCCTCATACATTTAATTAGACAATTATTTAGTTTTAGTTTTTATATACAAAGTTGGTAATAAATATATTTATAACTTTGACATTAATTATCCTATAAATTCAAACACAGATATTAATTATCATAAATATTTAAAATCTAAACATTTAATATCCATACCAATGAAATACAACTAGAACAGTGAGTAAATATGAACCATCTCGATATATATATATATTTTGTGAATAACGAAAGATGTATGGTTTAAGGTTTTATGTTGTACTAGTATATTATCTAAGAGTATTCATGGGTTGGGATTGGGTTGGTTGAAAGACTTTTTAGACCAGACCAAATTATTTGAGTTGTAAATTTTTTCAACCAAAATAATTCTTATTAAAAAATGAACCCAACCCAATAAATATTTGGGTTGGGTTGGTTCGGATTAATCACATCAGTTATTTAAAATGTTATTTTAAAATTCTAATTGAATTATTTTCATATATTGAATTAAGATTAACTACTCAACTTTGAAAATTCTCTTTCTAAGGTGCAAAGAAACCAGAGTTGTTGAAGAATAAATTATTAAAAAATATTGAAATTAAATAAAATTAAAATTAATTATATGTATAAATAATTGTGTTATAAGTAACAAAAAAAATATATTTAAAATTAATAATAAATTCGGATTGGTTCGAGTTATATTAGGTGAACCCATGAACAACTTAGTCCATAAAATTTTTATTTATTTGAATCCAACCCAACCCAAATGAGTTGATACCTACCAGCTGGATCGAGTTGATCGATTTTTTCAGATCATCAAGTTTTTTAAACACCCCTAATATTACCACATATATTTGCACGTGTATATTTTTTTTATCATAAATTCACTTAATTCTAAAATGATTTAGGCAACATGTCATTTATTATTTTCAGTATTACATCAATTACAATGATTTAGGCAATCTTATTTTGTACAAAAAAAAAAAAAAAAAGGTTAAGGCTCAAAGACATCATGAAATCTAAGTTAAACAAATGTAATATACAAATAAACATCATACTTAAGATTGCCTCATGCACAAAGAATTATGCCTTCACCGCATTTATACATTGTCATCCTTAATCTCATGAGCAATGACATTATTTCGGTTTGATCAGTATAAACTTATTTCACAATAATAATAATATTATTTAATATTTTATTATTGTTCTCTTAATATATATATATATATATATATATATATATATATATATATATATATATATTATTTATAATGTTGTTGTGCAATGTTCTCGATCAAATCTCATACTTCAAGGTTGATAAATACAAAATTTTTATTGACATTATTGTTCTCTTACTTAAATTTGTATATTTACCATTTTTTAATTAACCATTATAATAAATTTATTATTAATTGTCAATTACAAAAAGAAATGAAATTTATTGTCACCATTATAATTAATGGAGGGAGGTTATAAATGTGTTTTTAAGTAAATTAAAAATGAAAGTAAAAAAAACATAAAAACTAAGTCATGTTTGACAACTATTTTATATTTTATTTTTTGTTTTTCTGTTTTTAAAAAATTAAGTTTATGGACTATACTTCCACCTCCAAATTTCTTCATTTCTTATCTACTTTTCAGTTTGAAAAACTAAGTCAAATTTTGAGAACTAAAAAAATAGTTTTCAAATTTTTCTTTTTGTTTTTAGAATTTGGCTAACAATTCGATTATTGTACAAATCATTGTAAGAAATGAGAATGAAATATGTTTAATTTTCAAAAATAAAAATAAAAAACCAAATGGTTACCAAACGGGACTAAATTATCTTAATGTAGTAGTTATATTTTAATAATACAATATTATATTTGATAAATTAAATTTTAATTAAATATCATTCATTAATACATTCTAATAAAATTTAGTTATAAATAAACAAACAAATAAATAATGTCATATGGATAATAATGTCTTCTTAAAAAAAAAAATACAAAGTTGTTATTTAACTTCTAAATAAATTGAAGTTTTGTTTCTAAAAAAATAAGTTAAGTTAAAAGGTTGGAATACGATTTTTTTTTTTTTTTTGTTATTTAACTTCTAGAAAATGAATAACTTGTTACTAATACTAATATTTGTGAATAATATAATTCTAAAACTTTTATAGTTCTAAACAATTTGTAACTGTTAGTCTTCTATTATTTTGCCGTTAAAACCTTGAACTCAAATTTTCTTTATTGTTAGTTATCTCACTACAAAAGGAATAACTTGTAAACATTGGTTAATAATTACCAAGACTGAAACTTACCGACGTAATAAATTTTAAACACTAAATTTGTAATTTTTAAAGTTACAAAAGTAATAAATTAGTTTTACCACGACTAAAGAACTTTAGGATTTTAAATAAATGTTAAAACCATTCACATATATATAATTCAAGTGTAACAGATATCACAATTTGTAATATGTTGAGACAAATTTAAATTATTATTTAAGAATAAGAAAGGAAGCATGTGGTCAAATGAAAATATTGTATTTGTAAATTACGATGAACTCAAAAAGTAAGTTGGTCTTACAATAAATAGTATGTTTGTAGTTTATGAAAAATAGAGAGGATGAAGGGGTCTCATTTGTTTTGTTAAAAAATGTTTTTTTTTTCATATATAATTAGTCTACTAATATGATTTTATATTATAATTAAAATTTCTAATTACAATGATAATTAAATAAATTTATTTTGTAGAATGAAATGAAAAAAAAACCTGTTACTTTCAATTCTCCATATTCTTGTTCAAAATATTAGTGGTATAAGATGAGAGTTACCAAACTTTTAAAATTCTATACAATTATTGTATTATATTACTTATTAATTAATAAACTACTATTTATAATTGATTTAAACCACAAACTTTTTCATCCTCACATACTATTGGCAATTGAGCTAAGCATTTTTGTTTTGCTAACTTTAAATTTAAATTGTAGCTTTATTTCAAAACAAACTACAAAAAGTGGTGTTTTTAATTTTAAAATACAATTTCAAGTATTGTACTAAAATCAATATTTTTTATACCATCTTTGTCGACCATTATAAACTTTTGAATAAGAATTTGAAGATTTGAAGGTTGCACTTTGTTTTTTTAAATTGTCATGATATAAAATTATGAACAATCGTAACTTTTGTCGATCATGTCTTCTTTTGAAAGGTTTCAAAATTGCTATTATCACTTTTCTAATTTAATAGAAAATGGATGAAAAAGTTAAATCTAAATACACACATTTATTTTTTGCAAAACTAAGAATTCAAAGAAGTAAAGTTGTGTATCTTGAATCACTACAAGAAATACCCTTTTTTTTTTTATAGCTTGGAAAGGCGGAAAAACTTTATAATTTATAATTCAAATGTCACCCTCTCACTTTTCTATCTTTGTCACACTTCTCCCTTCTCTTCTTCTCTCTAAACCTAAAAATTCCTCACTCTTCTCCTTCTCTTGCTTCTTTCTTCTCTATGGATTTATGCTGTCCATTCTTCGTCGCCGCTCCACTGAGAATCCATGGGTTGCAAGAGAGATAAACCTTATCTTTCCTCCCACCTTCCTACCTCCATCGATAAGAGGCAACACCCTCTGCCGTTGGAACCGTTGCCTATGAAGAACGAGGATATACACACCCTTTTCAAAGCCTGCACCACCACTTTCCCTAATATTTATAAATGGGGGCAATATAGGAGAATTTTTTGTTTCCTATTTTGCCTCTACCTTTTAAGTAAATTCCAATTTTACCCTTTCTAGTGGAACACTACTTTCGAGTATGGGTGACTGATGAGTCTAAAAAGTACCATTAATATTGGCGGGATGCAACTCTTGATGGGACATGATTCTTGGAATGTATAAGTCTGTTGAGTCCAATAGACAATTGTTATCAACAAGTTGCAACTATTCAAACAGAGATGATTGCGTATTTAACTAGTACCTTCTTTTACTTAAGGGTGAGATACATGTATAATAAAACAACACATGATATTTTATATTCCATATATTGAATTGATGCATGGTTGAGAAAGAAAAAAAGACATAATTAAAGATTTGTTTTTCTACAAAAAGACTAGGAAAAGGAGAAAAGTAGGAGGAAAAAAAATTAGCCTGTAGGGACGAATAAAATTAAGTTCTTTTTTATATATGATTTGCATCAAATATTACTTATATTATATTGGTACATTTGAAATTTAGGGGTGCTTATAGTTATAGCAAAACTAGTTTGACGCATGGGTCCATTTTTGTTGCATGTGTTCATTATGTATATATAAAAGAAGAAACGAATGAAACAGAAATCCATTCACATGATTCATGACAAAAATAAATCAATTTATAACCTTAAAATTTGCAAGTAAAATTAATTAAAGCTCAATATCAATAATTGTATTAACCAAAACTAAAATTAATTAAAGTTCAATATCAATAATTGTATTAACCAAAACTATTTTAATTCTCATGAATTCATTTTTCATTTT